>NC_042617.1:496037168-496341602 GCF_901001135.1 Rhinatrema bivittatum
ACCTGCATTTAAATTTGGTTTTTTTAAGAGTGGTTTGATTGAGGCCGTTTTTAGGTCATCTGGCTAGATACCATGTGACAGGGAACAGTTTATGATTTCGGCTAAGGTTTTTGATATAGTATCAGGTATGAGTAGAAGCATTTTGGGGGGGATTTGATCAAATGAGTGTGATGAAGGTTTCATTCTCTTCAGCACCGATTGAATCTCTGCGATTGTGATGGGTTCGAAAGTGTTAAGCTGAATGTCTTTGTTTGTGAGAAGATATGCGTTATCTGGGGAGGTAGTGTTTGGTATCAGCTGGTTGAGGAGGTCAGATATTTTTTTGTTGAAATGAAGAGCTAGTTCGTCTGCTTTAGTCTGAGATAGTTTGGGTGGTATATCTGGAATGATAGGTTTAGTAAGACTGGAAACGAAGGCGAATAGAGCTTTTGAGTCAAAGATGAGGTGGTGCACCTTAAGGGCATAGTAGTCTCTTTTGGTTTTTAGAGTAATGTTTTTGTAAAGGTGAAGTGAGCGCTTGTAATCTGAGAGTGAGGCCGGTGAAGGGGCTTTGTGCCATTTTCTTTCTTTCTGCCGAAGTAGTTGTTTGAGCTTTCGCAATTCCTCATTAAACCAGGGTTGTCTTTTGGATGCATTTGAAGTCTGTTTTTTGGTTGTCAAGGGGCAAAGAGTGTTTGCTATTGATTTTGTTATGTTGGACCAGGATTGAAGTGCAGAGTTGGGTGTAGAGACATCGATGAGTGGTAGATCTGAGGTTAGAAGTTTGCTGAGGTGATCCGAGGTGCACGGTTTTCTGTATAGGAAAGAAGGTCTTGAGTCGAGATTGGCGTCTGATTGTAGTAGAGAAAAGCTGGTGGAGATTAGAAAGTGGTCTGACCATGGGATTTTTTTGCAATCTGGTTGTTTTGTTAAAGAAATACTGGAGTTAGTAAAGACGAGATCGAGTGTGTGGCCTGCTTTGTGCATGGGTTTGTTGATATGTTGTTTGAAACCCATCGCTGACAATGCGGTGAGGAAGGCTTCACAGTTTGTTGAAAGGGGGATTTTGTCAACATGTAAGTTGAAGTCACCTAGGATTATAGCTGGGGAGTCCAGGTTTAGGTGCAGAGTTATGGTTTCGAGAATAGGGGAGGCGTCTGATTCTAGCAGGCCTGGAGAGGCATAGACTAGAAGGATTTGGAGATATTCTGATTTGAACAATCCTAATTCTAGTTTGGTAGTTGTGTTGATAGGGTAGTGTGTGAACCTTAGGGATTTTTTGGCAGCTAAGAATATGCCCCCTCCTCTTTTTTTTTGTCTTGGGATAGAGAAAAAATCGTAAGTCTGTATTGGTAGTTGGTTAATGAGGGTGATGTCAGTGGATTTGAGCCATGTTTCTGTTATAGCGCAAAAATCTGGGGTTGAGTCCTGCAGTAAGTCATTAAGTATAAGTGTTTTGTTGGTGAGCGATTGGGCGTTGAATAGGATGATGGTGAACAGAGTGAGACCTAGGAATTGTGTGGTGGGGGAAATCATGATTGGGATGAGGGATTTGTAGTTGCGTGGGTGGTAGTGCATAATTGATAATGTGTGAGTACTGCTGGAGGCTTGCTGGGTGTTGGATGAGTGCTGCTGTAGGCTGGATGGGTGCTGCTGGAGGCTAGTTGAGTGCTGCTGGAGGCTGGATGGAGGCTTTCTGGGTGTTGGATGAGTGCTGCTGTATGCTGGATAGGTGCTGTTGGAGGCTAGTTGAGTGCTGTTGGAGGCTGGATGGGTGCTGCTGGAGGCTGGATGAGTGCTGCTGGAGGCTGGATGAGTGCTGCTGGAGGCTGGATGGGTGTTGGATGGGTGCTGCTGGAGGCTGGATGAGTGCTGCTGGATGCTGGATGGGTGTTGGATGGGTGCTGCTGGAGGCTGGATGAGTGCTGCTGGAGGCTGGATGGGTGTTGGATGGGTGCTGCTGGAGGCTGGATGGGTGTTGGATGGGTGCTGCTGGAGGCTGGATGAGTGCGGCTGGAGGCTGGATGGGTGCTGCTGGAGGCTGGATGGGTGTTGGATGGGTGCTGCTGGAGGCTGGATGAGTGCTGCTGGAGGCTGGATGAGTGCTGCTGGAGACTGGATGGGAGCTGCTGGAGGCTGGATGAGTGCTGCTGGAGACTGGATGGGAGCTGCTGGAGACTGGATGAGTGCTGCTGGAGACTGGATGGGAGCTGCTGGAGGCTGGATGAGTGCTGCTGGAGACTGGATGGGAGCTGCTGGAGGCTGGATGAGTGCTGCTGGAGACTGGATGAGTGCTGCTGGAAACTGGATGAGCGCTGCTGGAGACTGGATGGGAGCTGCTGGAGGCTGGATGGGTGTTGCTGGAGGCTGGATGGGTGTTGGATGGGTGCTGCTGGAGGCTGGATGAGTGCTTCTGGAGGCTGGATGGGTGCTGCTGGAGGCTGGATGGGTGTTGGATGGGTGCTGCTGGAGGCTGGATGAGTGCTGCTGGAGACTGGATGGGAGCTGCTGGAGGCTGGATGAGTGCTGCTGGAGGCTGGATGGGTGCTGGATGAGTGCTGTAGGGGGCTGGATAAAAGAAGTACGTTGGCTGTGTTGTGTGCCAATGTTGAGGCCAATGATAATTTGAGGAGGCTTTAGTACTAATTCCTGGGGCTCCTGGGGCTCTCCAAGGGGAGCTCTAAGGGGCAGGCCCCTTAGGTCGCGCCCCTTGGGGCGCGCGACGCCCGGCGCGCGACTCCGGCAGGAGTCTCGGCGATTTAAAGGTCTAGTTGCCACCCTCTGATAGGCCTAGTGCCTCTGAAGGGGCGCGGCTGACTCACCGGGTGGGTTCCGTTTTTGATGTCGGCGGGGATTTCTTCCGCTTTTTAGTTTTTCAATTTCGCCTTTTTTTTTAAATTTCAGCTCGGCTGCCTCCTCTGTATGGCTCGTGCTGGAATCGAGCGGGCTCTGGCCCCGATTAGGCCTCGAGAGCCCCAACAGAGGAGGAGGTAAGGGGTGCCGGAGTCGGAGTCAGAGAGAGGGTTGCCGGCGGGAGTCTCGGCAATTTAAAGGTCTAGTTGCTGCCCTCTGATAGGCCTAGTGCCTCTGAAGGGGCGCGGCTGACTCACCGGATGGGTTCCGTTTTAGATGTCGGCGGGGATTTCTTCCGCTTTTTAGTTTTTCAATTTTGCCTTTTTTTTAAATTTCAGCTCGGCTGCCTCCTCTGTATGGCTCGTGCTGGAATCAAGCGGGCTCTGGCCCCGATTAGGCCTCGAGAGCCCCAACAGAGGAGGAGGAGGAGGTAAGGGGTGCCGGAGTCGGAGTCAGAGAGAGGGTTGCCGGCAGGAGTCTCGGCGATTTAAAGCCGAGACTCCCGCGTAGGGCACACGATAAATAGTGTAACGCAAGCTAGTATACAAATAGAAAATTTAGTATGCATGTGAGAGGAATTAATGCAAATTAAGGTGGCCTACCGCTTTTTGTGATAGCTTAACACACACTAACACGGGATTTAACATCAGAAATAACTACACCTTTTTTTTCCATACAAAGATAAAAAGTTTTATCATGCACCTGTGGCCATTATGCAGATCGCAGCTATTATCATGGCTATTATCACGCACGATAAAAAGATGCCTTCTATAAGATACACCTACCACACCATTCTGGGCCGATAAAAACATCTGTCCTTACTTGGCATGTCTTCCTAAACCTATAATATTTGTGGCAAGTTTACTTGTTAGGGGATACTGGATTCTTCTGGAGGCTTGCCGCAGACAAAAAGAAGAATAACAACAACCACAGAACAGTCAAGGGAAGTTCCAACTCCTCCTAGGAAAGTACCTACACTGTAGCCTGAGCAACTGGCCCCACAGGGAGAGGGTCAGGGCCCACGGTAGTGCTTAGCATGCAGATGAGCATGGTGGAGGAGATACAGGGAGCACATCTTTCCTCCAAGTATCTCATTGCTGAGCATGCCAGAGGATTATGAGGTTAGAAGGTATCACTTTAACTCTCAGGCTATCCTGGAATTTATATGAAGAAATCCAAGGGGATCTGGATCTTGTCATGGAAAGGTCCCATGTTATGATAGGCCTCACCAAACTATTGGCCACCCTGCATTTTATGGCAACTGGCTCCTTCCAAATAACAGTAGGGGTCATGGGGGAAAATGTCCCATACAAAATTTTCCTGCTGTCTGGACTAGGTCATAACAACTGTATCTGACCACATGAATCACTACATAGCATTTCCTTAGGTCAGAAAAAGCAGGCTGGTCTAATGTTTTCTGACTGATAATGAGTCTAAAAGAGGTATGTGTCATAAGAGAGTTTGTGTAGGACTGCCAACAATGTGTACTTAGCTTGGCCTAGCTTGCGGAATTTTGCTTGGCGGGTCTATATCTAGCACGCAGTCCTAGCCCTCATATACTGGTGAGATAGTGCCATAGGTGTGACGGAACTCCAACTGGGCCTTCAACATGGAGATCAACTGCTCTAGAAATCCTATAAATCACAAGTAGCTCTGAAGCTTAAAGGCACAGCCTAGAGCTATAGGTAGACAGTTTAAGGTATAAATTACAGTTACCATTTTAAAGCCTCATCCTACAGCTAACAGCCATGTGCATATGAAGTTATACACCTGTACTTGGAATACTTTCTGTCATGTGGGCCTGCAAAGACCCTATTCACAGCACTGCCTCATCTGTTTCAGAGCCAGCGTTGACATCAGAGTGCTCACCTAGCAGGCCTTCTGTTCCAACCTTTAGTAAAATGCCTATGCAACATTGTGGCATTCTCATAATGGTCACAGGTCATTCCAATCTAGCATACCTCTTTCTGGTTGCATGCACCCATACACAGATGCACCCTCCTATACCTAGCTAGGCAAAAGTCAACTATCATGACAGATGGTGAGGGCCTTAGAACATAAGAACATACGAAATTACCATGCTGGGTTAGACCAAGGGTCCATCAAGCCCAGCATCCTGTTTCTAACAGAGGCCAAACCAGGCTACAAGAACCTGACAATTACCCAAACACCAAGAAGATCCCATGCTACTGATGCAATTAATAGCAGTGGCTATTCTCTAAGTAAACTTGATTAATAGCAGTTAATGGACTTCTCCTCCAAGAACTTATCCAAACCTTTTTTGAACTCAGCTACACTAACTGTACTAACCACATGCTTTGGCAACAAATTCCAGAGCTTAATTGTGCATTGAGTGAAAAATATTTTTCTCCGATTAGTCATAAATGTGCTACTTACTAACTTCATGGAATATCCCCTAGTCCTTCTATTATCCGAAAGTGTAAATAACTGATTCTCATCTACTCCTTCAAGACCTCTCATGATCTTAAAGACCTCTATTATATCCCCCCTCAGCCATCTCTTCTCCAAGCTGAACAGCCCTAACCTCTTCAGCCTTTCCTCATAGGGGAGTTGCTCCATCCCCTTTATCATTTTGGTTGCCCTTCTCTGTACCTTCTCCATCGCAACTATATCTTTTTTTTTATTTTTTTATTTATTTATAATTTTCATATTTACATAATATGAAATATTCAAGATACATTATTCAATGTTTAGCAATTTGATAAATTCCAACTTTTAAACAACAAATTCATTCTTATGATATAAACTTATACACCTTTAGTTGGAAAATAGAAAATAATTTGTTGAAACAATTTTTTTAAGATAAACAGATGAATCAAAGCACTTTTGGATTTTAGAAGAAATCTAAAAAAGAAAAAGGAAAAACCATAGATTTGTTTAACCAACCACCTAACAATTAATATACTTTCACTCCCTGTATTTCAAGATTCAACAGGTGACGAGGTAACTGGGACACGAGATTCAACAAATTGAATTAGATGTTCCACCTGTGTAAAAACAAAAGATTCTGTTCCTCTTTTAAGAACACAGCTACATGGGTATTTAAGGGTAAAATAAAACCCTAATGACAACACTTTTTGTCTTAATTCAAGAAATCTTTTCCTTTTTTGACGTGTAATTACTGAAAGATCAGGGAATATCTTTACATTTTGTCCCAAATATGTTGTTGGAAATTTCTGAAAGTAAGTCCTCATTAGTGAACTTATATCTGTTGTAGTTACTAAGGAAACAATTAAAGTTTCTCTCTCCAAAACTTGAACCTCTGAATTTTCCAAGAAACTAGTTAAGTTAGCCGGAACAGAAACTACTAATCCAGAAGTTCTCTTTTTTATAAAGAAACATGAATTTATCGATATCATATTACTTTCAGTGAAACCCAAAACTTCAGTTAAATATCTCTTGAAGGAAACATATGGGATTTCTCCTGCTATTCTAGGGAAGTTTGTTACTCTTAAATTTAATTGTCTAGTACTATTTTCAATAAATTCTAGTCTCCTAGAGGACAAAGCCTGATCTTTAATCAATGCTACATTAACAGCCTGTATAGATCTGATATTCCCTTCCAATGAATCCATTCTAACATCAATCTCATTTACTTGTTGTTGTACTTCTACATACTGCTGTGTTAGCTTCAGAGGGAGCTACTGGTGTAGTGGACTTGGTAGCTGAGAGTTTGGATAAAGCAGCAGGAATGTCTGCTGAGTGTCAACAGGATCCCTCTCACTTGGATCATCTAGTGGAAGTTAGGCCAAAAACATCCAAACCTGAAATGGTTACTCTGGCCTCAATATGGGACTTGGTCAGTGGACTAAACGAGACTGTCAACAGATTGGAGAGTAAGATAGATACTGTATCCTCAAGGTTAACACAGCAACTATATCTTTTTTGAGATGCGGTGACCAGAATTGTACACAGTATTCAAGGTGCGGTCTCACCATGGAGCGATATAGAGGCATTATGACATTTTCCGTTTTATTAACCATTCCCTTCCTAATAATTCCCAACATTCTGTTTGCTTTTTTGACTGCTGCAGCGCACTGAGCCGATGATTTTAAAGTATTATCCACTATGATGCTTAGATCTTTTTCCTGGGTGGTAGTTCCTAATATGGAACCTAACATCATGTAACTACAGCGAGGGTAATTTTTCCCTATATGCAGCACCTTGCACTTGTCCACATTAAATTGCATCTGCCATTTGGATGCCCAATCTTCCAGTCTTACAAGGTCCTCCTGTAATGTATCACAATCCGCTTGTGATTTAACTACTCTGAATAATTTTGTTTCATCCGCAAATTTGATAACCTCACTCGTCGTATTCCTTTCCAGATCATTTATATATATATTGAAAAGCACCAGTCCAAGAACAGATCCCTGTTTACCCTTTTCCTCTGAGAAAATTGACCATTGAATCATATTCTCTGTTTCCTGTCTTTTAACCAGTTTGTAATCCACGAAAGTACATCGCCTCCTATCACATGACTTTTTAGGTTTCTTAAAAGCCTCTCATGAGGGACTTTGTCAAATGTCTTCTGAAAATCCAAATACACTACATCTATTGGTTCACCTTTATCCACATGTTTATTAACCCCTTCAAAAAAATGAAGCAAATTTGTTAGGGAAGACTTCCCTTGGGTAAATCCACATTGACTTTGTTCTATTAAACCATGTCTTTCTATATGCTCAACAATTTTGATCTTTAGAATAATTTTCACTATTTTACCTGGCACTTAAGTCAGGCTCACTGGTCTATAATTACCCAGATGACCCGTGGAGCCCTTTTTAAATACTAGGGTTACATTGGCCACCCTCCAGTCTTCAGGTACAATGGATGGTTTTAATGATAGGTTACAAATTTTAACAAATAGGTCAGAAAATTCATTTTTTAGTTCCTTCATTACCCTAGGATGCATACCATCCAGACTAGGTGATTTGCTACTCTTTAGTTTGTCAATCTGGCCTACTACATCTTCCAGTTCACAGTGATTTTGTTCAGTTCATCTGTCTCATCGCCCCTGAAAACCATCTCTGGAACTGGTATCTCCCCAACATCCTCAACAGTAAACATGGAAGCAAAGAATTCATTTAGTCTTTCTGCAATGGCCTTATCTTCCCTAAGAACCCCTTTAACCCCTCGGTCATCTAATGGTCCAACTGACTCCTTCACAGGTTTCTTGCTTTGGATATATTTTAAAATGGTTTTATTATGTATTATCCTATGTTCTTCAGATGGATCCTTCTTCCAATTTTTGAAGGATTTTTTTTTGGCTAAAATAGCATCTTTCACCTCACCTTTTGACCATGAAGGTAATCATTTTGCCTTCCTTCCACCTTTCTTAATGTGTGGAATACATATGGACGCCTCTAGGATTGTATTTTTAAACAATGTCTATGCCTGTTGAAGCCTTTTAACCTTTTCAGCTGCACCTTTCAGTTTTTTCTTAACTATTTTCCTCATTTTATCAAAGTTTCCCTTTTGAAAGTTTAGTGTTAGAGCTGCAGATTTACTTATTGTCCCCTTTCCAGTTAATAGTTTAAATTTGATCATGTTATGATCACTGTTGCCAAGTGGCCCCATCACCATTACCTCCCTCACCAAATCCTGCGTTCCACTAAGAATTAAATCTAAAATAGCTCCCTCTCTTGTTGGTTCCTGAACCAATTGCTCCATGAAGCAGTCATTTATTACATCCAGGAAATACCCAGTCAATATGGGGTTAATTGAAATCTCCCATTATTATTGCACTGCCAAATTGGTTAGCTTCCCTGATTTCTCTTAGCATTTCATCATCTGTCTGACCATTTTGTCCAGGTGGATGGTAGTATACTCCTATCACATCCACCAGCCACTCTGCTATCTACATTTCTAATAATTGAATCACCAACTATGATGGCCGGCCTAACCCTTCCCTCCTGGGCAGTAGTCCTGGGAGACTTATCCTCAGTGCAAGAGGGCAATACATCACCTGGAGAGCAGGTCCTTGCTACAGGATCACTTCCTGTTACACCAGGGTGATGTTCTCCTACTGGAAGACCTTTCTGATCCAAGGCAGCACTGGGGCTGCCAGACTGGATTTGGGACTTCGCTACTATATCCCTGAAGTTCTCATCAATGTACCTCTCTGTCTGCTTCAGCTCCTCCAAGTATGCTACTGTAGGCTCCTGAGATCGGACATGTTCCCTGAGAGCCAGGAGCTCTTTGTACCGAGTACACACATACAATCTCTCTCTGGCGGGTAAAAGAATCATACATATGACACTCAATGCAAAAGACTAGAAAGCCCCCCTCTTGCTGCTGGACTGCTGCCTTCATCTTAGTTTTATTGAGTCTCTAGTTAAGTTTAGGATACTAAGGGATTTGGAATTAGAGTACTTTAAATTTACAGGCATATTTACTAATTAATCTGATATTTATGTTTGGGATTCTAAGGGAGTTGGATTTAGAGTACTTTAATTTTACAGGTGACTTTACTAATTAATCAGCTAGTGTCTTATAAGGGGATGATTAAACTTTCAATAAGAGCTGGTACAATAGTATGATTTATATAAGACCCTGATTGATTTTTAATGGGAAAGTGTCTCTTGCCTAAAAATCAAGGGTTGAGTAGATGGGAAAGACAGACACTAAAATTAACTATCTCTGGTGGTGTATTACCTCAGACACACACACACTCTAAAGAATATAACTCTCTATTTCACCTTGCACCAAACTTTTAGAAGTCCAAATATTTCCCTAAACTATACTTACCAATCCTTTTAAACCACCGTTAAATTGATCTTCATTCAGTTAATTGAAGGGTTTGAGATTTGCATGCCGTTAGATGCGCACTTCCGGTCCCCTTCTACTGCAAAGTGTGTGGGGCCTCTGGAAGCTGGGGCTGTGGAATTCAATCCCTGGATCACTTTTGGTGACCTCTGGACTCCTCTCCTGGGGGATGCTGGGAGCAGTATGCAGATGAGCCTTCCAGTCCTCTTCTACTGCAAATGGTGTATGGCCTCTGGAAGTTGGGGCTGTGGAATTTAATCCCTGTATCGCTTGCGGTGACCTCTGGATTCCTCTTCTGGGGGATGCTGGGAGCAGTATGCAGATGAGCTTTCTGGTCCTCTTCTACTGCCTTGACTGTTAGGATATAATGTTGGTTAACTTAGCTTCTCAGGGAGACTACACAAGAATGTTATTCAGTCTGTGTGAAGGCAAGTATGTGAATCAGATGGGTGTAATGCCTTCCTTCACTTGTATTTACAATTCACTTCAGAAATGTCAATGTCACAGAGTTGTTTCTAATGACTCTAAGAGCGCCTACATGTCTCTTAAGAAAAGGTTCATGTCAATGAACCCATTGCAAAGGTGTGTTAGAAGCTATTTGATTTACCTGACCCATCACAGGTAGATTTTTTCAAATATAGAGATTAGAGATGAATTTCGTTTTTCTGGGTCGGGTCGGGTTTCAGTTCGGGCGCTTCATGGTCAGAGCCCCCCCCCCCCCCCAAGACTTGCCCAAAGTCCCTGGTGGTCCAGCGGGGGTCCTGGAGCGATCTCCTGCACTCGCGCCATTGCCTGCCAGTTTTCAAAATGGCGCCAATAGCCTTTGCCCTTACCATGTCACAGGGGCTACTGGTGCCATTGGTCGGCCCCTGTCACATTGTAGGAGCACAAGATGGTGCCGGCCATCCATTGCTCCTACCATGTGACAGGGGCCCACCAATGGCACTGGCAATTCCTGTGACATCGTAAAGGCAAAGGGCCATCAGCGCCATTTTGGTTCATAGCAGGCCTGACAGCCTGATGGCCCGGAAGGAGAGATCGCTCGTGGGACCCCGCTGGACCACCAGGGCTTTTAGTAAGTCTTGGGGAGGAATTGGGATGGTGGGGGGATTGTAATACAGTAAATTTGAAGGGTTGGGGTGTTTTTTTTTTTTTTTAATAAATGTGCCCCTTCCCCCCCCCCCCCCCCCCCGCACTAACCCAAAAAACAAATTTTCCCCGAAGTCCGGGGAAAAACCGATTCGTTGTACGGGTCCCCTGAACCACAAAGAATTAGGCAATTTCAACGAAATTGCCTAATTCATGATAAAAGAATGCACATCTCTAATAGAGATGTCACGGTGCACCAAGACCCTTGGCCAGTCTAGCTCAGGGCTAGTCATGTGGTGCTGCTGTATGTATGTATGTACCTAGAAAATATGTAGAGTAGTTTGCTTGTTGTGATAGCTAATATCAATAACAGTCCTTATGCTGTCTGTGGCCAAGCTTAAAGCTCATAGGCTAAGGAATCCTGGGCTGAACAGCTTACAGAATGATCTGTTTCCAAGGTCAGTCACCACTTGTCAGGAGTTTTATGGTTGGAGGTCCTTGCTGATCTACATGGCTGGCAAGAGTTACTGTGTCTCATGTGCTGTTTGCCACTTTTACAGTTAGTAGTGAACAGGGCAGGTGTGCTGATAGACCTTCAATTATCAACTCTGTGTATAGCATAAGGACTAGAGAAGCTGTTGTCAGATAATTACCTCAGGAGCCTACAACCTGCCTCATTCACAAACCTGTCACTATGCTGAATGTATGGGACATCTGCTACCAGAGGTGTCATGTGGTTGGCATGATGGCTTATGCACTTTCTGGGTAGGCCTCTTGCAAGACAAGCATTTCCTGCCACCTGAGGGCTTGAGCGGCCCATGTTCATACCTCTGAAAAAGTGCTTATCATATATTCTTCTCACAGATGTTGGTCATGTTGACAGGTGTACCAAATCTTCTGTGTGTAGTTCAGACTCTGACTCCCTCATTATCAGATAGGGACCAGGCAGCCACAGATATCAATGATTGAGTATTACAGAAATGCCAGGAACATACTTATTGGAGGTAGTCTGTTCCCAAAAAAGTGCCAAAACATATGTGTGAATGTGTGCATCTGGGTGAGTGATGTACTATGTTAGCTTTGGTCTGTATCTGTGTCTGGGGGTGATATTGGCCTCGTTGTTCCTTCCATTACCACACCTATGCATACTCCACACCTATGCATACTCCAGAGTAGGCAGTGTGTGTGTGCAACCATTTTGCACAGACTGTCTTTCAACACAAGTGATCATGTGCTTCCATTATTACAATGGGGGCCTCAGGAATACCATTGTATCTTATGGGGAGAAAATGGCCTCACACTTACTCAAATAACATTCCATCTATGATTCACATTGTTTATTCCTTGTGTTGAAGGGGGGAGGATGTGAAACTTGACAGCGTCAGACCTTAGAAATTGTCTGTACATTTCTGGATGAATATATATCTACCTTTCACACCCCGGACCCTGATGTTCTTTCACCTAGTACTTGGAGTGGGTCTAATTATCCTGTTATTTGGGTGTGTGTATTGTCCAAGAGCTTAAGCTGCCAGAGAGGGTTTGCTGTTTAGCGGGGGAAGGGGTTGTTTGAGGCCTGCTAGCACTCCTATTAGAGGTTCGCTTTTTCAAGACTGTGGCCTACCTACCCTCCTCTCTGCAGAACAGATCCTGGAAACTCCACATAGAAGATACCACATCTTTTGAGTCTTACCTTGCCAGATATGTATGCTGGCAAGTTACACTTACAAAGATGTTGCCATATGTAGCTCAATATGTTTTGTATACATACATAGAAGTGGTAGAACATTTCTTCAGTAGATTTTAGGGGACAGGTTTAGCAGCCAATTTTGCTCTATGCAGCCTGTGCATTATGTGAACAGATATCATACAGATCCACATGCCAGGCCAGTACAGGGGAAGAAGCCAGTCTGTGGAGGTCAGCCTGCTCCCACGCAACTGCAGGCCTCCTAGCTATATGCTCTTAGGCTGTTGAGTTTCTCTAACCCAATAATATGCAGAAAATACTTAAAACATTTTTTAATTACTCTGATTCCCACATTTGGATCTTACAACTCTATGAGATGGAGGAAAAGACCTTAGAACTTGAGCAAGTCTAGTCAATAAGGCTTAAGAACTTGTTCCACACAATTCAATTATTGGTCATAAAAACTTCCAGTCATCCTTTTATTCAATGCAGAAAATTATTTTTATTAATTTTTCTGTATATATAAAACTTATCTTGTGATAATGTCCATTTCAGTCCACAAATTATTTTCTGTGTTGCCAACATTAACCAGCATTTTGCCAGCAAGGCTTCTTCAAAGCATGAATTCGTGTTGAAAATCCAATGGCATCTTACTCCCAGAGCAGAATGCTCTCACTCTGACTCATTGAAAGGAAGGTTGGATGTTTTTATGACCGATGATTGAATTGTGTGAACAAAGTTCTTAAGCCTTATTGACTAGACTTGCTCAAGTTCTGAGATCTTTTCCTCCATCTCATAGAGTTGTAAGATTCAAATGTGGCAATCAGAGTATTTCAAGTATTTTGTGAAAGTATATTCTGCATATTATTGAATTTTTCATTGACTTTCACTGGCCTGTTGTGTTTGGGGTTTCTCTAACCTACATAACTCTGTTACTCCTCAGTTGTCACTTAGCTGCTGACATGGTGTTAGAGAAGCCTGCAAGTAGAAGCCATTTTGTTTAATGTGGAACCTAAAAAAGGGTTTTGTCCAGATTGCTTTTTAGGTAGAGTGAGGACTCAAGTATGGGGCCCAATGTTAAGTCTTGTGGGGTGATTAGTGTAACTTGCCCTTAACACCACACAGGCTTTACATGTACACTATGCATGCCATGTCCCGGACACAAAAGAACATAAGAACATAAGGCTTGCCATACTGGGTCAGACCAAGGGTCCATCAAGCCCAGTATAAAGTTTCCATCAGTGGCCAAGCCTGGTAATAAGTACTTGGCAGGATCCCAAGGGGTAGATAGAATCCAAGCTGCTTATCCCAAGAATAAGCAGTGGATTTCTGCAGCTCTTCCTTAATAATTGTTAATAGTCATTTCCTCCAGGAACTTGTCCAAACTTTTTAAAATGCAGCTATACTAATAGCTTTCACCATATCTTCTGGCAACAAATTCCAGAGTTTAATTATGCAATGAGTACAAAAATATTTTCTCTTTTTAATTTTAAATATATTACCAGTAACTTAATTGTGTATCCCCTGGTCTCTGTACTTTTCAAAAGAGTAAACAACTGATTAACAGTTACTCATTTCATTGCACATTATTTTATAGACCTCTATCAAATTTTCCTCAGCTGTCTCTTCTCTAAGCTGAAGTGTCCTAACCTCTTTAGTCTTTCTTCTTAGAGGAATTGTTCCATCAGCTTTATCATCTTGGTCACCCTTCTCTGTACCTTTTCTAATTCTGCTATATCTTCCTTGATACACTGTGAAACTCCCTCCCCACACATCTCAGAAACGAACCCTCACCACAAGTCTTTAAAAAACAGCTCAAAACATGGCTGTTCTTAAAAGCGTTCCCTCCTGAACCCCACCATACTAAAATACATGTTCTTGAAAGCCTACCCACTTGACTACCACACTGCACTAACGCTTAACACCCCATTCCCCCTTCACCACCCCCCCCACCTTTCCCTCCCTCCCTCCCTTTCCTCCCATATCCTTGTCCCCTCTCTACCCGTACCCAAGACATATTGTACATTTTGTAAATAGGCTATATGCCACAACTCTATACTCACATTTATATATACAACTGTTGCAATGTTTCTTATGTTATTTTATTTTATTTTATTGTTTAAATTAATTTAATTGTTATCTTGTTACAATGTAAAATAGGGCAGTTCTCGCCCTATTCAACCTGTTATCTGGAAACCGATGTGATATCTTGATCGAATGTCGGTATACAAAATAAATAAATAAATAAATAAATAAATATGTGGTGTCCAGAACTGAAAAAATACTCAAGATGAGGTTGCACCATGCAGCGATACAGAAACATTATGATATTCTTTGTTTTTTCATTCCTCCATTCCTTTCTTAATAATCCCTAGCATTCTATTTGCTTTCTTGGTTTCTGATGCAGTGAGCAGAAGATTTCAATCTATCTTCAACTATGACACCTAGATCCTTTTCCTGAGTGGTGACTTCTAATATGGAACCTTGCATTTTGTAGCTATAATTTGGGTTACTCTTCCCAAAGTGCATCCCTTTGCACTTATCTGCATTAAATTTAATTTGCCATTTGTATGCCCAATCTCCAAATTTTGTAATGTCCTCTTGCAATTTCTTACAATCATCTTGTAATTTGACAACTTTGAGTAATTTTGTGTCATTGGCAGATTTTATCATCTTACTTGTTCTTCACATTTCCAGGTCATTTATAAATACACCTGCAGCTTCACATTTATGCTCCATAGAGATAAAACACACCTAGGGCTTTATGTCATTTTCAAGTAGCCCTCTAACTGAAGACGTATGTCATGATAGCTTTCAGTGCCAGAGCCAGAGAAAAAGATCATTGTTGGGTCAGAGGTGATATATCTTCACAATGTTATAGGAAATTGTTTGTAATAGGTGCACTATGACCTTCACATTGCTA
This sequence comes from Rhinatrema bivittatum, assembly GCF_901001135.1. Taxonomy (NCBI): domain Eukaryota; kingdom Metazoa; phylum Chordata; class Amphibia; order Gymnophiona; family Rhinatrematidae; genus Rhinatrema; species Rhinatrema bivittatum. Next base: position 496,052,483 of record NC_042617.1, read on the forward strand.
GACAACCGATTGTTCCTAGCAGAGTGACAACATAGCTACTGCACTTCTAGGCAAACATTTCTACACCTATTCCATTGGACTGCATATGGAGGTGAACACTAGCTAGCTAGTGCCCATCTCACATATATGCCCATGTACCCAACGATTAGCAAAAAGTATGCTCTCTATAGAAGGCAACTGGAGTCAATACTGAAGCTCCAAGCTTCTTGTTTAGCTCTTGCTGACTTCCTTAGGAGCATGCAAAATGTTTTGGCTGTATGCCATAGGCCATATGGTCTTTGCTGCCAGAAAAGTGCAAAGCATTGAGGAGGGCATTAGAAGTAGAAAACACTGGCAGACTGTAGACCATCCCCATCTAGATGGCATAGAGACTCTCTAGTCAGAACAAGCCCAGATGGCTTCATCCATCTAGCTGGCACAGGAACTCTGTAGTCAAGTGGGGCTCAGCAGGTTTCTTCTATCTAGCCAGCACAGGAACTCTATCCCTAAGCCCAACCAGACTTATTTATTTATTTATTTATTTAGAATTCTTATATAATTTATTTACTTATTTATTTTGAATTCTTGTATAATTTACAAATCGTATCGGTTTCCAATACAACAGAACAATCGCGGCTAAGGCGTTACATTAAAACATAGCGTCTAATAGAATATAAATATGAAAACATATGAACAATTCGAATAGAACGTAAAGGGGACCCTAAAGAACATTAGCACATTAAAACTTTAAAGCATTAATAGTAAACATTAGCATGATCCGTAAACCTTAACTTTAACACCTAAGTATAATAGTTCAGGTTGCCTTGGCATAAAAGATGACACAGTGTGTGAAGAGAGGAACAAGGGAAAGGGTAGAGATAAGAGGGGAGGGGGGAAGAGAGGAAAGGGCTGTTAGTCAGGAAGAAAGGAGAGGAACAGGCTAAGGTAATTGAGGAAGGAGAGATCCTAGATCCCAATTATGTCCTGTTATGTCCTTTAGCCGGTGTCAGAATGGTCTTGGGAATCCGGGAAGGCTTGTCTGAAAAGCCATGTTTTGAGGTGTTTCTTAAATGTTTGATGGCAAGGTTCTTGATGAAGCTCCGGTGGCAGAGAGTTCCAAAGGGTGGGCCCTGCTGTTGAAATTGCACGCTTTCTTAGTGTGGATTTGACCGGTGGGGCGTATAATGATCCTTTGTATGCGTTTCTGATTGGTCTGTCTGATGTATGAGGACGGAGTTGTGAGCTTAGTTTAAGATGGGCAATGCCATGAATGTCCTTGTGGATCATCATTAAAGCTTTGAAGGTGATCCTAGATTTTATGGGAAGCCAGTGAAGGAAATGAAGGATGGGCGTGATATGGGCTCTTTTATTTGAGTTGGTAAGTATCCTAGCCACGGCATTCTGGACCATCTGTAGATGTAGATAGACTTGTTCAACAATTCTTGTTCTTAGGCGTTACAGGGCAGCAGTTCCAAAACTTCATGGCTCTTTGCCATTCTGTGGCTTGCCACTTGGGGGTGGAATGTCTTTGGGGGGCCTATCTCTGGATCATTTCTTGGGCTGGTGACTACTACATAGTATGGAGTCTTAGGATGCTGGTGGAGGCACAGGTGGAGGCTCCGGCATTCTTTATAGAAGCTGGGTCAGGATGCTGGTGAGTTTATTTATCGAGGTAGCCACTATGGTGATCTGCTGTCTGGTCATGCAGGGCCTGAGGTTACCCATTCACAGCCCTCCTAATGTGCACTAGCTCTGCCTATATGTGGTGGAGATACATACCATGGCTCCTTTCCAGCCGGTCCAGCTGCTGGTGCATTGAGGCCTCTGTTGGTGCCAGTGCTAAACTGGAGCTGGTGCTGGAGCTACTGCTGGTGCTGTGCTTATAATAGCTGAAGCAGAGGTTTGGGCCTCCAGAAGTTACATGAGGGGGCTGGTGGGCTGCTCCGGCTCAGTGCCTGCTGCCTCGTGCTGGCCATGTGGTGTGCTGGAGAGAGATTGCACAGGCTCAACTTCCATGAATGCTGAAATGTTTAAGCTCACATTCAGTGGGCTTGCTGAGCCAAGGGCTTCCAGGATCAGGCTGTGCAGGAAGCTGCTGCTCCTCTTCCTTCTTCTCGATGAACTGGTTCTATGCGTCCATAAGCAAGGGGGCACAGAAAGGTTCTGCTGCGCAGTTGGTCCCTGGGTCCTCACAACTTGTCTCTGGGGCTTCACTGCTGGTCCCTTTGGCTTGACAATTGGGACTGGCAGATTTCTGGGTGAGAGCTGTGGAAACAAAGAAGAAGACCTAAGTACCAAAGCCAAAAGGTACACACATGCACCATTTGGCATGAGATGAGCACTTTGTATGTCAATCAATAGGAGCATGTAATGCCAAATGATGTGCACAACTCTAGAAGCCTTGCCATTTATAGATGAGGTGAACTTACTGGCTCTGGCTCGTTTGGTGTCCAGCTACTCAGCCATTCCCTTGAACAAATCCGGTCCCAGCCATTGGCCAAGGTGCTCCTCCATGGCGGTGAGCACAATCAGACAAGGGGCTCCTCCACTGGACTGCCAAATGTATTTGTTGCAGTTAGCCACCTTTGTCTTCAACTGTGCCTTTATGTCCCAGTACCTGTTGGCCACCTGCTTCCCACTGCATTTCACACCGCTGAGCCTAGAGATAACCTGGGCAATGGTGCACCAGATCTGGCCCTTGGATGCCTTCAAGGTTTGGTCACATGTTTGCCAAAGAGCATGGAATAATGTTCCAGGACCCCAGGAGTGATCATCTCATTGTCGTCTGGGCTGAACTTCAATGCCCTCAGACGAACATGCCCTGCTGCCTGAAGGAGGTGCCACTTCCACTTCCGGAGACATGTCCTCCCTTTCCTGACTCTCTTTCCCACTCCCTTCTCTCCGCTCCCTTCCTCCCCCTCTCCGGCACCGGCCCTATCAACTCCCCTCCCCTCTGCCCTCTCAATCTATCCCTAGCCTTTCGTCTTCCTACTATCAGACTCTCTTACTTATCCCCTTCCCCCTCCCACCTCCTCTTATTCCTTCCCTCCTTATCTCCTTCCATATCTCCACTCCACTCCCTATCTCCACTCCTGTCCCTCCCTCCCTGTCTCCACTCCTATCCCTACTCCAACTCCTTCCCCTAGCACTCTTGCTTTTGTTCTCCTCCTCTTCTCCTCCCTCCTCCCCTCCTCTCTTCATGCCTCTCTTCTCTCTCTCCCTGCCTCCCTGCAAAGTGCTCATCTCATGCCAAATGGTGCATTTGAATTTGGTACTTAGGTCTTCTTCTTTGTTTCCACAGCTCTCACCCAGAACTCTGCCTGACCCTCCCTCTCTATCTCCACTCCTGCCCTACTACTACTCCTTCCCCTAGCACTCTTGCTCTCATTATCCCTTCTCCTCTCCTCCCCCCCCCCACCTCTCTTCATGCATCTCTTCTCCTCTCTCTCCCTGCCTCCCTGCAAAGTGCTCAAATCATGCCAATCCTTTCCACCCCTCAACATCACGATGCCTCACCACTCTTCCATCTCACTAGAACACCTCCCAACTCCTCCTCTGCCTCATCATCATCATCACATGCTTTACCACTCCTCCTTCACCTCACCACAATGCCTCACCACTCCTTACCACTCCTCCTCCACCTCACCATCACGCCTCACCCAAACACAAAATCAGACAGGCAAATGGGACAAACTAACAAAAACTTTCACACACAGATCAAGACAAGAGAAAAAGGGAAAAGGAAGCAGATGAGAAACAAACCACAGGACACTTCACTCAGAACTTGCTAATTACCTCCAATCAACTACCAACTATCACCAACTTACTCTCCTGTCCTCTCTCCAAATGCCTGACACACCCACAAAGAGGCAGCTGCAGGAAGCCGGTATATTTAAACCAGAAAAATAATGTGCCATAAACAAATCAATGTATGACACATAAACTGACACGCAACGCGATGACATAATGTGAGACACAAAAATTGCCTACACGATGAATTACTAGCAGGCCGATTCAGTAAAGTCCGCGGGAGAGCAGGTGAATGCCCACTCTCCCGGCACGTGCACAGGCCACTCACCTGTGCACGCGATGCAGTATTCAAATGAGGCCCAGCGGTAGAAATGGGCAAAAGGTGGCACTAGGGACACTAGCGCATCCCTGGCGCCTCCTTTTTGACAGGAGTGGCGGCTGTCAGCGGGTTTGACAGCCGACGCTCAATTTTGCCAGTGTTGGTTCTTGAGCCCGCTGACAGCCACGGGCTCGGAAACTGGACGCCAGCAAAATTGAGCGTCCGGTTTTCGACCCGACAGCCGCCGGCCGACTTCAAATTTTGTTTTTCTTTTTTTTAAAACTTTTTTACTCTTCGGGACCTCTGACTTAATATCACCATGATATTAAGTCGGAGGGTGCACAGAAAAGCAGTTTTTACTCCGGCCATCAGTTGCCAGTAATCAAAATGGCGCTGATAGTCTTAGCCCTTACTATGTCATAGGGGCTACCGGTGCCATTGGTCAGCCCCTGTCACATGGTAGGAGCACAAGATGGCGCTGATGGCCATGTGACAGGGGCTGACCAATGGCACCGGTAGCCCCTATAACATAGTAGGTCAAAAGCTATCGGCGCCATTTTGAATACCGGCAGCCGAAGGGTGTGAGTGCAGGGGATGTCTCCTGGACCCCCCCGCTGGACCACCAGGGAGTTTTGGTAAGTCTTGGGGGGGTCAGGATGGTGGGGGGTTGTAGTTAATTTAATTTTAGCAGGGAAACAAATAGGAATTGATATATAGAATATATCGGGGGGCCCCCTTGCCAAATGCAAAGTATCTGCCCTCCGACGAATACGAATCCTGAATGCAACATATGGCGTCCCTCTGCACACTCCTACCAAATACAGAATAAAGAGACCATAAAGTATAAATAGAAATATACAGACAAATATTGAACTGGAAATTGCAAGAAGCCAGACACTGTATGCAGTGCACAGGGCCAGAGCAAAAGTATTAGGCGTCCTAGGCGTCTTCTGTGTTCCCACTCCCCGTTTCACCGCCCTGACCCACCTGGCCCACGCACTCTCTCCCATCCTCCGCGCAGAGGAAGCCGGAGCAAGGAAGGAGCCTCCACAGGTGAGGTGAGGTGAGGTGAGCTGAGGGGGGGGAGAGGCAGCCAGGTTACCGCATGGCTGAGAGAAGCGCTGGGCCAGGTGAGGACGGATGGGTGGCTGGCTCTTGCTGCCACTGCCCCTGAGACCCTGGTGCTCTAGCCCCCGACCTAGTTTGTCTAGTGCTTCTGCCAGCCCTGGCAGTGCAAATATCAAATACAATAAAGAAATATAAACCATCAACCATACCAATAAAAACAATGTCAAATTAGCTGGTGAATTTAACTTCATCCAGTAATTAAAAACACATACAAAAATGTTTAAAAAATTACCAAACACCAATAAAATATTTCAAAACAGCATACACATCACATCTAATAATTAAAACTAATAAGAATTAAAAATATTTCCCCACTCTCCATAGCTGGGATCTTTATATTTCCAGTCACATTGAGATTATTGTAGATTAGAGGACTGAGCATAAATAGCAACTTCACTCTTTCTCACATAAATACACATACACAGGTACTCTCTCTCTCTCTCTCTCTCTCTCTCACACACAGGTGCACTCTCTCTCTCTCTCTCTTACACACACACACACATGCACACACACAAATAGGTACTTTCTCACTCATACACAGGCATTCTCACCAACACAACTCTCAAACATACACAGTCTCTGGACCTTTTACTCTTCTTCAGCCGTTGGCAACAGGGGAAATGCCAGTGCCTTGCTAGGCCTCTTCTTCAGCTGCTGGCTACAGGGGAAATGCCAAAAGCCCTGCAGGGCCTCTTCTTCTGCCAAAGGGTTATTCCTATACTAGCAGACAGTAGGAATTGAACCAGAATGTCATTGTTCTGCACAGCTGTGGAGAATTCCCTATTACTAGCAGGGATTATCATTTTTTTGTTTACAATTGTTTTATGTTGTAGGCGAAAAACTAAGTGGATTATATTATATGTATATTTTGCACATCACTTTCAGTGATTTTTAATCTAGAAACAGCCATTCATAAATATTTTAAAATATAATAAATACATAAAACAAAATAAACCCTGCCAACTTATCATCTTTCTGTGATGCATTCTCTCAAACATCCATACAATCTCACACACATAGTCATACACAGAGGCATTCTTTCACATGCAGTCTCTCATACACACTCAGGTACTCTCTCTCTCTCACACACACAAGCACTTTTACACACACACAGGCACCCATTTTCTCACACACAGAGTCACTCTCTCAATCTCTCATACACACACAGGCACATGCTGAATCTATCACTCTTCTTTGGCTGCCAGTTTCAGGGGAAATAATAGTGGCTGTCACGGCTTCTTGTTTGGCTGCCAACAGCAGGAGAAATTCTGGTGACCCACAGGACCTCTTCTTCAGCCATGGACGTTTCCTTTTGTTGGAGGGAATGGGAATCCCACCAGCATGTCTTTGCTCTGCACTACCGTGGGGGTCTTCCCTATTGCTAGTGGGGAGTAGAAACACTTTTCTCATACTCACACAGGCACTCTCACTCATACACATACACACATAGGCACTCTGACTCATACTCAGAGGCTCTCACACATAGTGGCACTCACAGTCTCTCATACACACACAGGCACATGCTAGATCTCTCATTCTTCTTTGACTGCTGGCTGCCAGCAGGGCTTCTTCTTTAATTGCTGGCAGCAGGGGAAACACTGGCAGCCTGCAGGGTCTTTTCTGCCATGGGGCCCTTCTTAGTGCTGGTGGGAAGTGGGAACCCCACCACCACCATGTCATTGTTCCTCACTGTTGTGGAGGCCTTAGTGCTGGTGAAAAGTGGTAACCTCATCAACACTTCATCTAGTGGCACTGTGGGTCTTCACTAGCTGGATAATAATTAAAAAGAATGAGTTGGCTACTGCAGGGATTTTTTTTATGAAGGTGGGAGAGACACTTGCTGCCATTCTCAAAATTTTGCCACCTGAAATGACCGCCTTATCCTGCCTCATTGCAGAACTGCTCCTCATGTGGGCTACAGTGTATAGCTCCCTCATATGGGCTGCTGTGTTGGTTGATCCTTACTTCTATTAGGAGAAACATCTAGAGAAGGTATTGATTTTTGAGTTGACATTTGAGGATTTTTGTTCATTTTATTAAAAAGGGAGTACTCTTTAACCTTTAGGAGTAAGGTCTGTCTTGGAAAGAAGAAAGGGTAAATAGTCTTCTCTTTCTTGAGAAACTGTCTTTTTTGGATTTTGCTTTGGAGGAAGTGTTGTCCATCCTTCCTTCATTTTTTGTTGCTTTAGTAAGTCTGGATTGTTTGCTTAATCTAGCAACTAAATTCTCCAGGGCCCAAGGAATTTAGTCACTATTAGGAAGAAAGTTGTTTTTAAGGAGTCTCTCATTCATAGATTTTCGAGGACCTAGTGAAAAAGTGGAGGAGTAGCTTACAAGCTAGAGAAGCCATTGTTCAAATCCCACTGCCCACTCCTTGTAAACTTGTACAAGTCATTTCTCCCTGTATTACCTCAGGAGCCAAACTTACCCCCTCATTTATCTAAATGCGCTAAGGCATTTCCGCATGCGTTAAGGGCTTATCGCATGCGAAAGGTGCCGTTAACGCATGCGATAAGCCCTTAATGCATGCGAAAATGCCTTTAACGCATGCAATAGCACCATATCGTATGGTGCAATGCAAATCTGAAAAAGGAGTGGTAGGGAGCCCATCAAGCTAAGTTCAGAGAACATTGCACAAATCTCATCTTTGGGTGAGTTTCCTCACTCCGATGCTCATCAAGTATTCAAAAAACAGCACTGTTATGGTTGTATGTCTCATTTTGAATATCAAAGTGGACCCTAACCCCTACACTAATACCTAAACCTTACTTCGAGTTACTAGGTGGGCCTCCCATAGAGATATGAATACCTATCTAGTGGGCAGCCATTATGGCTAGGTTCTCTCTCTCTCTCTCTCGCTCTCTCTCTCTCTCTCAACATAGTCCCCACATTCTGGCACTTATTGCAATTTACAGTAACTTAGCTCTTCATATAGGTAGTACCACAAATTGCAATAAACTCCCTATTTCCATTAAACACACCCCTTTTCCCATCACATGCAATATTTACTTCATTTTGATAAATCCAGGCCTTAGGTTGTGAGCCCCCTGGGACAGTAAAATATGTACAGTACATAAATATAATCTGCTTTGAAGTGGTTGAAAGTCCAAATATAAATGTTTATTTATTTATTTATTTATTTATTTATAGATTCTTTTATACCGAGGTACGTATAGCTATACATCACCTCACTGGAGGTGGATTCTTGGGCTGAGGTGGGGTTGATGCAACCCACAGGCGAGTGCCTAGGGGGCAGTGAGCTGAATCTAGAGGCCACTGGAGCTTCACCTATATCAGCCCACGTTCCCCTTGGGTTGAGCCTTTGGGTGCTGGGGCCGGCAGGACTTAGGCTAGAAGGAGTAGCAAGCAACGTAGAACTCTGGGCACAAAGGAGTCTATAGGGTAGTCATCCATAGCAATGGTCAAGGCACTGAGAAAGCAAGCATATTCAGATGTAGCAATGGTCAAAGCATGGAGAAGACAGGTGTGATCAAGCATAGCAGTGGTCAGGGCACGGAGAAGGCAGACGTGGTCAGGCATAGCAGAGTTTGGAGTCCGAGAAGCAATCCAAAGATAGAGGTCTCTGGAATTGAAGGGTTACCTGGAGGCAATAAGGAACAAAGGAACCTGTTGCAAAGGCAAACTCTGACTGTCAGAGCTTGCCTTAAATAGTGCCAGGCGAGTAACATCCTTAGCATCATCCTTAGCGTACCTTCATCCTTAGCGTACCGTCATCCTTAGCGTACCTCGGGCCCTTTAAATTGAGAGGAAAGGCATGCGCGCACGCCTGGGGAAACCCATATGGGAAAGGAATCCTGTGGCGTATCGGCCGCAACATAGGCCCAGGAGGGGAACGGCGGCAGCGTTTCCACCGTGCTGTGAGGTGAAGGCTGCAGGTAGGACAACCAAGAAGGAGCCGGCGTCGAGGGCACTCCCCCTGTGCTGCAAGAGCGATGGCAAGAGGTAAGGAAGGCCGACCACAGGTTCCGTGGCCGGCCGACGTAACAATAAACCTAAATAAACAGCAAAAAGAATGGATTCATGTTCATTTTTGGGAGAAAGAAAGCTGTGGCACCTATCTGTTGAAAAGTACCACATATCAGGATACACTGGAGGAAAGTAGATAAGGAGTAGTCATCTGAATCATGTATGAGAAGTAGAATTGTATTGAATACTATCTAAATTTAGTGGAGAATCCTATTCCACCAATTCTGGGAGGGAGCTCCAATACTACCCCTGCAATTGAAAAGGGATGTGAAAATTGAAACGTAAATTTTCTATTCTTTTCAGAGTAAGATTGAGGAGAAGTAAAGAAAGGCTGTGCATATGACAGGCAGACTATTTGACTATTTGATGTGATTGAGCACCTTGAAGAAATCTGTGATACATAATATGATAGCTGTTTTATACATTTTATAGATTTTATCTTATTTACACAGCCATCTTAAAATAGTTTGAATTTTTAAATGCAGTATAAAGTAGGAAATAGATTCAGTTTTAGCTGTTTTACATACATTTAAATATTGATATTTGAGACTATTTTTGTAACTGATTTTTAATTGACTGGCACTTTTAATGTTTTAGTATTTTTAGATATTTAATGTTATTCTTGTGTGCCTTATTTGTAAACTGTCATGATAGTTTTTAACTTAACAACGGTATATAAAATTATTAAAATAAAATAAAAATAAATAAATAAATTAAAACATCACTAAAGAGTCACAGATTTATTGGAACTGAATTGTGGAATGGATTTCATGGAATAAAGACTTGTATATTGTCAATTACTTCATTTCTGCATTATTTATCTGTAAAGTTATATTGAAACTGCTTTCATCACCCAGTGTGATTATTACTGTATATGCTAAAGACATTTATTTATTTATTTATTTATTTATTATTAAAATATTTATATCCCACTTGCTCCATCGTTTGCAGTTGGTTACAAAGAAAATGTATATAAAAGGAAGCAGACAATGCAGCAGACAAAAAACAAATTGACATAGATTTGTTACTTTCATGACACAAATAAAAATACAATCTGAGAGTATGAATGTATGACTACTGGAGGAAAGCTGGCTATTAGCATAAGCAAACTGGAAAAGATAACACTCAGGGCCTTGGAGATCAGTTTCTTCCCACCCACCCTGACAAGGAAACCTGGAACTAGAGGGACATAAGAACAATATAGAAAATTTGGAAAGCTTAAGTCCTTGGAATTGAGGGCAGCCAATGTACTTCTCAGTATGGCTCTTAGCCCAGGGGTTACACATTTTTTGCACTTGGCAGTGAGAGATACCCTAGGGCCCAAGGAACATGAGATTCCAGTCCTGAAGTATATGATAGAAAGAAATAGTGAGGCATTTTTCTCATAGGCTAAAGGGTGAGCAGCTTTTCTGTGAAATGAAGGAAAAGTTTGGGATGCTCATAAATGACAGATTCAAGAAGTTAACACCTGGTGAGCTTTCAGCATTTGATGCATGAAAGTAGCCTTTGGAGCCACCAAAAATACATAACTCCATAAAATATTCAACAGTTTCTCCCTTAATATCTATTCTAAAGTGCTGATTTTAGTTGTGAAATGGTGAGGTCAGCCGAAGGATACTCAAGCCATCAATGGCCACTCTCAAAACACCCTAGAATTTGGTCATTTTCAGCATGACTGACAGAGAGGGTCATTCTCTAACGCTATCGCACGCGAAAAGGGACGTTTTGCACGCGAATAGTCCCTTTTCGTATGTAATAGCTAGCTTGGAGCGGAGTCGGGGCGGAGTCAGCCCCGGAAGAGGAGGATTTGTGGCGGTACCGGGGCCGACGCTGCAGATACATCGCTGGCGACGAAAAGTAAGATTCCTTATTGCCGCCAGTTTCGCGCCGAATAACTACACCTTTTATAGTGTAGTTATTCAGCGTGAAAGCCAGCAGTGATCGCACCACATGTAGAGAGGAATCTCAGGATCTGATAATGCCAGTTCAGAAAAAAATACACCTGAGGGTAAAGCTGGAGAGTTTTTATTCAGCTAAAATAAATAATAATAACCTAGCTTATCCCTGGGAGTAAGCAGCATGAAAACTACCTACTATTTGGGGTTCTGCTAGGTACTTGTTATCTGAATCAGCCACTGAATCAGCCACTGTTGGAAACAGAATACTGAGCTTGATGGACCCTTGATCTGACACAGTTTGGCAGTTCTTATATTGTTAAGAAAGTACAACTGCACAAGTCCAAGTCTAAAGAGCCATGTATGTCGACTCATACATAAGTCCCTGAAACAATCAACAGAAATCCTGGAAATCTCTGTTGAAGTGCATCTGAATGACCCCACTCTTCCCTTTTGATTGAAGACCTTTCAGGGGTAAGATCTCAAAAATGAATGCTTAAATGAAAAGCAACTTTTAAAATAATCTAAAATTCTGGATGATTACACCCTCATCCTCAGAGTCTCAATCTTATATACCCCAATTTACTGCATTTCTCTGAATTATGAAATTCAGTCTCAAAAGAAAACACAGAATCCATTATGATTTTTTTTCTTTCAATATTTTTTCTCTGTGACTAAAGATTTTTGGGTTACTTTGTCCTTGCAAAAGGTAATCCCTCCTCTTATAGGGGTGAAAGAAAAAAAACAAAAAAACAAATTGCTTGTATATATATATATATATATATATATATATATATATATATGGCAATTACTTTTACAGAGAGAAAAATGTAGCTCTTTCTTCTGTCTTCTACCCTCTGGCTATTATAGAAAATCTCATAGAGTCAATTTTGCCAAATATGGGAACTGTATAAGAGAGTGAATATTAGAACATAATCAATGTGTTGTGGATTTCTTCATACTTATATTTGATTGAGTTATCCTGACATTCACTCATTTCCACACAAAAATATTTGGGACATATGGGAGATTTGATTTACAAATAAACTATATAAACCCACAGTGGTGTCCCCTGGTTAGGAATTTTATAATAATTTTGCAAAATTCCTGACACCAATATTAGTGAGGTACAGCAGCCTCTCAATCAAATAATAGGACTAATTTGGACTTGGTTACTGGAAACACCTCACAGATCTATATTTTTCATGGAAGTTGATTTTCCTACTCCCTGATTATTTAGGGTATTTTTGCCATGATTTTTCACAGATACACCCTACCTTTCCTCTACTTCTCCTGTATCTTTCTTTTCCCATAGTTTAAATGTTCATATGTTGTCACATTTCTTTTCACCACAAGTTTTCATTCCCCTACTTTGCTTACAGGTATAACATAGAAGTGTTCTTATTCAAAAGACAGCTGGATGGACAACATGGAACTGATACTTTGATTAATCTTTGCACTGAGTGAAGACGAATATACAGATAACTCGGATCTTTGTGCCAACCGAAATTTGCTATCATGCACCTGCTCCCGCCAGACTGAGGTCTGAACTGGTATAGCTTCAGTCACACACTAAACAGCAGGACTAACATGTGTGCCTTTTATTAATGTCTATCTGTTACTTCAGTGCTTGGAATTCAGTCCTACCTACAAATCAACATCAGAGAGCACAGCCCTGTGTGTTCTACAGCTTTGTGAAAACATGAAACGAAGAAGAGAGACAGGGAGTGTGATAGAAATATAACTAATCACTTGCAAATACATCTTTCCTGTCTGTAGGTGCTTAACCTTTTTGTTTAATATTGCTGGGAAAAATGCACTTATTTTTAGTCTTTTGAAAATTTTTTTTTAAAGTATATGTTGGTTAGCTATGAACATGATCATATTTGCTTTCAAGTCAAATAGGCAAGTCCCTGATTTTTTTTTTTTAATAGCTTTTAAAACTACCATATAAAATGATAAGATCAATTCTATGGTATTTCTTTGGAGGGACAGCGAAAGTTAAAGCATTTCTTTCAATCAATGATGGCATGAAATAAAACCAGAAAAATGTTAATTTAAATTTGGATATGTCTATAAGAACATTTGTATTTGTATATCATCACTACCAACTTGAGGCTAGGTATTCCTAACTCAGGACTAAGATGGGGACAGGTTATCTCGTAGAGTGCTGTGATAAAATATGCTGGTATTGGGTCTATAGGGAGCTAAAATAGTTTTCTGGAAGAATGCTGTTGCATTTCAAAGCTTTATATGAGGAGCCATCCAATTCCACCCCCATTAAGTGACCTCATCATGGAGACTCTCCAGCATTTCAAAGGGTCTTGCTTCAAATTTTCTTACCTTAGACTGCTGCTAATTTTCTGCACTGAGCATTTTATGGTCTAAAGTACTGCCGCTACTTCTTAATTTCCTATGCCTGCCTGCTAGATTCCAAAGGATCAAGTCAGCTCCCTTCCACCAGTGACATCAGTATGAAGACTCTCCAGCTCTTCAAAGAGGCCTGTCTGCACACCTACCTTCATTTCTAACTTTATAGATTAACCCACTAGCTGGGGGGGGGGGGGGGGGTAGACATTGGTTGGCAGAGTATCACAAGGAAGTAATTTAGATAAATTTAATTACTGTAGAATCAAGTAAAGTTTCAGGAGGAGATTAATTAGTAATAGAGATGTGCATAGTTTTAAAAATGTGTTTCGTGCTTCATTTTTGGTGAACCGAGGGAAACTTCATTTTTCCCACAGTTTGGGGTTTTGTTTTTTTTCGTGGGTTCTCGATTTTTGGGTTAGTGCATGCTAACTCCCGTTAGCACACGCTAATGTTTTAGCTCTAGTGCTTGCTGATGGGCGTTAGCGTGCACTAACCTCATTAGTGCGCACTAACCCTAAATATGAATTTTTCCGAAATTTACAAAGAATACATCTCCATTAATAAAATTTGTAATCGGACATTCTCTAGCATCTAATCTACTTTGTTGCCCTCACTTTGCACTTGTCCACATTAAATTTCATCTGCCATTTGGATGCCCAATCTTCCAGTCTTGCAGGGTCCTCCTGTATTGTATCATAATCCGCTTGTGATTTAACTACTCTGAAAGATGAGATTTGTACAATGTTATCTCAGCCTAGTTTGATAGCAGCTAGGTAGAGAGTAGAGATGTGAATCGTGTCCTCGATCGTCTTAACGATCGATTTCGGCTGGGAGGGGGAGGGAATCGTATTGTTGCCGTTTGGGTGTGTAAACTATCGTGAAAATCGTGAAAATCGTGAGCCGGCACACTAAAACCCCCTAAAACCCACCCCTGACCCTTTAAATTAAATCCCCCACCATCCCGAACCTCCCCCCCAATGCTTTAAATTACCTGGGGATCCAGCGGTGGTCCAGAACGGCGGCGGTCCGGAACGGCCCCCTCAATCGCATCGTGTTGTCTTCAGCCGGCGCCATTTTGCAAAATGGCCGCCGCAAAATGGCGGCGGCCATGGAATAAAATGATTCGACGCAGGAGGTCGTTCCGGACCCCCGCTGGACTTTTGGCAAGTCTTGTGGGGGTCAGGAGGCCCCCCCAAGCTGGCCAAAAGTTCCTGGGAGTCCAGCGGGGTTCCGGGAGCGATTTCTTGCCGCGAATCGTTTTCCGTACGGAAAATGGCCCCGGCAGGAGATCGACTGCAGGAGGTCGTTCAGCGGCGGTCCGGAACCCCCGCTGAATGACCTCCTGCAGTCGATCTCCTGCCGGGGCCATTTTCCGTACGGAAAATGATTTGCGGCAAGAAATCGCTCCCGGAACCCCGCTGGACTCCCAGCAACTTTTGGCCAGCTTGGGGGGGCCTCCTGACCCCCACAAGACTTGCCAAAAGTCCAGCGGGGGTCCGGAACGACCTCCTGCATCGAATCGTTTTGGTCTATGGCCACCGCCATTTTGCGGCGGCCATTTTGCAAAATGGCGCCGGCTGAAGACAACACGATGCGATTGAGGGGGCCGTTCCGGACCGCCGCCGTTCTGGACCACCGCTGGATCCCCAGGTAATTTAAAGCATTGGGGGGGAGGTTCGGGAGGGTGGGGGATTTAATTTAAAGGGTCAGGGTGGGTTTTAGGGGGTTTTAGTGTGCAGGTTTTCCTGCCCTCCCCCTTCCCCCGATTTACGATTTTTTAACAATAAATCGGGGGAATTGGTATTGTATCGTGGCCCTAACGATTTTTGACGATTTAAAATATATCGGACGATATTTTAAATCGTCAAAAAACGATTCACATCCCTAGTAGAGAGTGCATCACGCTTGGGCAAGAGTACATTGTACAAATTTGTCTCATCTTTGTGTACCTTTCCTCATTCTAAATCACATTATATCTTTTCTGCTGTGTACTGTGCTATTGACCCTCCTACAGTGGTATAAATAGTTTACTTATAAGCACTTCTTCTAAAGAGTCTCTCTCTCTCTCTCTCTCCCTCCCTCCCTCCACTTTGCAATTAAAATATCATGGGCATGATAAACTTAACATGTGCTGTAATAACACAAAAATTAGCCTTACCACAGGCTATATTCATGTGAAATTTGTAGCAAAACAATGAATCTAGGCTAAGATAGTACAACCTTATTATACATGGAAAACATTTCCTTCAGGGGCCCCACAAGGCTTTGCACTATCTACAATCCCTATATTCCTTTCTTTTCACCTATAATAACTTAGATTTTAACGTATATGCTGATGATATACAATTACTTTTTCCTGTAGGAAACAACTGTCCTTGACTATTTGAGTCTATTTTAAATTTTTTGAATGTTTTAAGTTCCTGGTTAAGACAAAACTATTTGTTTTTAAATCCAACACAGGTTAGTCCGACACTGATCCCTGAAAAGATGATCAGTTTAGCAGTTGATGGTATTTTACTTCCATTTGTTGACACCATTTGAAACTTAGAAATACTATTTGATTCTCAATTATCTTTCAAGCTGCAGTTGATTGCTGTCATAAATTCAGGATTTTTTAAACTTAGAATGAAAAGTTAATTGCAGAGCATTCTGCCTAAGAGTGTGTTTCACATGGTTGTTCAAGCTTTCATCTTAACAACTTGCAATTGCCTTTATGTAGGCTTGCCAAAATATTTACTTAAGGACTTACAGCTTCTACAAAATGCAGTAGCATGATTGTTTCTCATTCTGTTAAGATCATACTATTTCTGTCTTAAATTGGTTTTCTATTGTTTTTCTATTACACAACATGTTGTTTTTAAAATGCTCACCCTTGTTTACAAAGCTATTCAGGGTGAGGGTACCACCTATCTTGCAGAGTAGTTTGATATATATACCATCTCGGTCCCTCGTTCTGTGGAAAGGCAGGGAATATTTCTTCTTCTAAAGAATTTCAACTTCAAGTTATCTTTAGCCATGCTTTTTCAAAGCCAGTTTTATGAAACAACTTGCCTTTCAAGCTTTGGGAAATAGAGGACTATAGGTTTTTCAGAAAAAAACTAAAAGACTACCTATTTCAAACAGCTTTTTCATGGTGATTTTATCTGTACTTTCCTTTTAATTTGTATTTCTGAGATGTTTTGAATGCTTATTTTATTGAATAATATCTTGTTTGCATTGTATTATTTGATGAGTTTAATGGTTATTATTTATGTTTAATCTAGTATATTATTTTAATTGCATTTGTAGAATTAACAATGGGAGTCATTTATCAAAGGGCTATATGGCATTTTCGCATGCAAAAAATGCCATTATTGTGTGTAAAAGCACCATAATGCATAGTGTGATGCAAATGAGAGAATATTGGGGTGAGATTTGTAGCCAACTGGGCTGTGCTCACAGTTTTGCATGGCTTTAATGTGAATTTTAACTACCCTTTTTTCTTTTGTGTAAGGCCATGTGATAGGGCTTTATCTAGCTCCTGGAGAGTCAGCCTAGATATCAGGACCCTCCTACAATCACTGGGGGGGGGGGGGGGGGGGGGGGGGGAGAGAGAGAGAGAGAGAGAGAGAGAGAACTTAGCCATAATGCCTGCACCCTAGATAGATATTTATATCTCTATGGGAGGCCCACCCAGTAACACGACTTGAGGTTTAGGTATTAGTGTAGGGGTTAGGGGCCACTTTGATATTCAAAATGAGACGTACGAACAGAACAGTGCTCTCTTGAGAAGATTTGATGAGCTTCAGACTGAGAAAACTCACCCAAAGATGAGATTTGTGCAATGTTCTGTCAACCCAGGTAGAGAGTCCATCAAGCTAGGTTGAGAGGCCACTATTGGAAACAGGATGCTGGGCTTGATGGACCCTTGGTCTGACCCAGTATGGCATATTCTTATGTTCTTATGTTCTTAAATCTTCACAAGAGAGCACTGTTCAGTTTGTACGTCTCACTTTAAATGTCAAAGTGGCCCCTAACCCCTACACTAATACCTAAACCTCACCTCGAGTTACTAGGTGGGCTTCCCATAGAGAGAGATAGTTATTTATTTATTTATTTATTTATTTATTTGTTTAGAACCTTTTTTATACCGGTGTTAGTGTGAACATCACATCGGTTTACAATATAACAAAATGAGTAGAAAATACAATTAACAAGGGAATAAAACAGGTGGGCGAAGAGAAACGTGGGAAAGCAGCATAGAAAGATAGTACAACTGGTGTACCTATCCAGGGTACAGGCATTATGGCTAGGTTCTCTCTTTCTCTCTCTCTCTCAGGAAATGCAACAATTCTGTCACTTATCACACAGGGGCGGATTTTAAGAGCCCTGCTCGCGTAAATCCGCCCGGATTTACGCGAGCAGGGCCTTGCGCGCCGGTGCGCCTATGTTCCATAGGCCTACCGGCGTGCGCAGAGCCCCAGGACTCGCGTAAGTCCCAGGGTTTTTCGAGGGGGGCGTGTCGGGGGCGTGTCGGATCGGTGCTGCGTTTTGGGGGCGGGATGCGGCGTTTCGGGGGCAGGCCTGGGGGCCTGGTTTCGGCCTGGGGCGGTCCGGGGGCGTGGCCGTGCCCTCCGGAACCGCCCCCAGGTCCCGTCTCAGCGCGCTAGAGGCCCGCTGGCACGCGGGGATTTACGTCTCCCTCCAGGAGGCGTAAATCCCCCGGCAAAGGTAGGGGGGGTCTAGATAGGGCCAGGGGGGGTGGGTTAGATAGAGGAAGGGAGGGGAAGGTGAGGGGAGGGCGAAAGAGAGTTCCCTCCGAGGCCGCTCCGATTTTGGAGCGGCCTCGGAGGGAACGGCGGCAGGCTGCGCGGCTCGGCGCGCGCCGGCTACACGAAATCGGCAGTTTTGCGCGCGCCGATCCAGGATTTTAGCGGATACGCGCGTATCTACTAAAATCCAGCGTACTTTTGTTGGCGCCTGATGCGCCAACAAAAGTATGCGAAGGCGCGCTTTTTGAAAATCTACCCCAAAGTGTGTAAAAGTTATCATAACTTGCACTTCATATAGGCATTAGCACAAACTGCATAATACCATAAAACACACCCCTATTGCATGCAATATTTAGTGCGGCTCTAGTAGAGGCAAAAGGGAGAGGAGTCGGCCCGGCCGAGAGGATCCATGCGGCTGGGCCTGGCAGCAGCAGCGACCGCAGGAAGGAACTTAAAGAGGACTGCCTGTCACCACAGGAGCCCTCAACGAGCCGAACGCCTCAGGTAATTATTTTAATCTCGGCCACCGGCCCAATCCTGACTGCGTCCCGCCGCGGCCGGCAGCCATGACACCCGGCCCCGGTTGCGGCTGGCGGTGCTAACAGAAGTATTCTCTTGAAGTTTAGCCTTTCGTTTAGTATGAGGCACAATGTTAGAAACAATCAGGGAGTAAACCAAAGAAAAAGAGACCAATCAGAGAGAGAGAGAGCTCTCAACTTGCTTCTTAATCAGCGGCCATTTTGGTCCTCCCTTGTTGGGATTTTACGTGTAGCTTCACTATGAAGCAAGTACAGCTGTCTGTCTTTCCTTAGAGTGTAAACCTCTGTCTCTCCCTCTTGATAAATAGTTCTTCAGGAGAAGAACAGATTGCAGGGCTGAAGATGCACTCCTTTCTTCCTGGCTCTTGGCTCCAACTCCTAGTCATCCCTGCTGCACACATACAGATGGAGTCAGCCAAATTGTGTGTTTTCTACCTTAAATGGTTTCCCAGCTTCTTCCTCTGCTGGCTATATGATGTTGTTCTCTGGGTCGTCTAAATATTACAACCCTTTTTCCAACTTGTTAATACTATGAGTGCTGGATACTGGTTCTTGAAGAACATTTGTCATTCACAGGAGATCATTTAGAAGTTTTTGATGTATTTTTATATTCCTTCACCTTGGCTGTGGTGGCTTGCAGTCTCTGCAGGGTTGAAAACCTCTTTTTGACAAGTCTAAAACACATCACTCAGATCCAGAAACAGCTCGGCCCACATTGTAGAGCTCCAACAAATAAGTTCATGGGGGTAGAAACCTAGTTTATAGTAGCTTGCTATGCTCTTATGTTTTTATTAATGCATTTTATCCTTTGTATTGTATAGTTCTTATGTGTATTTATGTTTTAATTATGGATATCATGTTGTGAGTTGCCATGATCACTGGAGTGTGTGACCAATAAATAATTTTAAATAAATAAATAAATAAATTGTGCCAAGTATATCAGCACTGAAAAGCCAGTGGGATAGTTAACAAATACTGGGATGTTGTATCACCTATAGATGCAGCATGTATTACAACTAAAAGCTGGGGATAGTAGTACTAGTAGTATTCAGAGGACCCTTTTTTCATTCAGAGGTCACTGTTTGAAAAGTGGAAAAGTGTTCCCCATGCTCCTTCACACTCAGCTACTTTCACTAGTGAGGTGGCAAGGCAACAGCCCCCTGACATACATTAGATGCATCAACCCACTGAGGCATGGCTAAGGTATTGACCAAGATAGTTACATAAAGACTCTGCTCCAGCTTCAATTTCTGGATCACTGCTCTTATTTTGATATCATTTAGAATTTTTTCAGAGATTTTGTCTTCAAAATCTCTCTGTCATGTAAGGGGTCAGGCAGCATGAGATTGACACTGTTTTTCCAAAGTCCAGTGATGCAAAATTCTCTAAACCTGATCCTCCGTCTCCCTCCAAAATGGTGGCCGCTAAAGAGACTCTGGAGTTTAAAAGAAATGTTGAAGACTAATAATGAAACTGTTCAGGCTTTCAAACAAGAGCTGACTGTGATTTTAACCCAACTTGCCTCATTTCATCAGGGAATAGGGGAGGTAGAGAATAGATTATCTCACTTGACAGATGATATTCTTCCCTCTGAAAGGGATCGAAAGATCATCACTGAGATGAAACATGATCTAGAGGAGGAGATTAATCAGAGCAGGAGGAATAATGTCTGCTTATTGGGATTACCTGAGGTTATGGAAGGCCTGGATCCATTCAAATTTATTGAAGATTTTATTACTCAGCTCCTGGGTCTTAGTTTCTAGAGGCCTTTCATGGTAGATCAAGCTCACAAGATTTCTTTGCCATCTTTGCAGAACAGAAACTATCCCTGGCCTTTCATTTAAAAAAGTCCTCCATTACCAATAAGCTTTCTCTATTTTGCAGCATGCTAAAACAAGGCCATGGACTGTTAATAATTGATGATTTGGCTAAATCCACTGCTACCTGCTGGAAGCAATTTCTTGCCTTAAGAACATAATTGAGGACGACAGGTGCTCAGTTCGGCATTTTCTACCCTGCATGGATGCGTGTGACTTATAATGCTACAAGAATTTAACTGATCCCGCTGAGCTGCGCTAATATCTAGCCAAACATTCACCTGCTTGTATGGCTGTGCTTTGACTTCACTGATATTTTCTTCCTTGAACTATTCTATTTACAACTACATCACATTTTGTTTGGGCAGAGATATCATCTGATTGTTTCAATTTTTTTTCTTTAAATCAATTACTTATCTCACTATATTTCAAAGTTCTCAAGGGTTAGTTGAACTTTATGAGAGTCTACTGTTTATTTAGATTATTGTTTGCTGCTAAATATGTCATTTAGCGGACCAGGCGGGTCCACTAAATGACCTATTCAATAGATCCCTGGAAACAGGAGTGGTACAGCAAGATTAGAGAAGAGCAGTTGTGGTCCTGCTTCATAAGCGTGGTAGTAGAAAGGAGGCTGGAAACTATAGGCCGGTCAGCCTCACCTCGGTAGTGGGAAAATTAATGGAGACGCTGCTGAAAGAAAGGATAGTGAACTATCTACAATCCAATAATGTTGCTGGATCTGAAGCAGCATGGATTCATCAGAGGAAGGTTGATTTTTTTGATTGGGTGACTAGAGAAATGGATCGAGAAAGAACACTCGATGTCATATACTTGGATTTTAGTAAAGCTTTTGATACCATCCCACATAGGAGGTTTGTGACCAAAATGAGAAGCTTTGGAGGGAGTGCCAAGGTGGTGGAATGGAATACAACCTGGTTGTCTGATAGGAGACAGCGTGTAATAGTAAATGGAACCTACTCTGAAGAGAGAGCTGTGTTAAGTGGAGTGCCACAGGGGATCAGTATTGGGACCAGTTCTGTTGAATATCTTTGTGAGCAACATTGCGGAAGGGATAGAAGGTAATATTTGTCTATTTGCGGATGATCCAAGATCTGCAACAGAGTGGACACACCTGAAGGAGTCGAGAGAATAAAAAGTGATTTACGAAAGCTTGAAGAGTGGTCGTAGATTTGGCAACTGGGATTCAATCCCAGGAATTGCAGAATCATTCATCTGGGAAGTGGCAATCCAAAAGAGCTGTATGTGATGGGGGGAAAGGCTGATATGCATGGACCAAGAATGGGATCTTGGAGTGATAGTCTTTAGTGATCTGAAGATGGTGAAGCAATGTGACAAGGCAATAGCTAAAGCATAGAGAGAGGAATAACCAGTAAGAAAATGGAGGTCCTTGGTGAGGCCTCAGCTGAAGCACTGTGTTCAGTTCTAGAGCCCTTATCTCAAAAGGGATAGAGACAGAATGGAGGAGGTCCAGAGAAGGGCTACCAAAATGGTGTGGGGTCAGTATCAGAAAACCTATGAGGAGAGACTGAAGGATATGAATATGTATACCCTGGAAGACAGGAGGCACAGAGGTGATATGATACAGACCTTCAGATACTGAATAGAGATGTGGTTCATTTTTCGCCCTATTTAGGAAATTGTACGAAATTTCCTAATTCGTTCGTGTTTCGGAGTCCCCCAAGGCTTGCCAATAATCCCTGGGGGTCCAGCAAGGGTCCGAGAGCGATTTCGTTTTCGGCTGCCAGTAACCAAAATGGCGCCGATAGCCTTTGCCCATACTATGTCACAGAGGCTTTCGGCGCCATTGGTCAGCTCCTGTCACATGATAGGAGCACAAGATGGCGCCGATGGCCATGTGACAGGGGCTGACCCAATAGCGCCAAAAGCCCCTGTGACATGGTAGTTCGGGCTATTCGGCACCATTTTGAGGCGCACGGCTTGCACCGGGCACGGAGGGCAAATGGAACCCGGGACCCCGCTGGACCACCAGGGATCTTCGTAAGTCTTGGGGAGGGATCGGGATGGGGGGGTTTGCCTATACGTACGAAAATGATTCAAAATGTTTTTAAATGCTTGGGTGGGTTTTTTTTTTAGCTTCGTTTACCGATTTGTTTTTCGGCCCGGTTTCGGGTTTCTCGTTTCATTTTCGGACAAACGAACTGAAAACGAAACGAGACCACCCGAATTA
Organism: Rhinatrema bivittatum; assembly: GCF_901001135.1. Taxonomy (NCBI): domain Eukaryota; kingdom Metazoa; phylum Chordata; class Amphibia; order Gymnophiona; family Rhinatrematidae; genus Rhinatrema; species Rhinatrema bivittatum. The sequence continues at coordinate 496,075,227 of NC_042617.1, forward strand.
TACCACGAAGTATTCGAACCGAAAAACGACCCGGTAGAAAAAAACGAAGCACATCTCTATACTGAAATGTTTTAATGATGTGCAAACATTAAAACTTTTCTGTTGGAAAGAAATCATTAGAACTAGGGGTCACAAAATGAAACTCCATGGGGAACGTCTCAGAACCAATATCAGAAAATATTTCTTTATGGATGCCTGGAATACTTTTTCAGAGGAAGTGGTGAAAACCAAAACAGTGAAAGAATTCAAAACTTCATGAGATAAATATTGTGGATCTCTAAATGCTAAAGGATGGAAATGAAGAAAAGAGCGCATGGAGTAACTTGTTGGTGCGGCGGTTACTACCCTTAACCAATAAGCCTTCATAATGTTGATGCAACTCCATCATTGCTCTCTGCTTCAATAGCAGGGGGAAAATGGGATTTGGATTTGTACATCGACCAACAAGGGCCCTGAATTTTATGGTCTGAGGAAACAAATATGGGGGTAACTTGTTGATGCAGCAGTTACTACCCTTAACCATTAAGACTGATACTTTGATGCAACTCAAAAATGCTCTCTGCATCAACGGCAAGGCATAATGAGGAACTAGATTCAAACAGCAACCACTGAGGCTACTGACTTTTACCATGTAAGAAATTGAAGCAAAGACTAATCTACACGTTGCAATAGATACAACCATAAACTTGCTGGGCAAACTGGATGGATCATTTGGTTATTTCTGCCATCATTTCTATGTTTCTATATTCTGGTATTATCGCGAGTGTTAGGACCTTAATGCCCACGATAATGCCATAACGCGTGCGATAAATACTACAACGCGAAATGCGTATGCACATTTTAAAATTTAATTCAAGTGGGAGGAGTAAATGGAAATGAGGGCTGGTTAACATTGCATGTGGAGGGTAACATACATTTTTGCAGGATTTAACTACACCTTTTTCCTACGATAGCTGTTCATTACGGCCGAAACACGATTCATTACAAATCCTGTTACAGGAGAGAGAGAGAGAGAGACTCTGTGGAGACCCACTGATTTTGAACTTTTTATTCCACTGTAAGAGAGGGCATTTTGAAGTCGAGGTGAGGTTTGTGGCGTGAGTTGGGTTTTAGGGGGCAGTTTAACATGCTAGAAAGAACATGGTACTAATCTACTCTTCTTTCACATTTTATCCCTCCAAATCATATTAAATCTTCACTGATGATAACTGTACTGTTCGTATGTATAACTGTGCATGTAAAATTGCCCCCCAGAACCCACCCCACCCTACCCCCCACAATCCTCACCTCGAGTTACTAGTGGTTTCTCTTACAGTGCTATAAAAAGTTAACTATTTGGGGAGCCTCTTTAGAGTCTTTTTCTCTCTTTCTCTCTCTCCCATGAATTAACATGGGTGTGATAAATTGTGTCTTGCAAAAAAATAACTATGTGATACCAGAAAAATTAGCCTAACCATGTCCCTTTTTTTGTCGCGGGCGCTATTTTTGTTTTATTTATCACAAAATGATGAATCTAGGCCTAGTTAGCTCTAAGCTCTTTTCTCCTTTGGTTAGTTTGTTTATTATTATGCAGTGTAGAAAAGTGAATGCATACTATTATTCCTAGAATAGAGGCTAAAACATGACAGTTCCTGAAAGCTGGGATGAATTATTTGTGAAAGAAATGGTGTCTAGGGCTGCTTATAAAGGAAAGAGAGATTTATTTTGCTTTCTGATTTCTGCAGAAATTTGATCCATTTCATCCTCCCTTATAGTAATTTTTTATGTCTTTCATATTATACCTAGAGTATCTGAATTTATTCTGCTCAATAGGACTTGAAAAGTAAAATATAAATAAAATAAAAAATAAATAAAATAAAATAAGTGACTATTTTTTCTACTAGAAATTATAGGTTTCTATTGATCCCTTTTTTCTTTTTTTTTTCTTTGCTTCCTATAGAGTAGAATTACTTTGGTTATTGAAGTAAAGATTATTTTGACTTCTTTTTCTTAGTTTGAGCTAACATCAGAGTAAGAGCATGCCTCTTATGTTCAATTACAGATGTTGGTGCCATCAGGAGACTGATTCTGCATATTTAGAAATGAATAATGGGGTTTTGCATACTGTTATAAAGCTGATAATGTAGTATGTGATTCAGAGCAGGTGCCAGTCTAAAAAGCTGCATAATTGTGATTTCTTCAATTTTCTTGAGATATGCAGGGCCTCAGGGCCACTTTTATTTTTAATCATGGTATTTGATTATTTTTATTTGCTGTGGTTGACAAATATTTTTCTGCCAGAGCTTTATTTATGGCCGAAATTTAGGTGAATTTTCCCCCAGGTTAATAATGTGACTATCTGCCTGTGAAAGTGTCACTCTTATAATGAGGGTGAGTAGAGAAGTATAAAATCATTTTCTTAATTTATTTGTCTCTAGGGCTTCTTGGAGCTAAGGGTCTCAAATTAATGAAAACATAAAGGGAGTAATTTTCAAATAGTCCACCTAAATTAGGTGGCATAAATGCATAGAAGTTACACCAATTTTCAAAGAAGATTTATGCATAAAAATGCACTTTGAAAATAATCTGACCAAACACATCCACACAGTTATGCCAACTATTAGGTGCCTGGAACATTTTTAGGCAAATATCTATGCATATTTTTGAAAATCCAAAACTATGCACAGAAGTCCCAACCCCACCCTAACTCCACCCAAAGAATGCCTCCACTCAGTTTGGGTACACTTATATGTACAAATATATATTATTAGGCTATCCTGGGTCTACCACAGGTATTATCACTAGTGATACACAAACAATATACCCGTGTTCACAATTAAATATTTCAATTTTTATTTCACAACACTTTTTTTAAAAAATACATAAACCATACCTATTACATCAAAACCATTCATACCACACTCATTCATTCAACTAGACATTATACAATGTTAAAATTTCACTAGACAAATCAGTTACATTTTAACTTCCAACATACACAAATATTGCAACAATCCCTAATTATAATGTAAACATTCCACAAATATTGCAACAATCCCTAATTACAATGTAAACATTCTTTTCATTTAATGAATATCCTTATGGAAAACAAAAACACAATAGATGCCTCAGTCTTATTTCAGTATTTATTAGAACAGAGATGTGCTCAATAATTGCCCAATGCACCACAGAAAGCATCATCAAACAAAAATAAAAAATCTTGAAAAAAAAATATTTCTGGGCACGGTGTTCGTGGGGTGGACAGCTCGGTGGCCACTCTGTTTATCAAATGGAGAGGTGAGCACTATCCTCTGGCCAGCCCAGAGTAATGTACTTGAGGAGGCACTTGGTGGCTCCGGTGATTAACAGAAGAAGGGTGCCAACACTTAAAAATTAATGTATTTACTCCATCACAGTGCCAATTGGTCCATTCACTGTCACATGTCAGTGAAAGGACCAATCCCCTTTTAGAATGCTCTCCTGAAAAGGGACTAGTCCTTTCATTGACAAGTGACAGTGACAAGGGCTAATTAGGAACAGTCCTGCCAGGGGTGGGGAGGAAGCTCTGGCCAGGTCAGCTGCTGAGTGCCCAGTGCTGTTATGGGCGCAAAGCTACATCTCCTGGGTGCGCAATGCTTGAGCGATAGGGACACACATGCTTTACCTAGTGCGTCCCTTTTAGTGTTGTAGCTCTTTAACATATTGCATCATGCGCACTGTAGAGGTTAATGTGCGCGCATTGAAAAAAACAATTTGGACTTGTGTTTTTACATGCATGATATTGCACCGGCTTGTCAATATGCCAAGCTTTAATGTTGTTCCAGTTCTCCCCAAAGGACTGATTGAGCCTAGATAATTGGTATCTATAAATGGAGGGGCTTCTACTGCAAGCCCTTCTAGACAGAGGATTACAGATTACATCATTTTTTATTATTGGTAGGAGGCTGACTTGAGGTATTTGCCAATACACCTAGTTTAAGGTTTGGCTATTTGGAGCCTGAGTGAATCCAGTTACCCATATTGAGGATATATAATAGTAGATGTGGAGTTCCTAAAAAAGGTGATGATACTTCAAGGGAAGTTACTGATTATGGCTTTGGTGTGTCCCTAGATAATACCACCATTATTATTTAGACCACACGAGTTCCTTGGGAGACTGGCTGAAAATACAAAGAGATGGTAGGGCCTAACTATGAGATGTGCTAACCATCCATTCTCTGTGTCTACCAGCATACAGATGGGTGGGATAGCCATTATAAGAACAAAAGAACCTAAGAACATAAGAAATTGCCATAATGGGTCACACCGAGGGTCCATCAAGCCCAGTATCCTGTTTCCAACAGTGGACAATCCAGGCTACAAGTACCTGCCAAATACCCAAACACTAAGCAGATCCCATGCTACTGATGCCAGTAATAGCAGTGGCTAATCCCTATGTCAACTTGATTAATAGCAGTTAATGGACTTCTCCTTCAAGAACTTATCCAAAGCTTTTCTAAACACAGTTACACGAACTGCACTAAGCACATCCTCTGGCAACAAATTCCAGAGCTTAATTGTGAACTGAGTGAAAAAAAATTTTTAGATTAGTTTTAAATGTGCTACATGCTAACTTCATGGAGCGCCTCCTTGTCCTTCTATTATCCGAAAGAGTAAATAACCAATTCAAATCTAACCATACTAGACCTCTCATGATTTTAAAGACCTCTATCATATTCCCCCTCAGTCATCTCTTCTCCAAGCTGAACAGCCCTAACCTCTTTAGTCTTTCCTCATAGGGGAGCTGTTCCATCCCCTTTATCATTTTGGTCACCCTTCTCTGTACCTTCTCCAGTGCAACTATATCTTTTTTGAGATGCGATGACCAAAATTGTACACAGTTTTCAAGGTCGGAGTGTGCATTCATTTGCAATGTATTGGTAATTTGCAACGTATATGTCCATATTCGTTGTATTTGTGAGGTCGCGAAACGTATCACGATTCCCCACAAATATAACATATCATCTGTTTCATACGTTTGGTGCTGCGTGCTTTTCTTAACCGCCATTTGAAATCAGAGAATGCCATTTGGGTGTATCCATAGCCAAAAACCAGCCCTTTCCTATGAGTCATCGGTGATCTCACAGCCCTGCCAGAGTGGGTCGGACGGGTTGGCAAGGAGACCAGAATGCAATGTATCAGCGATAAGTTTTGCAATGCAGCCAATCGCGCTCTTACTCAGTGGTCGATGACGCTTTTCCTGATGACTCAGCACTAAATATACTTAAGCACGCGGTGTGCCATGCTCTTTCTTTGCAGGGGATTTACTTCTCCCTCTGGGAGGCGTAAATCCCCCAACAAAGGTAGGGGGGGTTTAGACAGGGCCGGGGGGGTGGGTTAGGTAGAGGAAGGGAGGGGAAGGGGAGGGGAGGGCGTTAGCGAATTCCCTCCGAGGCCGCTCCGATTTCGGAGCGGCCTCGGAGGGAACGGAGGTAGGCTGCGTGGCTCGGCACGCGCCGGCTACACGGAATCGGTAGCCTTGTGCGCGCCGATCCAGGATTTTAGCGGATACGCGTGGCTATGCGCGTATCTACTAAAATCCCGCGCCAACAAAAGTACGCCAACGCGCCATTTTTGAAAATCTACCCCTAAATGAACTTAATAGCAGGTAATGGACTTTTCCTCCAAAACTTATCCAATCCTTTTTTAAATACAGCTATACTAACTGCACTAACCACATCCTCTGGCAACAAATTCCAGAGTTTAATTGTGCATTGAGTAAAAAAGAACTTTCTCTGATTAGTTTTAAATGTGACACATGCTAACTTCATGGAGTGCCCCCTAGTCTTTCTATTATCCTTATATCGCCACTTCTCTTGAGGATCTTAATGACGTCCTCAGCCGTTCTACTCCTGGCTGCTGATATTCATAGCGGTTGCTATGATTCACCAGGGCTAGATGGCGCTCTACATCTTTACGTCTTCACGGACTATAAACCTAGAGATATCTGTCACATTTCACATGGAAACCATCTACTTCTTGTACTGAAAGAGGCTATGCGCCTTGTCATCCTGGAGTTGCCCTGGCTGCTGATGCACCAATTCCATTGTCTGTGCACCCCTGGATCTCACGTTGGGGCCCAGAGTGTTGGGAGGTGCCTTGGGGAGATCTTGTCTATCGTGTGTATGCCTATGACCCCAGCAAGGCCGGGACTGCCGCCCCAAGATGCATCATTCGGTGAAGATTTCTCCGAAGAGGAGGTCTGTGTGCCACATGGGGCTTATATGGTGCCCTGGGTTTAAGAATTTTGGTGCCACTAGAAGGACGAGTGTATCCTTCCTCAGTTTTCACCAAGGAAGCAATTTTGTGTCCGAAACACTACAGCCCAGTTGTTCTGAAGAAGATATCTCTAGCTACTAGCCTGTTTGATTTGCTGGTACTGCCACCTTCTCTCTTCCAGCATTCTGCGGAAGAGTTAGCCAGAAGTGGGTTTTGGACGTACATCAACATTGCCACTTCTGTTGAAGTTTCTGTGACGTCCATAGCAGCTAAGCCATTGCTGCTGAATTCAAGATCTCATCCAGTTTCACTATGGAACAAGTTACTCTTAGAAGTGGGGTTGGACGCATCCCAACAATTCCACTTCTGCTGAAGGTTCGGTGACGTCATAGCAGCTAGCTATTGCTGCTGAAGTCTATACCACTTCCAGTTACTTTACTGAAGAGTTAATCTTTGTAGTGGGGTTGGACGCACCCCAACATCGCCACTTTCTCTGAAGGTTCAGTGACGTCATAGCAGCTAAGCTATCGCTGCTGAAGTCAACACCGCTTCCAGTTTCTTACTGAAAAGTTACCTTCAGAAGTGGGGTTGGACAGATACCAACATCACCACTTCCGTTGAAGTCGCAGTGGCGTCTATAGCAGTTAGCTATTGCTGCTATACTACCATCTCTCATCCAGCATCATCTACTGGACAGTCATCTTTTGAAGTGGATTTTGGACATTCTTCAACATCACCACTTCCACTGAATTCCTCAGTGCCGTCCACAGCAACTCTACCCATTGCTGCTGATATCATCAATAACACTATGAAAGATTCTTCCAAATCTCAAGATCCATCTGTCACCTTTACAGAAGACGAAGTAGAAATCAAGATCAAAGAGATTCTGGATGTTCGCAACTGAGGCAAGACTTTTGAATACCTTCTAATTTGGGAAGGCTTCGACCCCAATTTGATCACTTGGGAGCCTCAGACCAATATCTTGGACAAAGAGATGCTTCATCAGTTTCACCTCTAGCATCCTTTGAACCCTAAGCCTGGTACCCGAAGAGATCGCCCTTTGTTTTCTTTCCTTTCTTTTGCTTAGGTTCAATCCCTTCTTCTTGTTATATTCAGGTAAGTAAAATTGTACATATAGGGGCGGATTTTAAAAGGCCCACGCGCGCCGGCGCACCTATTTTGCATAGGCTGCCGGCGCGCGTAAAGCCCCGGGACGCGCGTAAGTCCCAGGGCTTTCGAAAAGGGGAGGGAGGGGGCGTGTCCGGGGCGTTCCCGAAACGACGCGGTGTTTCGGGGGCGGGCCCCGGCGTTTCGGGGGTGGGACCAGGGGCGTGGTGCCGGCCCAGGGGCGTGGTCGAGGCCTCTGGACCAGCCCCTGGGACCGGAGGACGGAGCAGGGCTGCCGGCGATGCGCGCAAAGTTACGCCTGCTTTCAGCAGGCGTAACTTTGCCGACAAAGGTAAGGGGGGGGTTTAGATAGGGCCGGGGGGGTGGGTTAGGTAGGGGAAGGGAGGGCGAAGAAAAGTTCCCTCTGAGGCCGCTTCGAAATCGGAGCGGCCTCAGAGGGAACATGCAGCTCACGCTGGGCTCGGCACGCTCAGGTTGCACAAATGTGCACCCCTTTGCGTGCGCCGACCCCGGATTTATAAGATACGCACGGCTACACGCGTATCTTATAAAATCCAGCGTACTTTTGTTCGCGCCTGGTGTGCGAACAAAAGTACGCGCTTGCGTATTTTTTAAGAATCTGCCCCATAGTCTTTTCCTTCCTTTGTTCTCTCTCTGTTATCTTTAGTTTCTCTGTTTTTCAATTTGTGTGTATATGTATTAGCTGAGGCCTGGCTATAAGAAATATAAGTTCAGTTATGTAACGTATCTGTTTCTTCTTATTTTGTTGCTGGCTGGATGATGTTTTCTCTCGTTCTCTCTCTTCTTCTTCTTCTTGTTTCTTTCTTTACTTTGTCTTGTTTCTTCTTTCTTTAACCTACTAACTTACTCTTTATACAACTCAATAAAAAATTCTATCTCCCTACAGCCGCTCCAGGATCTTCCACAATCTAGTATATGAGTCAGTCTGTGAGGTCTGTCATTGACAGCTAATTGTTACTGTTTCACTACCTAGATTAAAATAACAGATAATTAATTTCCCTATGTTTTCTTTTCTTCTTTTTCTATTATTTGAAAGAACACATTCACTATAATCCTTTCATTTCATTTACTCTCTATTATCCTTGCACACCCTTGAGTTTTTCATGAGTCCCTTTTCATATTCTCTTTTCACTGAGTATCAATATGCATCAGGTAAAGTTTTCTTTAGATAAATCTTTATCTTCACTGGATGATAGCACATCTAGTGGTTTGACTATTACAAGTCATATTCATCTCTGTGACTGTCATTTCAATGTTCATCACAGTAAAATATACACTTTACCATGTACAGTTCTATTGTCTTTTCATATTTTTCAGCATGCGAACATCAATAACCTGTACCCTAATATATGCTGTAATAATTCACGATACAGCAATTTTAATTAATAATTATTCTTTTCTATTAATTCCCTTACCTTCTCAGGAACCCTCATACATTCACATTCATACTCTCATTAAATCTATTTATAGTGAGTTTTCTTTCAAATAATTTCTCAATGTTTATACTGTGAACTAGGCCTCAATTACAGAGAACCAGTGTAACACCTCTGCACTCTTATGCTTCTACTCTACACACTGTTTCTCTAACTGTCTCTTTCATTTCTTAGATCCTAAGATTCATTCTCTTGCTGATGTCATTGATCTAAATAGTGCACAGCTCTGCTCACTATACATGTTCTGTCTTTCCCCTCATGTTTCATTTCTACTTGGGTTTATTAATTTCAATATAAGAACATTTTTAATATATTGTTATTAATCAATTCTCTTTTTATCTTTTATTTTTTACTTGTGCTGAGTCTCTAACTAGTACACATGTGCACATCTTATCACTCGTAACTAGGGAAGCTATTGACATCACTCCCTAGTTACTGCTTTACTTTTTAAAGTTGTTTTGGTTTATACTATATCAAATAGGGGTGTTCCGAACATACCAAATAGAATATTAATTTATTCATTTAACCTTATAAAACTATTATATTCTTCCTCACTATCATACAAATATTTCCCATATTTTCTTTTACATTTTCCAGTGTTTCCTTTCTTTTTAACACTTTCAACTTTCATACAATCACTATAAATATACATATCTCATTCTTATTTCAGCTCACACTCATCCCTGACAATTAGCTAGAATTCCTAACATTTAAATACACTTTTCTTGGAAGCCCGCCCCGAGCCCGTCTCGGGGCGGGCAGGATAATGTGGGCCCAGGCCCACCACGGGATAGGGCGGGCCTAGGGAGGTCGGCGAGAGGGCAGCAGGGGGGGGGGGGGGGGGTGGGAGCAGGGACGCCGGGCTGTCGGCAGGGATTGGCCGCCGAAAGGCGTTGCCTGGCGACGCCCTGCTCCCCCCTCCCCTCGGGCTGTGCCGGCGAGGCAGCGCGCGCATAGAGGAGCAGGAGAGCAGGCACACGTGCGTGTGCAGGCGGGCGCGTGCGGACGGCGAGCGGCGGTCTTGCGTTTTCCCTCCCACCCACCCTTCGGCCTGGTTCTTTTGGTTTGGGGGTGTTGTCGCAGCAGGGGGGCGGTTGGCCCGAGCCAGAATAGTTGATGTTTGTTAGTTAATGGGGGGTTTCAGCTGGAAGTGGACGGCGGTGACAACTGGGGCTGTTGTCGGCGATGGGGGCTCCTTGCCGGAAAGTGGCGGGGGACCCGGGGCCCTGACTCCTTGCAGGTTGGCGGCGGGAGTCCACCCGGGTTTGCTCCTTGCAGGCAGGTGGCGGGAGTATACACCCGGCGTGAGAGGCGGGGACTTCGAGCCGGGTGGCTGGCGGCGGCTATCCTGCCGGGGGAGTGGCGGATGGTCAGGGGTGGAAGCTGAAACAGGGGGATGTTATAAGTGTTAATGTGTCCGGGCTCGGGCCTCTTTGTTAATAAAGCTGCGGCCTTATTTTACCCAAACAGTTGTGATGATGGTTATTTGGCATGTGAAAGGGTGTGGAAGGGAGCGAGTGTGGTCCTGGATGCCCATATTATATTCTTTACTAAATTTTTCTTCACATTTTATAGATCATTTTTACCCTTTATTACATCTGGATGTTCATGGTAATAATTCATATATTTAAAACATTTTTAGCACTATAAATCTACCTCAGTCAGGTAGTCTGATTGTTTTTGACTGATCACACAATCATTTCTTTTAAAAACTATATACTTTTCTTTATTTAGTTTAAAACTGACAGTCCCCCCCACTAAAGATTGGAAACCTGATGACATCACTTATGACATCATTCCAATTATCTTTCCTTCCGTCTGCATCAGGACTCTAACCCACTAAGACTTGCTAACATTTACCTTCATAAAAAAAGAAAAAAAAGCTCACCTATAAGTTCTGATCCTCAGTATCTGCCTCCCTGTCAGCTCTGATGCTCTTAACATGAAAGGAAAAGCCATCAACAGCAACCACCACTCAAATCAGCTGATTGCTGCTGACCAGCTTATCCCTCTCATGCCTTTCTCTGCTTCCTTCACTGTACCATCTCAAAGTCCTTCCTCCTCCTTCAGCAGTGGCAGGCTTCCTTCTAGCAACAGCCACAGCACTGCCAGATACAGCACAGCTCACAGCTCCTCCCCCCTGTTCTGTTAACTTCCTGATTGTATCCTGCTCAGGGCTCAACTCTGTTCCCTGTCTCTCTGATTGTATCAGACCTGACTCAGCACTGCTTATCACATCCTGAGGCTGTTACAAGCAACAGAAACAAACCTTTTTTTAAAGAAAATGAAGTTGCTGTTTTTCCCAGCACCTCCCTACTTTCCTGCTTGCCTCTCTGTCTTCCGCAGCGGCTCTGTCCTCAACGCAGCCTGCCCTCTCCTTGCCTCACTCTCTGCCCTACCCAAATCACTGCCCCAGTGCTAGGCCTGACCCAGCACTGCTAAATCACAGCGGACCCTACTCAGCGCTGCATATTGCATCAGAGGGAGCAAAACAAACAAACAAACAAAAAAAAACATTGCCGACTGTCAACGCCTCTTGTCTCCTGGTAAGTTTTTTATTTTGTTTACACTTTTTACATATTCCCCCCTACTTAAAATGAATGTTGACCTCAACATTCCGCTATTATTATCATCACTCACTCTGCTTTTCATTCATACTTGGTTTCGGGTAATATATATATAAATGATCTGGAAAGGAATACGACTAGTGAGGTTATCAAATTTGCGGATGATACAAAATTATTCAGAGTGGTTAAATCACAAGCAACTGTGATACATTACAGGAGGACCTTGCAAGACTTGAAGATTGGGCATCCAAAAGGCAGATGAAATTTAATGTGGACAAGTGCAAGGTGTTGCATATAGGGAAAAATAACCATTACTGTAGTTTCACGATGTTGGGTTCCATTTTAGGAGCTACCACCCAGGAAAAAGATCTAGGCATCATAGCGGATAATACTTTAAAATCACTGTCCCAGTGTGCTGCAGCAGTCAAAAAAGCAAATAGAATGTTAGGAATTATTAGGAAGAGAATGGTTCTATGAACAGAAAATGTCATAATGCCTCTATATCGCTCTCTTGGTGAGACCACACCTTGAATACTGTGTACAATTCTGGTCGCCGCATCTCAAAAAAGATATAGTTGCGATGGAGAGGGTACAGAGAAGGGCAACCAAAATGATAAAGGGGATGGAACAGCTTCCCTATGAGGAAAGGCTGAAGAGGTTAGTGCTGTTCAGCTTGGAGAAGAGATGGCTGAGGAGGGATATGATAGAGGTCTTTAAGATCATGAGAGGTCTTGAACGAGTAGATGTGACTCGGTTATTTTCACTTTTGAATAATAGAAGGACTAGGGGACATTCCATGAAGTTAGCAAGTAGCACATTTAAGACTAATCGGAGAAAATTCTTTTTCATTCAACGCACAATAAAGCTCTGGAATTTGTTGCCAGAGGATGTGATTAGTGCAGTTAGTGTAGCTGGGTTCAAAAAAGGTTTGGATAAGTTCTTGGAGGAGAAGTCCATTAATGGCTATTAATCAATTTTACTTAGGGAATAGCGACTGCTATTGATTGCATCAGTAGCATGGGATCTTCTTAGTGTCTGGGTAATTGCCAGGTGGCCTGGTTTTGGTCTCTGTTGGAAACAGGATGCTGGGCTTGATGGACCCTTGGTCTGACCCAGCATGGCAGTTTCTTATGTTCGTATGTTCTTATGTTCCTTCCACCTTTCTTAATGTGCGGAATGCATATAGACTGCACCTCTAAGATTGTATTTTTAAACAATGCCCAAGCCTGTTGAACACTTTTAACCTTTGCAGCTGCACCTTTCAGTTTTTTTCTAACTATTTTCCTCATTTTATTAAAGTTTCCCTTTTTAAAATTTAGGGTTAGAGCTGCAGATTTACTTATTGTCCCCCTTCGAGTTATTAGTTTAAATTTGATCATGTTATGATCACTGTTGCCAAGTGGCCCCACCACCGTTACTTCTCTCACCAAATCTTGCATTCCACTAGGAATTAAATCTAAAATAGCTCCCTCTCTTGGTTCTTGAACCAATTGCTCCATGAAGCAATCATTTATTACATCCAGGAACTTTATGTCTCTAGCAAGTCCTGATGTTACATTTACCCAGTCAATATTGGGGTAATTGAAATCTCCCATTATTATTGCACTGCCAAATTGGTTTGCTTCCCTGATTTCTCTTAGCATTTCATCATCTGTCTGACCATTTTGTCCAGGTGGACGGTAGTATACTCCTATCACTATACTCTTACCCAACACACATGGATTTCTACCCATATAGATTCTAGGGATGTGAATCTTTTTAGGACGATTAAAATTATCGTCCGATAATTTTAATATCGTCTTAAACCGTTATGGAACACAATACAATACAGATTCTAACGATTTATCGTTATAAATCGTTAGAATCGTGAGCCGGCACACTAAAACCCCCTAAAACCCACCCCCGACCCTTTAAATTAAATCCCCCACCCTCCCGAACCCCCCCCAAATAACTTAAATAACCTGCGGGTCCAGCGGCGGTCCGGAACGGCAGCGGTCCGGAACGGGCTCCTGCTCCTGCATCTTGTCGTCTTCGGCCGGCGCCATTTTCCAAAATGGCGCCGAAAAATGGCGGCGGCCATAGACGAAAAAGATTGGACGGCAGGAGGTCCTTCCGGACCCCCGCTTACTTTTGGCAAGTCTCGTGGGGGTCAGGAGGCCCCCCACAAGCTGGCCAAAAGTTCCTGGAGGTCCAGCGGGGGTCAGGGAGCGATTTCCCGCCGCGAATCGTTTTCGTACGGAAAATGGCGCCGGCAGGAGATCGACTGCAGGAGGTCGTTCAGCGAGGGTTCCGGCGCCTCGCTGAACGACCTCCTGCAGTCGATCTCCTGCCGGCGCCATTTTCCGTACGAAAACGATTCGCGGCGGGAAATCGCTCCCTGACCCCCGCTGGACCTCCAGGAACTTTTGGCCAGCTTGTGGGGGGCCTCCTGACCCCCACGAGACTTGCCAAAAGTCCAGCGGGGGTCCGGAAGGACCTCCTGCCGTCCAATCTTTTTCGTCTATGGCCGCCGCCATTTTTCGGCGCCATTTTGGAAAATGGCGCCGGCCGAAGACGACAAGATGCAGGAGCAGGAGCCCGTTCCGGACCGCTGCCGTTCCGGACCGCCGCTGGACCCGCAGGTTATTTAAGTTATTTGGGGGTGGGGGATTTAATTTAAAGGGTCGGGGGTGGGTTTTAGGGGGTTTTAATGTGCTGGTTTTTCGATTTTTCGATTTTTCGATTTTTTAACGATTTTCACGATTTTTCACGATATTTTACCCCCCCAAACGGCAACAATACGATTCCCTCCCCCTCCCAGCCGAAATCGATCGTTGAGGACACGATTCACATCCCTAATAGATTCTACTGAGCATTTAGTCTCTTGTATGATCTTTATCCTGTTGGACTCTATACCCTCCCAGACATAAAGTGCCACACCCCCACCAAGTTGATCCTCCCTATCATTGCAATATAATTTGTACCCTGATATAGCACTGTCCCATTGGTTATCCTCCTTCCACCAAGTTTCTGTGATGCCAATTATGTCAATCTCATCATTTGCTGTTATACACTCTAACTCCCCCATCTTACTTCTTAGACTTCTGGCATTGGCATACAGACATTTCAAAGTGTGGTTTTTGCTTGTTTTAACAACTTGCTTTTCAGTTGTTTGGGATAATTCGGAAATCATTAGCTTAGATGATTTTTTACATATAGGCATATGGACTATGTTTGCTTTTAATGGAACCTCTCTGTTGGGATGCCCTAACTCTCCTGTTTCATTAGTATCCTTCAAGGATACATTTCTACGAACCATGCACTGCTGAGTGACTGTCGGCTTTCCCCCTTGTTCTGGTTTAAAAGCTGCTCTATCTCCTTTTTGAAGGATTTTGTTCATAAGCTTCTCTATCTCCTTTTGAGGATTTTGTTCATAAGGCGTTGAAAGACTGCTGGGGCATTGCATATCCCAAAGGGCATCACTGTATATTCATAGTGACCATCCCTCATATTGAATGTGGTTTTCCAGATATCTTCAGGTTGGATGCGCACCAGATTGTACGCACCCCTCAGATCCAACTTGGTGAAGATTTGTGCCCCTTGAAGGTGGTCAAACAGCTCACTGATAAGGGGAAGAGGGTAATGGTCTTTGTGGGTTATGGTGTTGAGCCCTCTGTAATCAATACAATGGTGTAGACCACCGTCCTTCTTCTTAATGAACAAAAAGCCCACTCCAGGGGGAGAATCAGAGGGACAAATGAACCCTTTTTCTAGGTTCTCTTTGATATACTCAGACATGGCTAGGGTTTCTGGGTGAGAAAATGGGTAAGTTCTGCCCTTAGGAGGCATTGTGCCTGGCAGAAGCTCTATGGAGCAATTTAACTTGCATATCATAGGCAAGGTATCCGCCTTCTGCTTCGAGAAGACGTCTTCAAACTCAACATACTGAGTAGGCAAACCAGATAGAGTGGTAGACTTCATGACAGCGACTGCTGGAGATACTTGACGTAGGCATGTTTTCTTGCATTTGGAACCCCACTGCACCAACTGCAGGGAATGCCAATCGAACTGGGGCTCGTGGATCTGAAGCCAAGGCACCAACAGGATGACTGAATGTGTGGAACGTTTAACACATAGAAGGACACCTCCTCCTCATGGAGAGTGCCCACGGTAAGACAGACAGCCACTGTTCGATGGGTGATGAGCCCTGGAAGATGTTCTCCTTGAATGGAGGCGATGTGGAGGCTCACATCTAATGGCTGAAGAGGAATGTTCAGAAGCTTGACGATGTCATCCATGATGAAGCTGCCATTTGCTCCTGTATCAACCAGAGCAGAGGTGGTGAATGAATTGGCCTGGATGCCCAGAGAGACTGGAAGCAGGAGTTGGGGAATGGTAACAATAGCGCCTAAGCTCGGGACCCCCGCCGAGCTCAGGCGTTGCAGTTTTCCGAACGGGCCCTTCGGCAGGTTTGCTTGAAGAGACCTGCCGAAGATGTCCGAAAGTGCCACAGTAAAGGCAAAGACCCTCCTTCCTCCGACGAAAACATTCAGTTAGAGTCAATCGCCCATAGTTTACCTCCATAGATTCCACTATGGGAGAAGGTGGTGGTGCTGGAATCTTGGCTGGAGGACTCTGGATACACATGCAATGTGGTGTAGGAGAGCGGGAAGCCCTTACTTCTAGGCGCCTTTGCCGGAGATGATGGTCGATCTTCCCGGTGAGGGAAATCAGGTCCTCTAGAGACGTGGGAGTCTCATGGACAGAGAGTTCATCTTTGAGAGCGCTGGAGAGTCCATCTAGGAAGATGGATTGCAGACAATCTTCTTACCACCCGAGCTCAGTAGCCAGGGTCCTAAATTCCACCGAGACCCTTGACGGAGACCCTTGACAGATATGGAGTAGACTGTGGCTGGATACAGCTTGGCAGCCTGGGACTCCAAAGGTCTGCTTGAAGAGAGCGATAAACTCAGGTAGCTTGGAAAGCATAGGATCAGAGCACTCCCATAAGGGAGAGGCCCATGCCAGAGCCTTCCCTTCCAGGCGGGAAAGGATGAAGGTCACATTGGTTGACTCCTTCGGGAACAAGGATGGTTGCAGTGCAAAATGCATGAAGCACTGATTGAGGAAGCCACAATAGGAGCGTGGGTCCCTGTTGTATTGGGGAGGTACAGGGAGCGCCAAAGATGCTTTGGGTAGCATAGAGGCCGATATAGCTCTGGCTAATCCCGTGGGCCTATCTCGCAGCTGGGAACAAAGCTCTTCCACTGAAGAGGCTAGCGATTCCTGTGATGTTCTTGGATTGCGGTGGCCAAACCCGGTAGGGCCCTGGAGGCGCCGAGTCCATGGCCTTGGCAACCTGTTGCGCTTGGAGGTGGACGCTTGTCCTGGAGCAGTGGAGAATGGCTCTCTGGTAGGGACCAGGATGTACTTGCCCCCAAGGGGAGGAGCACAGGAGAAGACAGAGGCTAGGATGAGTTTCACCACTGGAAGCCCAAGGTTCCCCTGGGTGGAGTCCATAGGGACCCCAGCCGCTTGGACTTAGGTGGGCCTCACAGGGTCTCCCGGAGAGGTAGTAGAGAGGCATGCCCACGATCAGCAAGGGAGCACGGCCGGACTTCACGCTGTTGGCCTGGAGAGGCAAGGAAGGCCCAAACAGCGTAGGCAATGACAAGGCAAGGGACAGAGCCAGAATCAGAAAATGTGGTCAATGGCAGCCGAGGTCAGAATCCGAGGATCAGTACGAGGAGTAGTCAACGAGGCAGAGGTCAGGTTCTGGAGGTCAGATGAGGTCACAGGGCGGTCAAGGAACAGGCCGAGGTCAGTACCGGAGAGACAGTCTGAGGGTACTACCTGGGAGGACGGACAGACAGAAGCAGGAACAGACAGACTCAGGAACAGAAGGACGCTGGAACAGAAGGATGCTGTAACAAGGCTGGAACAAGACTGAAACAATACTGTGAACATGGAGGCAAACTAGTACACTTACAGTGCCGACCCGATTGCCAAGGCAAGGAAGTGCAGGCAGGGACTTCCTTATATAGTTCAATCAATCAGGGCACGCCGCGGAGGTGCATGGCCAATGCCACTGGAGATGCCGAACTCTGGCGTGAGGCCTGATGTGCAGTGGAAGACCCGGCATCCATGCCGCGCGACGCCGAGGCCTAGAGGAGCTTGCAGTTGCCGCTGGGGAGGCCGACCCGTGACCTGTAGAGGAGCTAGCGAGGTGAGCAGGCCTGTGCGTGGGCCGGGGCAGATGGGGCACTCAACACTTTGGGAAGAATAACCTAAATTATAGCTACACAAGGCAAGGTTCCACATTAGGAGTCACTATTCAGGATCTAGGAGTCATTGTTGATAATACATTGAAATCTTCTGCTCAGTGTGCAGCAGCAGACAGGAAAGTAAATAGAATGCTAGGAATTATTAGGAAAGGAATGGAGAATAAAACAGAGAAAATCTTAATGCTTCTGTAATGCTCCATGTTGTGACCCCATCTTGAATATTGTGTGAACTTCAGGTCATCACATCTAAAAAAATATAGGGATAGATTTTCAAACTTGCGCTCTACCCGGCGCGCACACATGTACTCCTGATTTTATAACATATGAACCCCCTTGTATGTGCTGAGCCCACGCTGAGTCACACTGCCTTCCCCTGTTCCCTCCCGAAATCGGAGCAGCCTCGGATTGAACTTCCCTACCCCCCACCGCACCTTCCCTTCTCCTACCTCCCCACCGTTTCCCCCCTACCTTTTTCTTTGTTTTTCTTTTATTTCCAAACTTTCTTCAGCCCTCGGGCTGAAGTAAGTTGAGCGCACTAGCCGACTGCCGGCGCACGGTCCCCAGCTCAGTGGCCATGCGGAGGCCTCTGATCATGCCCCCACCCCGCCCCTCCCTGCCCTTTTTTGCAAGCCCTGGTACTTACACACATCCCAGGGCTTTATGTACATCGTCGGGCCTTTTGAAAATAGGCCCAGCGTACGTATGACCGGTTATGCGTGTAAATCCTACAGATTTACGCGTGTAACCCTTTGAAAATCCGGCCCATTTAGCATAATTAGAAAAGGTATAGAGAAGGGATAACCAAAATTTATTTATTTATTTATTTATTTATTTATTTATTTATTTATTTAAAATCTTTTACTATACCGATACTCAAGACGCGGTCTTATTGTACCGGTTTACAATAGAACAGGGGAAACCACTTAACAACTATATAGAAGGTAAAAGTTACATCAAACAGGGAGCGAAAAACATGTGAGCTGGAGGACAGGAAAGATATTTTAAAACGATAACAACTGAAGAGTGGTAAAATGGTCATTGAAAACAATGAAAAACAAAAGAAAGCGATACCTAATCAGCTAGATTAAGCACGGCTGTAGGTTAATCTTAGGCAATTATTCACAATTGTTCATAAATCTTGTGGACGGGGGAAACATGGAGAGGTAAGCAGGGGGGGAGGTGGCGGGGCAGGGACGGGGGGGGGGGGAGTTAGGGAAGCGGTCAGGGTGAGAGTCAATGTGGTTGATAAAAGGTTCCTTCAACGGTAGGCTTGAGTGAACAGCCAAGTTTTCAGTTTCTTTCTGAAGGAGAGATGGCATTGTTCCTGGCGTATATCTGGGGGAAGCGAATTCCAATGGAGCGGACCCGCAGTCGAAAGTGCTCGCTTATGAATGGAGTTGTGGACTGAGGATTTGTTAGGGGGGGGCCTTGATAGAACCTTTGTAGGCGGATCTGATCGGCCTTACGGAAGTATGTAGTTCGAGAGGGATGGAGAGTTGGAGTGTGGATTGCTGGTATACGGATTTGTGGATGATGGTGAGAGTCTTGAATAGTATTCTATATTGGATGGGTAGCCAATGAAGGATTTTTAAAATAGGTGTGATGTGGTCCTTACGACGTGTGTTTGTAAGGATCCTGGCTGCTGCGTTTTGCAGTATCTGTAGAGGTTTAGTAGAGGAGGCGGGGAGACCGAGTAGTAAAGCGTTGCAATAGTCGATCTTTGAAAACAGTATGGCTTGCAGCACTGAACGGAAATCCTGGAAGTGTAAGAGTGGTCTTAGCTTCTTCAGGACCTGTAGCTTAAAGAAGCATTCTTTAGTTGTAGCGTTAATGAACTTTTTGAAATTCATTCTAGAGTCAAGGGTGGCCCCAAGGTCTCTAACCTGGCTAGCTAGTGGAATAATTGTATTATTGGCGAAGGGGTTGTCATCGTTAGGGGAGATAATCAGGCATTCCATTTTGGAGGTATTAAGGACCATGTTGAGACTCGAGAGAAGCAGATTGATGGCGTGTAGGCAGCTGTTCCAAAAATTTAGAGTAGAGGAGATGGGGTCCGAGATGGGGATTATGATTTGCACATCGTCCGCATAAATAAAATGGGTAAGGTTGAGGCTGTTTAGTAGCTGGCATAGAAGGAGTAGATATATATTGAACAGGTATATATTGAAAATGATAAAGGCGATGGAATGATTCCCCTTTGAGAAAAGACTGAAGAGATTAGGACTCTTCAGCTTGAAGAAGAGATGGCTGAGGGAAGAAATGTTAAGGACTATAAAATAATGAGTGGAGTAGAATGGGTAAACATTAATTTGTTGTTTACTCTTTCAAAGAGTACAAAGACTAGGGGACACACAATGAAGTTGCTAGGTGATACATTTAAAACTAAGAGAAAATATTGTTTTACTCAATGCGTAATTAAGCTCTGGAATTTGTTTCCAGAGAATGTGTGAAAGCTATTACTGTAATTGTGTTTAAAAAAGGTTATAGTCCATAAACAATTATTAAGGTAGACTTGGGGAAATCCACTGCTTATCCCTGGAATAAGCAACATGGAATCTATCTATCCTGTGGCATCCTGCCAGGTATTCTAGATTGGGCATTGTTGGAAACAGGTTACTGGGTTTGATGGACCTTTGGTCTGATCCAATATGGGAAGTCATATGTTCTTGTGTTCTAAATAGGGAGAAACTCGGTCCTGGACACATTGTCAGGAGAACCTATGCATTTGGCTGTGGATGCTGGACCTCCTCACTACTCTTCAGGCTACATATCTTCCAGGAATAACCAACACATTAGCGGGACTTTACATCCTCACGAATGGTCATTCAAGCAATCCACAGCTGATAGGTTGTTCCATTTATGGAGTCGTCCATTGATAGACAACTTTGTGTTGGAGCAAAACTGAAAACTAGATCAATTTTTCTCTATCCTTCAGAGTCCTCCTCTGCATAACTTACAACACCTTTCTTCTAGACTGGGGAGCATTTCCTCCATTACCACTTATTGAGGTGGTGCAGAAACTTATACATGACAAAGCCCATATAATTCTCATTAATCCAGAATGGCCCAAACAATTTTGGTATGCATATCTCATGTAGCTTTCCTCACGGCCTCTGATCCACCCTAGGATAGATCCTTCCTCCTATCTCAAGAAGACAGTGTTCTACTTCATCCATCTCTACAGTCTCTCAGTCTCACAGAATGGATGTTGAGCATGCTGTCTTAGCTGACTTATCCCTGCCTAATAAGGTGGAAGATATTGTCCTCTCAGCTAGGAAGCCATCCAGTAGACATAATTATTATTTTAAATGGAGGAGATAATCTATGTGATGTTTCATACATAAGCTAGACCCATTCTTCTTTGAACATTGTCACCTACTGTTCTATCTGCACCACTTGTCTGAGCCTGGCCACATCATCTCCTCAGTTTGAGTGCATCTCAGCACCATAATGGCCTATCAGGTTCTAGTAAATCACCCTCCCTTTTCAAAAAATCCTGTGCTTTGGGAATTCAATATTGCTCTTACTTATTTAACTAAGCCATCGTTTGAGTCTTTGGATATGGCGTCTGTGAAATATCTCATCTGGAAAGTAATCTTTCTGGTCACAGTCACCTCAGTTCACCAAGTTAGTGAACTTCAGGCACTGATTCATTTCCCTCCATACTTGCAGTTTTTGTATGATAAGCTAGTGCTTTGCATTCATACTAAGTTCCGGCAGAAAGTGGTCTCTGCTATCCCCCTTCAACTATTTTGTCTACCTTCTTTCTGTGACCACACGATATGATGGTGAAAAGTATCTTCACACTTTGGATTGAAAAAGTGTGCTTCTGTACTATAACAGAAGAACTCAGTCTGATAGACAAACATCTCAGCTAGTCATAAGAACAAAAGAACTTTCCATACTGGGTCAGACCAAGGGTCCATCAAGCACAGTATCCTTTTTCAACTGTGGCCAATCCAAGTCACAAATAACTGACAATTTCCCAAACAGTATATAGATACCATGCTGCTATCACACAGATAAGCAGTGGCTATTTCTTAAGTCTACCTATAAATAATAGAGATGTGAATCGAAACCGGAATCGGTTCGGATTCGGGTTCTGATTCACATGTGGGTTTTTTTCCATCGGACCCAATCACGTTTTGTTTATCGGCTGTGCCCCAGCAGATAAACAAAAAACCCACCCCGACCCTTTAAAAGTAACCCCTTAGCTTCCCCCACCCTCCCGACCCTCCCAAAACCTTTTTAGAGGTACCTTGTGGTCCAGTGGGGGACCCGGGAGCGATCTCCAGTGATCTCCCGCTCCGGGCCCTCCTCTGGCTCCGGGGTCGTCGGCTGCCACTAATCAAAATGGCGCTGATGGCCCTTTGCCCTTACCATGTGACAGGGTATCCGTGCCATTGGCCGGATCCTGTCACATGGTAGGAGCACTGGATGGCTGGCGCCATCTTGTGCTCCTACCATGTGACAGGGGCTGACCAATGGTACCGGTAGCCCTTGTGACATAGTAAGGGCAATGGCTATCGGCGACATTTTGAATACTGGCAGCCGACGGTCCGAGTGCAGGAGGTCGCTCCCGGACCCCCGCTGGACTTTTGGCAAGTCTTGTGGGGGTCAGGAGGGTCCCCCAAGACTTTCCAAAAGTCCCTGGTGGTCCAGCGGGGGTCCGGGAGCGATCTCCTGCACTCGGGCCTTCGGCTGCCAGTAATCAAAATGGCACCGATAGCCTTTGCCCTTACTATGTCACAGGGGCTACTGGTGCCATTGGTCAGCCCCTGTCACATGGTAGGAGCACAAGATGGCGCCAGCCATCCAGTGCTCCTACCATGTGACAGGATCCGGCCAATGGCACGGATACCCTGTCACATGGTAAGGGCAAAGGGTCATCGACGCCATTTTGATTAGTGGCAGCCAACGGCCCGGGAGCCGGAGGACGGCCCGGAGCAGGAGATTGCAGGAGATCACTCCCGGGACCCCCACTGGACCACCAGGTACCTGTAAAAAGGTTTTGAGGGGTTGGGAGGGTGGGGGAAGCTAAGGGTTTACTTTCAAAGGGTTGGGGTGGGTTTAGGGGTTATTTTTGTGTGCCGTTTTTCCCGCCCTCCTCCAAAACGATAATAGAACCCCCACGATCAATATCGTGGGGTTTTCCTATCATTTTAGGGGAGCCCCCGATTTCTGACGATTTTGAAAATATCAACGATATTTTCAATCGTCCGAAGCCCGATTCACATCACTAATAAATAACAGTTAATTGACGTCTCCTCCAGGAGCTTGTCTAAGCCTTATTTATACCAAGCTACATTATCTGCCTTAACCATTCTTATGACCCAAAATGACTTGGAATTATTAATTTGAAATAAACTTGTCTGATTGAATTACAGATTGTATCCACCACTACTACATTGCTTCAGGACATGATCTTCGAAACCCAGTCAGGGATCACCAAGTCTGGGTAATGGTCTTCTCCATTTCCCACTTACGAGAAGTACATCTGGAAAGTTTCTGTAAAGCCGTTACATGGTCATCGGTTCATGCTTTCAGATCCAGTACTGCCTGGATAGCCTAGCAACTTCAGATAGCACAATAGGTTGAAAGGTCCTGCAATATGTGGTTCCTCAGTAGTCAACTCTGCACAACGGAATCTAGGTTGCTTATACAGTAATGTCTCCACTGCAACCCTCAGCTTGGGACTTCCCACAGATCATGGCTAAGTCAGCCTGCTTATCAATGGAAAAAGCAAATTTGCTTACCGTAAATGTGCTTAGCTTTGACATGGACAGAGGAGGCTTCTGAGGCAAAGCCCATGCAAGAAATACCACATATGATCAGTAGAGCTTAAAGCTCAATTAGCTAGGAGAGACAAGTCCATTCATGGCTAATTCATCCTGCTAACTACAGAAAACATAGTTTACATTAAGCAAACTTGCTTTACTGTGAGTGAAGCTTGTACGGTGGTAGCAGGGTCATATTGATCTGATATTATTTTACTCTTTTTAGGAGTGCAGAGACATTGGGCATGCTGGGGAAGCAGTTTAAGCATCCTACACTTGAACAATTCTGTATCTGTGTGGCCAGATTGGCTCTTATTTTTATTCTATTTAGGCTGTGGCAGCAATGGAGATAGTCCTGCAGCATTTTTGAGTGGAGCATTGTCTTATGATGTCAATATTGCCAGTAATTTAGTAAAGATATCTATTATTAATATATACATATATACTATCCTGATATACTGAATTTAAATATATTTCATGCCAGGCTTTTCTTCCTACTTCTAAAAGTATGAGTTCCCCATTTTTATAATTCTAACACAATAGAGAGGGGTATTGTGCTTGGAGGTGGACCCTTGTCCTGGAGCAGTGGAGAACGGCTCCCTGGTAGGGACCAGGAAGCACCTGCCCCCAGGGGGTGGAGCACAGGAGGAGACAGAGGCTAGGATGAGCTTCACCACTGGAAGCCCGAGGACCCCCGGGTAGAGCCTGTAGGGACCCGGGCTGCTTGGACTTAGGTGGGCCTTGCAGGATCTCCCGGAGAGTAGTAGAGAGGCATGCCCATGATCAGCAAGGGAGTGTGGTCGGACGTTACGCTGTTGGCCTGGAGAGGCAAGGAAGGTCCAAACAGCATAGGCAATGACAAGGCAAGGGACAGAGCCAGAATCAGAAAACGTGGTCAATGGCAGCCGAGGTCAGAATCCGAGGAGCAGTCCGAGGATTAGTCAACGAGGCAGAGGTCAGGTTCCGGAGGTCAGACGAGGTCACAAGGCAGGCAGAGGTCAGGATGCAGGCAGCAGACAGGAAGGTCAAGGAACAGGCCAAGGTCAGTACCAGAGAGACAGTCCGAGGGTACTACCTGGGAGGATGGACAGACAGATGCAGGAACAGAAGGACGCTGGAACAGAAAGACGCTGGAACAAGGCTGGAACAAGACTGGAATAAGGCTGGAACAAGACTGGAACAAGACTGTAAACGCTGAGGCAAACTAGTACACTCACAGTGCCGACTCGATTGCCAAGGCAAGGAAGTGCAGGCAGGGACTTCCTTATATTGTTCCATCAATCAGGGCATGCCGCGGAGCTAGGACCCACCCCATGCCCTACAAGAGGCCGGGCGGTCTGCCCGCATGTGCATAGGAGCATGGCCAACGCCACTGGAGACGCCGAATTCCAGCATGAGGCTTGGTGCGCAGTGGAAAGCCCAGTGACCGCCGCAGGATGCCGAGGCCTAGAGGAGCTCACAGCTGTCGCTGGGGAGTCCGACCCGTGATCTGCAGAGGAGCTAGCAAGGTGAGCAGGCCCATGCGCGGGCCAGGCACGGACGGGCCGCACAACAATGGGGATGTAGGTCCCCCTTGAAAACACCATTAAGCCATTATAGTAGCTGGTCTAGTTAATCTTTTTCATTAATAATCATTAAACATATTCATTTGCCACTGTGAGAGGAGACTATCAGTTAAGGGGGTCATTTTCAAAAGCGATCGCACGCGAAAAGGGACTTTTCGCGTGCCATCACTAAATGGGGGTGGAGTCTGGGCAGAGTCGGCCGTGGAAGAGGAGGAGTTGGGATGGCACCAGGGCCGACTCTGTGAAGATGTCGCTGATGGTGAAAAGGGCCCTTTTCGCCACCAGTTTCGCGCCCAATAGCACCACCTTTTGCGACGGCGCTATTGGGTGCGAAAGCCGGCACCACGGAGGTAAGATCGCTGCCGGCTTTTGCAGGCCCGCTTCAACAGCCCACCCCCGTTATCGCTGGATTTTCTAAGGTCTGCAACCTTAGAAAATCCAGGCCTAAGTGACTTACATAGGTGTTTACATTAATATGACATTAAAGTGTTATACACCATATGGCCATAAAAAGGGGAACAAAACACAGCATGGAGTTTCATAAATGTTCTACCTGGAAAATAATGGAAAAATGTTATTAATAAAATAGTTTTAAAGCCTTGTGATAGGCAATACCTATAAAACCACATTGAAGCATTTCTATGTAACAATGTTCAATGCTGAAATACCACTATAAATTCTGGAGAAAAAAATGTGAAAGATAAGATAATTTAGAAGGACCAAAGTCACTTTTATACTAGGACTGAACACAAAACCATCTTTAATTCACTCTACCTGTCATTCCACTTCAGATATCACACATTGATAATAGAAAATATTACAGCTGAAAGACGTATTCTGATTGACTGTTCAGCAATCATTTTAAAATGGCAGATTAATGTTTGTGAGCATCTCATTTAAGGCATCTTAATATATCCCACACTTTTTGGAAACTGGAGAAGTTCAACTAAATCATTTATTTTAGTACAGATCTCAAAGAAATTTCATAAGAGCAATAAGTTCTAGGAGGCTGCTAATGTTATCATGAGATAATCGCATTCCTTAGGGTTTATAGCACTCAACTATAAGCTGTGCTTGCCCCAGAGGTGTGATTACCTGGTTCATGATAATAATTCTTATTGTGCCTTGGTGCCAAATAATAAAAAAAGAAAATCATTCTCCAGCACTTTTTCATTACTTAGTACCAGGACTAAATTTGTGTTCTTTGATGTTTCCAGCAAGAAACTGTGGTATTGCTTTTTGTCA
Source organism: Rhinatrema bivittatum (assembly GCF_901001135.1). Taxonomy (NCBI): domain Eukaryota; kingdom Metazoa; phylum Chordata; class Amphibia; order Gymnophiona; family Rhinatrematidae; genus Rhinatrema; species Rhinatrema bivittatum. Next base: position 496,101,463 of record NC_042617.1, read on the forward strand.
AAAGCTTAACAATCTCTGATTGCACTGACCTGGCTAAATTTACAACATTAAAACAAATGTAGAAATAATGCTTTGCTAAGACCCAGGACATGAAATTCTGTGCCTTTATTGGCATTTTAACTACTATCTAGATCTATTAAATACATTTGATAAATATATTCCTTCTAATAGAAGAAGAAATTACTACTTACCTGATAATTTCCTTCCCTCTAATGAAGGCAGGCCAAACCCCACAAGTAGGTCCTCTACCAGCAGATGGAGACAGAGTAAAAACAGGATATATAGCCCTGCCCTGACATCAACCCACCACAATTCTCTGAAAAAGCCAAACTGAGGACAAACTGATTATACTAACAATCAACCACTCATGCTTCCAACCAATAGGGAACACTGAGCTCAGACAAAACAATGAACATTTACTAAACTAAAGGGCTGGTTAAGTCACTTATCAGTCAATTAATGAATAGCAGGAAAAACTCTTTGCATCATCTGTATGTAAAGGGCAAACCAAAGAAAAAAATCAGCAGCCGAGGGCAGGTCAGGGATTGACCTACCTTCATTAGAGGAAAGGAAATTATCATGAAAGTAGTTATTTCTCCTTCCTCTGCACTCAGGCAGGCCAATCCCCACAAGTGGGATGTACCCAAGCTACTTCCAAAGAGGGTAGGAGGCTGCCCATGGTCCAGTCAATTCCACCCACACAAATGTGGCATCTTCTCAAGCCCAAATATCCAAGTGGTAATACTTGGAAAAGATGTGTAAAGATGACCACATCACCACTCAGCAAATCTAGACAGAAAACCATAATCAAAACTCCGCCCACAATACCACCTGAGCCCCCATGAAATGCAGTCTAATCTGCTTCAGCAAAGCAATTTTGACATCCACAAAGGCAGCCATGATGACTTCCTTAACCCAATGGGTTATAGTTGCTTGAGTTGCCAGCTTACCCTGTTTACCTCCATAATGGAGCACAGTCGATCAGACTTCCAGACAGATTTAGTAACCTCCAAGGACAGCACCAGATACTGCTTAGCATCCACAGCATGCAAAAGATGATACTCATGCTCATCTCTGTCCCAGTCCAATGTGGGCAGGGAAATAAATAATAAAAATGAAAGTTTGAAACCACTTTTGGCAAAAAAGAAGGCATAATCCAAAGCTGTACTGCTCCTAGAGTCACTTGCAGAAAAGTTCATGGCAAGAATGAGCTTGCAGTTCGGAAACCCGATGTGCAGAATAGATTAGAGATGTGAATCGTGTCCTCGATCGTCTTAACGATCGATTTCGGCTGGGAGGGGGAGGGAATCGTATTGTTGCCGTTTGGGTGTTTAAAGTATCGTGAAAATCGTGAAAATCGTGAGCCGACACACTAAAACCCCCTAAAACCCACCCCCAACCCTTTAAATTAAATACCCCACCCTCCCGAACCCCCCCAAATGCCTTAAATTACCTGGGGGTCCAGCGGTGGTCCGGAACGGCAGCGGTCCGGAACGGCCTCCTGCAATTGAATCATGTTGTCTTCAGCCAGTGCCATTTTTCAAAATGGCGGCGCAAAATGGCGGTGGCCATAGACCAACACGATTCGACTGCAGGAGGTCGTTCCGGACCCCTGCTGGACTTTTGGCAAGTCTTGTGGGGGTCAGGAGGCCCCCCCAAGCTGGCCAAAAGTCCCTGGGGGTCCAGCGGGGGTCCGGAAAACGATCTCCTGCCGCGAATCGTTTTCCGTACGGAAAATGGCGCTGGCCGTACGCGTATGGCCGGCGCCATTTTCCGTATGGAAAATGGCGCCGGCAGGAGATCGACTGCAGGAGGTCGTTCAGTGGGGGTTCCGTACGGAAAATGGCGCCGGCAGGAGATTGACTGCAGGAGGTCGTTCAGCGGGGGTTCCGGACCCCCGCTGAACGACCTCCTGCAGTCGATCTCCTGCCGGTGCCATTTTCCGTACGGAAAACGATTTGCGGCAGGAGATCGTTTTCCGGACCTCCGATGGACCCCCAGGGACTTTTGGCCAGCTTGGGGGGGCCTCCTGACCCCCACAAGACTTGCCAAAAGTCCAGCGGTGGTCCAGAGCGACCTCCTGCAGTCGAATCATGTTGGTCTATGGCCGCCGCCATTTTGCGCCGCCATTTTGAAAAATGGCACCGGCTGAAGACAACACGATTCAATTGCAGGAGGCCGTTCCGGACCGCTGCCGTTACGGACCACCGCTGGACCCCCAGGTAATTTAAGGCATTTGGGGGGGGGGTTCGGGAGGGTGGGGGATTTAATTTAAAGGGTCGGGGGTGGGTTTTAGTGTGCCGGTTTTCCTGCCCTCCCCCTTCCCCCGATTTACGATTTTTTGACGATAAATCGGGGAATTGGTATTGTATCGTGGCCCTAACGATTTTTGACGATTTAAAATATATCGGACGATATTTTAAATCGTCAAAAAATGATTCACATCCCTAGAATAGATTGCTATTAGAAAAACTGTCTTCAAGGTAAGCAACCACAAGAAAAGGCCACATAGTGGCCGCAAAGTTGGACCCACCAAGAAATTCAGGACCAGATTAAGGTCCCTGTTATGCTCAGGCTTGTGGACCCTTGGGCCGACGAGAGGATGGTATACCTTGCGGAGGATCCGTAAGTTCTCTCGTCAGGGGGCGAGGCAGAACAGAAGAGAAGAGCAGCTGACCCTCAGCACTGGCCACGGAGGCGACTGCAGGCAGTTGAAGAGACTAGAAGAGGAGCTGTGTCTTCACCCCTGGAAGTCTGTGGTCCCCCCAGGAGGAGCCCATAGGGACCCAGACCGCTGGGACTTAGGTGGACCCAGAGGTGTCGCAGTATTGGTGCAAGGGCTGACTGGAGCTTCGCCCTGGAAGTCCGCGGTCCCCCCGGGAGGAGCCTGTAGGGACCCGGACCGCTGGGACCTAGGCGGGCCCTTGGAGACGGAGTCCAGGAGGAGTCCAAGGTCAAGTGCCAGAGGGTTGTCGCTTACCAGTCCAAGGTCACACACCGAGGGATCACCTCTTGCCAGTCCGAAGTCACACCAGAGAATCACCTCTTGCCAATCCGAGTCACACACCAGAGAATCACCGTAAGCCAATCCGAAGTCAGGAACCGGGAAGACCAAGACGTAAGAGGAATAAGGATCCGAAGCTCAAGGAACTCACTGAAGCAAGCAGACTAGACAGCACTGGAGGACGTTGCCAAGTCAGAGAATGAGCAGAGAGAGCTTCCCTTTATACTTCCCCTGCTCAGGCTGATCAAGGACAGGTGAAGCTTGTTAAAGGGATCAGGTACCTTTAAATCTGTGAAGGAGGTGCAGCCTCGTGCCGAAAGATGGCGGCGGCCATCTTGGATTTCCTCCGCGGAGGAAAGGCTGCAGGGATGGCGCGGGGGCAGAGCAGGGACGGCTCTCTACCCGACGGTCAGGCCGGGGACCCAAGTCGGGGCAACGAGCACTCGGTCAGGGGTTTCCCCCGAAGCTGCCGCGGCGGTCGCAACCATGGATGAGGTAGGGGACCGCAGTCGTGGCCTCCCACGGCCGCAGAACACAACAGTACCCCCCTCTTTAGGGCGCCTCCCTGGAGGCCTGGGTTTAGCTGGGTGGTCTCTGTGGAACTGGTCCAACAGGCTCCAGTCCAATGGCTCCCAGGAGTTTTCTTTGGGGCCAAAGCCCTCCCATGCCAACCGATATTCCCACTTCTTGCAATGTTTTCTCACATCCAAGACCTCCTGAACCTGGTAGGTGAGGTCATCTTCAGAGGCGACAGGTTGGGGAGTTGGAGGCGTGCTGGAGGGCCACGACAATACCAGAGGCTTCAGGAGAGAGATGTGGGATGTATTGTGTATCTTAAGAGACAGAGGGAGGCAAAGCTGATATGAGACTGCACCCACCTGCCGGATGATGGGGAACGGCCCGATGAATCGTGGAGCTAGTCGTGATGATGGCAGCTTCAAGCAGATAAATTGTGTACTTAACCAAACCTTTTGGCCCAGTCGAAGAGGCGGGTATGGTCTCCTGCGCTGGTCCGCATACCTCTTAGCTGCCTGTCCGACCTTGATCAGGGCGTGCTGCGTGGATATCCATAGGCGGTGCAGCTCTTCAGCAGAGCTGGGCTACTGGAGACGCCACTGTGGTGGGGACAGGCAGTGGCAGTCATGGCTGTCTCCCATAAACTATCTGAAATGGGGAGGATCCTGTAGCCGTGGAGATATGGGAATTTAGCGTGAATTCGGCCCAGGGTAGCAGGCTAGCCCAGTCATCTTGTTTTTCGTTGACATACAGGCGGAGGAGTTGTTTCAACATCTGGTTAGTTCTCTCTGCGAGGCCATTGGTCTGAGGATGGTAACCGGACGTATAGTCTAAAGTGACGTCAAACTTCAGGCAAAGGGCCCTCCAGAACTTGGCAGTGAATTTTGGCCCTCGATCCGAGAGGATGCTTTTAGGGAGGCCATGTAGCCTGAAGATGTGTTGGACAAACAGGTGACCCAACTGTGGAGCGGACGGCAACCCTGGCAACGGCACGAAGTGCACCATTTTACTAAAACGGTCGACGACCACCCAAATTGCCATGTTGCCACTGGATAGTGGCAGGTCTACCACGAAGTCGGTTGCCACATGAGTTCATGGTTCAGAAGGCACAGATAGCGGCTGAAGTAGGCCTGGGGTTAAACCGAAGATTCTCTTGTGGCGGGCGCAGGACTGACAGGACTCCACGTATGCCCGGACATCCTTGTTGACCTTTGGCCACCAGTAATAGCGGCGCAGGTTTTGTAGTGTCCGGGATTGTCCTGGGTGACCGGAACAACGGGAGTCGTGGGCCCATGCCAAGACTTGTTTCCGCAAGCCCAGCTGAACCAAAGTCTTCCCAGGGGGGATGGTAGTGGTAGCAGACAAGAGGATACGGGAAGGATCGATGATGTATCACAGTTCCTCAGAACCTTCTATTGATTTTTAATACCCGTGATAGGGCGTCGGCCTTGGCATTCTTCTCTGCCGGTCTGTAGCGGAGCACAAAATTAAACCGGGTAAAAAACAGAGCCCAGCGTGCTTGCCGTGGGTTGAGTCATTGTGCCCGGTGCAGGTATTCAAGATTCTTGTGGTCCGTGTAGACGGTGAATTGATGCTGTGCCCCCTCCAGCCAGGAGCGCCATTCCTCGAGGGCGACCTTGATCGCCAACAACTCCTTATCGTCTATGGTGTAATTTCTCTCCGTCGGGGAGAACTGGTGCAAGAGAAAGGCACACGGACGAAGTTTGTGAGTATCAGACATCTGACTCAAGACGGCACCTATGCCTTCCGATGAGGCATCTACTTCAATGAGGAACGGCCGTTGCGGATCCGGATGCCAAAGGCATGGTTGTTGCAGGAATGCCTCCTTGAGGCAATGAAAGGCGGTCTCCGCTCCTGAAGGCCACTTCTTGGGATCCGCGCCTTTCCAGGTCAGGGCCGTCATCGGGGCCACTAAGGATGCATAGTGTGGAATGAACGATCGATAATAATTTGCGAACCCCAAGAATCGTTGGAGTGCCTTCAGCCCGGACGGCTGGGGCCATTCCCGAATGGCTTGCAGCTTCTGAGGGTCCATACGGAAGCCTTCGTTGGAGATGATGTATCCCAGGAAGGGAAGGGACTCCTTCTCAAAGAGGCACTTTTCCAATTTTGCATATAACTGGTGTTCTCGGAGACGTTGCAACACCTGGATGACGTGTTGATGGTGCGCAGTCAGGGAATCAGAGAATACTAAAATGTCATCCAGATACACCACTACGCACTTGTACAGGAGATCACGGAATATCTCATTCGTGGTGTTCTGTAACACCGCGGGAGCATTACAGAGCCCGAACGGCATCACTAAATACTCATAGTGGCTGTCTCGGGTATTGAAGGCTGTCTTCCACTCATCACCTTCCTTAATTCGGATGAGGTTGTAGGCCCCTCGGAGGTCTAATTTGGAAAAGATCCTTGCACCTTGTAGCCGGTCAAAGAGCTCCGAGATGAGGGGTAAGGGGTAACGATCCTTGACTGTAATGGCATTTAAACCCCAGTAGTCGATACAGGGGCGAAGACTCCCATCCTTCTTTGCGACAAAGAAGAAGCCAGCCCTGGCCGGGGATTTAGACTTCCAAATGAAGCCCCTCTCCAGGTTCTCCTTGATATACTCGCTCATAGCCTGCGTCTCTGCTGGCAAGAGGGTGTAGGTGCGATGCCAAGGAGGTTCAGTGCCAGGAAGGAGCTGGATAGCACAATCGAACGCTTGATGAGGTGGAAGTATCTCCACCCTTTGCTTCGAGAAAACGTCCGCATATGTGGCATAAGGGGCTGGCAGGCCTGGAAGGCTGGTGGAAGCTATGGGGCAGGATGCTGGAACCACAGAGCGGAGGCAGTTGCCATGGCAGCTCGGCCCCCAACGAGCCAGCTGCAAAGTCTTCCAATCGAACTGGGGCTCGTGCTCCTGGAGCCAAGGGAGACCTAGGACGATCGGATGGATGGAGTACTCCAGGACATAGAACGACATCTGTTCTTGATGCAGGACCCCAGCCCGCAGCTGGACGGGGATCGTGGTGTGTGTCACCTGTTCTGGAAGAGGCTTCCCTTGAATCGAGGAAATGACCTTAGGGACAGGGAGACAAACTTGTGGAATCTTTAGGTGTTCCACCAGGTCTTTCATTATAAAATTGCCGCCGCCGCCGGAGTCCACTAGAGCTAGCGTGTGGAACTCCCCATCTGTCGAGGATAACGCCACTGGCAACATTAGTGGAGGTGCGAGTGCAGTACGGCCCAGGACGAGACCTCCTTCAGGTCCTAGGCCTGAGAGTTTTCCGGTCGTGCTGGGCAGGTGGCTATTCGATGGCCTGCCGCGCCGCAATAAAAACAAAGTCCTTCTCTCGCGCGCCGCTGGCGCTCTTGAGGAGACACTCTCCCACGACCCAACTCCATGGGCTCCTTGGTGGGTGCCCGAAGGGCTTCAGATGCACTCTTGGAAGGAGGTGAGGGCCCTCTCGCTGACCTGACAACTGGAAGGCGAAACCTCATCCGACGATCCACTTGATTGACCAATTCTATCATGCCATTGAGGTCGTCTGGGAGTTCCTTCGCCGCTAGCTCATTCTGCAGGCACGAGGCTAGCCCTTCCAAGAAGATTCCGTGCAGACAATCTTCTCTCCAATTCAGCTCTGCGGCCAGGGTGTGGAACTCCATCGCGTACTCGGCCAATGTCCAAGTACCCTGCCGTAATCGGAGCAATTCCGAGACCACAGTGGGCTTGCGGACGGTTTTGTCAAAAATCTGCTGGAAGGCAGACAGAAACTGACTCAAGTTTTCGAAGACAGGGTCCCTTCTCTCCCACATATGAGAGGCCCAGATCAGAGGCTTCCCATCAAGCAGGGACATAATGTAGCTAGTTTTGACCAGGTTGTTGGGGAACTGTGCAGGCAGCAAAGAAAAATGGACCTGACACTGGCTGAGGAATCCTCGACACAACTGCGCATCTCCGGCCTATCGAGAGGGCGCCGGGAGTTGAGTGGGTGTTACTGGCCCCTGGTCGTCCCTGGAGGCCTGGATGGTGTGCAGCTGGGTAGGGTGACCTCCTTGAGCCCCAGGCAGAGATGGCAGCATAGGGTTCACAGGCCCTAATGCCTCGAGGCGTTGGGTCAGGCCCTGAACTGCAGAGACCAGGGCATTGAGGGTCTGTTGTTGATCCTTCAGGCGCTGGGCCATTCTGGGAATGTCCTGGTGGGCAGATACCTCCGCCAGGTCCATGGACTTGGCAATATGTTATGCTTAGGCTTGTGGACCCTTGGGCCGACGAGAGGATGGTATACCTTGCGGAAGATCCGTAGGTTCTCTCGTCGGGGGGCGAGGTAGAACAGAAGAGAGCAGCTGAACCTCGGCACTGGAGATGGAGGCGACTGCAGGCAGATGAAGAGACTAGAAGAGGAGCTGTGTCTTCACCCCTGGAAGTCTGTGGTCCCCCCAGGAGGAGCCCGTAGGCACCCAGACCGCTGGGACTTAGGTGGACCCAGAGGGGTCGCAGTATCGATGCAAGGGCTGACTGGAGCTTCGCCCTGAAAGTCCGCGGTCCCCCCAGGAGGAGCCCGTAAGGACGTGGACCGTTGGGACTTAGGCGGGCCCTTGGAGACGGAGTCCAGGAGGAGTCCAAGGTCAAGTGCCAGAGGGTTGTCGCTTACCAGTCCGAGGTCACACACCAAGGGATCACCACTTGCCAGTCCGAAGTCACACCAGAGAATCACCACTTTCCAATCCAAGTCACACACCAGAAAATCACCGTAAGCCAATCCAAAGTCAGGAACCGGGAAGATCAAGACATAACAGGAACAAGGATCTGAAGCTCAAGGAACTCACCGAAGCAAGCAGACTAGACAGCGCTGGAGGACGTTGCCAAGTCAGAGAATGAGCAGAGGGAGCTTCCCTTTGTACTTCCCCTGCTCAGGCTTATCAAGGACAGGTGAAGCTTGTTAAAGGGATCAGGTCCCTTTAAATCTGTGAAGGAGGTGCGGCCTCGTGCCTAAAGATGGCGGTGGCCATCTTGGATTTCCTCCGTGGAGGAAAGGCTGCAGGGACGGCGCAGGGGCAGAGCAGAGTCTGCTCTCCACCCGACGGTCAGCCCGGGGACCTGCACCAGGGCAATGAGCACTTGGTCAGGGGTTTCCCCCGAAGCTGCCGCGGTGGGTTGCCACCGCGGATGAGGTAGGGGACCGCGGTCATGGCCTCCCACGGCCGCGGGACACAACAGTCCCACAGAGGCACCAGTAGTCTCAAGGGAGGACAAAAATGTTTAACTCCCTTCAAGAACCAGGACACATCTGGTTGGGAAAACAAAGGTCCATCGTTGACTCACTCCCTATAACAAGCAAGAGCTACCACTTGAACCTTCAAGGTGTTAAGGGCCAAACTTTTATGCAGTCCTTCCTATAAAAATTTCACAATTAATGGGATTTCCACTTTGAGAAGCTGAAAACCTTGCTCCTCACACCAGGCCACAAAAACTCTCCAAACTCTAACGTAAGCCAGAGAGATAGAAAACTTCCTGGCCTAAAGCAAAATGGAATTCTATCTTCATGTTGTTGCAGAGGCTAGAGGAGCTGCAGACATGCCTACATGATCTGTCTCAAGAAGTGGAGATAGGTGTGCAGGATCCCCTATGGCATCATGACTGGTCAATCATGAGACAGCTTGTGAAAATCCTGAAGCCCTTCAAGGATACCACAGAGGAACTGAGTGCTACAAGCACCACCTTGGAAGATGTTAGCCCAATAGTAAACATCCAGTTAGAAAAGTTGGAGGCTTTCAACAGGAAGAGGGAATGAGAGCTGTTTGGTGTCCTTGGAAAAGCAGGTGATGAGAAGACTAAGATATCTGACTAGAAACCCTACATATTTGCTCGCTACATTATGTGATCCACATGTGAAAAGGAGACTCACACTGCAGGCTAACAATCTGACAAATAAGAAGATCATGCTACAAAGGAGGTCTATCAGCTAGAGCGCCAGAGGTTGAAGCAGAAGTGGGATGTGGCACAGGAGGAAACACCATCATTGGCCAGGTCAGACAGTACTGCAAGGCAGAGCGGCATCATGTCATCACCACCTAGCACTCCCTCCTCCACTGTAAAATAGAAACAATCCTCACTTTTATGTCCCAGGTGATCACAAAATCAGCTGGCAAGAAAGATACAGGTCCAATACCAGCAAAGAATATGGCAGCTTTAATCTCAGTGTCATTCTATCTTGCAGAGACCATCGAGGACATGGACACAGATGTGCTGGCATACTGGTCCCACAAGTCCAGTGTCTGGCCAGACCTAGTGAGAGTGGCTCAGTGCTATCTCCCAGGGAAAGAGTGTTTTCAATGATAGGGGACATTATAAGCCCTCATCACGACAGGCTGTCACCACCCTTATTGGAAAAGCTAGTGTTCCTCAAAATTAATCTGCCATTGCTTGGGTATCCAGATTTGCCATGCAAGTGACAAGATAAATGAAAGGAATTTGAAGGTCCAGTAGCTGCTCAGCCCTTCTGCCTGCTATGCATCAAATACAAGCAATTGGGTCTATATCCAGCATCTAGCAACATCCATTTCCAGAGACTGCATCTTCCTACTGTGTCCTCAATATCATCAATTGGGTCACACTTCCGCAATCAGACTGCTGCTGCATACTAGACCTGAGATGCCAAATGGAGGGCCATACCATCCCAAATGCTGAGTCCTGCCATGTCCCCTACACCATCATTTGGGTAACACTTCCGCAATCATACTGCTGCTGCCTTACAGACACGAGATGCCAGATTGAGGGCCAAACTACCCTGAATGCTGAGTCCTACTGAGTCCTAAACACTGTCAGTTGGGTCACACTTCAGAAATCACACTGTTGCTGCCACCCATGCCTGAGATGCCAGATTAAGGGCTACATTGCTTCAAATGCTGAGTTCTACCATCTCCCCAACACAGTCAGTTGGATCACACTTGCACAATCACACTGCTGCTAAGGATGTGCAGAAGAAATAATTTGATTTGGTTTGTTAATTTATTTCATTTGTACCCAAATATGTTTCATTAGTTTACAAATGAAAAAAAAAATCTGTTCATTTGTTCCATTAATTAATTTGTTTGCCAGAAAATTGTCGGCTCCATGTGTTGCAGCAGTCAAAAAAGCAAACAGAATGTTAGGAATTATTAGGAAGGGAATGGTGAATAAAATGGAAAATGTCATAATGCCTCTGTATCACTCCATGGTGAGACCTCACCTTGAATACTGTGTACAATTCTGGTCGCCGCAACTCAAAAAAGATATAGTTGCGATAGAGAAGGTACAGAGAAGGGCAACCAAAATGATAAAGGGGATGAAACAGCTCCCCTATGAGGAAAGGCTGAAGAGGTTAGGGCTGTTTAGCTTGGAGAAGAGACGGCTGAGGTGGGATATGATAGAAGTTTTTAAGATCATGAGAGGTCTTGATCTAGTAGGTGTGAATCGGTTATTTACACTTTCAGATAATAGAAGGACTAGGAGGCATTCCAAAAAGTTAGCAAATAGCACATTTATGACTAATCAGAGAAAATTCTTTTTCACTCAACGCACAATTAAGCTCCGGAATTTGTTGCCAGAAGATGTGGTTAGTAGGGATGTGAATCGTTTTTTGACGATTTAAAAAAAATCATCAGATATTTTTAAATCGTCTAAAATCATTAGAGTCACGATACAATAAAATTCTCCTGATTTATCGTGAAAAATTGTAAGTCGGGGGAGGGCGGGAAAACCGGCACACCAAAGCAACCCCTAAACCCACCCCAACCCTTTAAAACGAATCCCCCACCCTCCCGAACCCCCCCAAAATGTTTTAAATTACCTGGTGGTCCAGTGGGGGGTGTCTCGGCATGATCTCCCGCTCTTGGGCCATCGCCGCCATTTTGGCTGCCACTAAAAAAATGGCGCCGATGGACCGATAAAAAAACAAACCCACCCGACCCTTTAAATTGACCCCCTTAGCCTCACCCACCCTCCCGACCCCCCCCCCCCCCAAAAAAAAAACCTTTTAAAATTACCTGGTGGTCCAGTGGGGGCATGGGGAGCGATCTCCCACTCTGGCAATCCCCGATGCCTGAGCGTAGGAGAACCAGGCCTGAGTGTAGGAGAACCAGGCCTTGATTGCCCCAACCCACCCACTTATTTGACCGGAGCCTGCCTATTGCTGTCACATCCCTCTAATGCCAGGGTCAGGGTAGGCGGTAAATTAGCGGGTTAAAGACGCGGCAAAACAGTTGGTTAAAAAGGTGATAATCGGGCTGCACGTTACTGTATGGGAGGGAATAGCTAATCCGATTGTTTACATATCATATACATGCCGCGGGCGGAAAGGGATACGCGTCGATTTAAAGAAGCGGTAAAGATTGGTAAAAATGGATAGTGAATTGCGGGTTAGACTTATGCGGCCAAATTGTGGGTAAAAAGCGGGTTAGAAACAGGGTAACCGCGGCCGCGCTTTACTGTATCGGCCTGTAAGAGAGGGGTCTGCAGGTTGCAGCAGCTTGCCTGTTCAAAATTATAGGTCTTCTGATATGCTTACCACCAGCCATCCTCCTACCCTGCTCCAGACTTAGATCCCTATGTATGTGTGCTGCCTCAAAGATGTCTCCTCTGCACAGCAAAGTATAATGAAATTGGTAGGGAGCGGGGGATGGGGGATGAAGAGCCAACTTCGAAGCAGCGCGCACACACACAGGAACCTGAATCTGGCGCTGGGCAGTGGCTGGTAGGGAGCAAATCAGAAGACCAGCTATCACATTCCACCCTTGGCCGCCCCCCCAAATCCCAGACCATCGGCAATCGGCTTTTTTTTTTTTTTAACTGTAGTCCCCCGTCATGCTTGGCCATACAGCTTCCTCCCCACCGTGGTGCAGGCTGTCAAGTGTCCAAGTAACCGAGGCAACACAGAAGAAAGGCTCGGCGTTGCCGCTTTTTTTTCTCTTTGCTTACTTTTACTTCTGGGATGCACGGACACAGCCAACACAGGCATCATAGCATCGGCATGGGAACTAAACCAGCCGCAAATTCGAAAGTGGCTCTGCTCTGCACATCCAGGCCACACGCATGCCAAAGAGTTGAAAAATGGCAAAGGAGACCCCCTTGCTCAGCCACGCTCTAAAGCACAAGCATATGGGAGGCAACAAAAAATGGTGAGCCTGCTCAACATTGTGGTGATGTGGGACGCTGCACTTTTTTTCTCAAGTGTGCAGGATACTTTGGTAACTTGAGGGCAATGTGGGTGGCACAGTCAGGCAGTATAACTGCAGCAGGGCATTTTGAAGGGAGCATTTTTTGATGCCTCAAAATTTTGCCGCCTGAGGCCGGGGCTTCACCCTGCCTTATTATAGAATTACCCCTGCACTTCACTTAACACGGTTTTCTGTTCAGAATAGGTTCCGTTTACCATTACACTCTATCTCCTATCAGTTAATCAGTTTGTAATCCATGCCACCACCTTGACACTCACTCCCAAGTTTCTTATTTTATTCACAAGCTTCCTATGAGGGACCCTATCAAAAGCTTTGCTAAAATCCAAGTAGATCACATCAAGCACTCTTCCTTGATCCAATTCTCTAGTAGGGATGTGCATTGGGTTTTTTTTATAAGAGGTCGGGCAACTCGTGGAAAACTTTATTTTCCAACAAGTTTTTTTTTTTTTCTTGGCAATTTTAGCCGAAAAAAACCCCAAAACAACCCAACCCTTCAAATTTAGTTAATTACAACCCCCCACAAAAACTTGCCTAAAGTGTTGTGGAGCTCTAGGAGAGCGGTCCGCTTACCAGGAGATGTGTGTTCTTGGGCCACGGCTCGACCTCAGAGGAACTCCGAAGAGGTGCCGTGGTAGGTGAGGCATGCCCGAGCATGGGTTGAGCAGGAGCGAGGCTGGACTGAAGACTGGAATTACTGACCCTCCTATGGACCTGCACGCTTCGGAAGACCAACAGCGCAATGAAGGTCTTATGAACAGTCCTCCGACCTTTCCAAGATCTTTCGGACCTGCCGCAGGGTACGGCAAGAAGCGGCAGGCCAGATGGAGGCCAGGGCAGCGAAGACCAGAACATGGAGATTCAGACGAGACTCAGGGACGAGGTACTTGGATGCACAGACGTAGATTCAGGAACGAGGTACTTGGATGCACAGACGAGACTCAGGAACGAGGTACTTAGCTTTCAGAAGACTCAGGAACAAGGTACAAGGCTTGCATCATGAAGCGCCCTACTCAGCCCGCCCGTGGGGCTGGTCGCGGACCACGACATGGCTTACAACGAGGTACCAAGCCTACAGAAGACTCAGGAACAAGGTACAAGGCTTTCAGAAGATTCAGGCAAAGCTCAAGGTAATCAGAAGATTCAGGTAAAGCACTGGGGTGAGACTGCAACGCAGCGCGCCCTACACAGTCCACCCGCAGGACTGGTCACGGACCACGCTGGACTCAAGGAGCTTCAAGATGAGAAATGGAGCAATGAATGAAGCATGTCTCAGAAACTGTAGAGGCCTGTACTGAGGTGCGCCCTACTCAGCCACCAGTGGCTGGTCGCGGACCACGCTGGAAGTACAGGTTCTGGCAGAATCTTTGGCATGGACGGAGCAAGCACTAGGGACTCCGTAGACCAGGGACAAGTACTGAAGCGGAAGTTTCCCGGAGGCTAGTGCTGTAGAAGAAAGGCAGGCATCGTACTATGAGGCGCCCTACACAGCCCGCCGTGGGGCTAGTCGCAGACCATGACATGGCACACCAGGAAGCGTGGTACGAGGAGCCAGGGGTTCAGGACAGCAAGACAGACTCACGGACTTCAGGATCAGGAGAAGCAACATCAGGCTGGATCATGGAACAGGAACAAATATCTGGACTGGAACACAGATACTGGATCAGGAAACAGACCTTAGGGCTGGTACACGGACATCTGGAACAGCAGGTGAACATCAGGACTGGAACGTAGACAAAAGGACAAGACGAGGAGCTCCAACGAAGAACAGGAAACACAGGACCTTGAAGAAGTGCTGGAACAAGGACGACTCCTGGAGCGAAGGACAGCAGGATCCCAGGAGTGACAATTCCTTGCGAAGGCAAAGCTGGAATGGACGTTGAGCCCTTTTGTAGGGCTGAAGAAGACAACGCCCAGGGAGGGGTCAGCAGGGGGCCACACCTGGCTGTCCCTTGAAGAGGAGGAGAGAGGCGTGCGCCCGCGCCTTAGGAAGCTGGATGAAGAGAGCTGGAAGCTGGTGGCGTCCTTAGCCACGTGGAAGGCCCAAGGAGAAGCAGGCAGGCAGCGGAGCAGCCTTGCCCTGAAGCTGGACGAAGGGCAGGCTGCTGGAGCGGCTCCCAGCCGCAAAGACAGAAGCAGGAAGCTGTAGAAGGACTGGCTGCAGGACAAGCAGGGAGCTGTAGCTGGCTGCAGGCACCGGCAGGGACGGCTTCCCTGCCAGGCGAGGACCCGGGCTGAAGCAGGCACCGGCAGGGATGGCCTCCCTGCCGGCTGAAGACCCCAGGAGCGAAGCAGGACGTCGGGGAGAGCTATGAGCAGCAACAGAGGACCTGGCCGCATGGAAACAGCTGCGGGAACGGCCCCAGTTGATTCGGGGGAAGAGAAGAGCGTCAGCGGCCCAAGGCCGCGTGAGGTAAGAGCCTGCCCGCGAGTAGCGCGGGCAGGATCGCAACATAAAGTCCCTGGTAGTCCAGCGGGGGTCCCAGGAGAGATCTCTCGCTCTCTGGTCATTGGCTGCTAGTAAACAAAATGGCTTACCATGTGACAGGGGCTACCGGTGCCATTGGTCGGCCCCTGACACATGGAAGGAGCAATGGATGGCTTGATCCAAAATGGCCAGAGAGCGGGAGATTTGTCTGACAGCACCTTCCCCTGGTGAATCCATACTGCTTTGGATCCAGCAACCCACAAGATTATTTTTATCTAAACCATTATAATCTTGTGACCTTCATATGGAATGACTGTATGTAAAACATATAAATAAATAAAATAAAATAAAGATTGTAAATAGCTCACAATACTTTCCTTCAGTAGAGTCTCCATTAATTTTACCACCATCAAGGTGAGGCTAACCAGTCGGTAGTTTCCAGCTTCCTCTCTGCTACCACTCTTGTGAACTACTGCTCTTCCAGGGATCTATTCCAGGGATCTATTGAACTACTGCTCTTCCAGGGATCTATTGAACAGGTCGTTCAATAGATCCCTGGAAACAAATGTGGTGTTGCGGGATTAGAGAAGAGCAGTAGTTCACAAGAGTGGTAGCAGAGAGGAAGCTGGAAACTACCGACTGGTTAGCCTCACCTTGATGGTGGTAAAATTAATGGAGACTCTACTGAAGGAAAGCATAACTCTGAGCTCTCTCAGTATCCTTGGGTGTACATCATCCGGCTCCATGGCCATGTCCACTTTCAAATTGCCTAGTTCCTCTCATACATTTGTCTTCTCCATCCCCATCTATGGTCTTATTAACCAGCAAAGCTCCTTCTCCTGGATCTTCTTGGGTGAATACTGAACTGAAGTATTTGTTAATATTTCTTCCATTTCTTTTTCACTCTCTACACATTGCTCCTTGTCACCTTTAAATTTCTATATTGCTAACATATAGATTTTCTATCTCACTATACCACTTCTGACCTCCCTTCATTTGCTGATATTTATGAAAAATTCTTTGTCTCCTCGCTTTACCTCTATGGCCATCTTTTCTTCAGCATTACCTTTTGCTTTCCTTATTTCTTTCTTTGTCTCCCTCACATTTAGCAGATAGTTTTCCCTGATTTCCTTTTTTTTTAATCCTTTATACTTCTTGAACACTATTCTTTTTGCCTTTATTTTTTCAGCCACCTCTTAGAGAACCAGATTGGTTTCTTTTTCCTCTTAATCTTGTTTACTTTTCTAACATATAGATTTTGTTGCCATTGCAATAGCTCCTTTTAACTTTTCCCCACTGTTGTTCCACCTCACCCATTTTCTCCCAGTCCTCCAGTTCCTCCTCCAGGTATGTCCTGCATAAGCTTTTCTTGCTGCAACCATGACCACGTTGGTCATGGTTGCAGCAAGAAATGGAATCCTACAGCTGGAACACTTCCAGCTGTAGGATTCCATGCTTCACCATATTCAGTCAGGTCAGACATATCCTGCATAAGCTTGTCTTGCTAAAGCCATTAGAGATGTGAATCGAAACCGGAATCGGTTTCGATTCACATCTCCCCCCAAAAAACCCTCCCCCAAAAAAACGTTTTACAAGTACCTGGTGGTCTAGTGGAGGTCCCGGGAGCGATCTCCCGCTCTCGGGCCGTCGGCTGCCACTAATAAAAATGGCACTGATGGCCCTTTGCCCTTACCATATGACAGGGTATCCATGCCATTGGCCGGCCCCTGTCACATGATAGGAGCACTGGATGGCCCGTGCCACCGGACCACCAGGTACTTGAAAAAAGTTATTTGGGGGGGGGGGGTGGGGTTGGGAGGGTGGGGGAAGCTAAGAGATCTGTTTTAAAGGGTCGGGGTGGGTTTAGGAGTTGTTTCTGTGTGCCGTTTTACCCGCTTTCCCCCAAAATGATAAGAGAACCCCACGAACAATTTCCCATTTTTCTGACGATATTTTCAATCATCAGAAAAACGATTCACATCCCTAAAAGCCATGACCACTGCGGCCTAACACTTCTAGCTGCAGCATCCCTTGCTCAATCATATCCATTAAGGCCTGATGTATCCTGCATAAAGCTCTCTTGCTCCAACCATTGGCACAGTGGCCTGATACTTCCAGCTGCAGCATGCCTTGCTTCAACCATAAACACTGTTGCCCGCAACTTTCAGCTGCAGCATGCTTTTCTCCAAGTATAAACATTGTTGCCTGATGTATCCTACATAAGCCTGTCTTGCTTTAGCCATAACCACAGTGGTCTGATACTTCCAGTTGCAGAACGCCTTACTCCATCCACAACCACTGTGGCCTAACACTTCCAGCTGCAGCACCCCAAGATCCATCATATCCACTCAGGCCTGACATATGGTGCATAAACCTATTTTGTTCCAACCACAACCCCTGGGACCGGACACTTCCAGCTTCAGCATGCCATGCTCCAACCATAGCAAAACAATGATAGCAAGGCTCAGGATCCTTAATAATTTCCCTAAGAAAGCTATATTTTATGCCTGCAAAGATATTTTTTAAATGCTACATAGACCTGACACTGACAACACCACAGCTTTGGGGGTGTTAACAGCTACATTTCTCACTGTGTTGTTCTACTCCTACCATTCCAATTTTTAAAAATTATTAACTGACACCACTTCTTCTGCCACTGCTCCAAGCCATCCTTGCTACATTACGGTGCCTGCTTGCTCCACTGCTCTGTGCATGTGGAAGAACTGGCAAAGGCCTTTTGGGGTGTTACGGTTACCCTTCTCGCTGTGTTGCTCTGCTCCTACCATTCCATTTCTTAAGATATACCAGCACCAATGCTGCCACTGCCATTCCAAGCCGGTCTTGGTACATGAGGGGGCTTCCTCCTACTCCAGCCATATTCCAGGTTCTTGCCAAATCTCCTTCCCCTATAGTACCTGCCCACTTTTTTGTCATGCCCTAGCCATATATTGCTTTGCAAATTTACTGAAACACACTTTAGGATTTTAATACCATTCTGCATCTATAGTACTCAGCTTCTTATTATCTCTTGGTCTTGCCAAAGCTTTCCATTCTTTTGCACACTTGATGCGCCACTCCATGAAGTGTAGCTGATTTCATGGCCTACTTGCAGTTCCACTGTACTGCGTATTTGGGTACCTACCTACCTATGACATGCGTGGCTTACTCTAAGACACAAATACATCCTATTAGACTGGTGAATCAGCCAGGTGCAGCCACAATTTGACAGAGAGACATCCCCCTTTATGGTTGTCTGTATGCTCCAGTGGAATTACTCTGTTAACAAAACACTGTTCTCACCATCTAAAAAAAGGATATATATCCAAACTACTGCAAATATACACAATAGATTTTTAGGGGTGAAGGTGGCTACTTTCATATATGGCTCTCATATCATTAAACTTGGATACTGCACCATCGTTTTAATCATCAATGCCACCATCCCACCATCTTTTTTATATATTGCAGATAAAATTGTCTCTAAAAAAGATTTTAATAAAGAAAGTTGAATGATTTTAAACATCAGTGTCCATGAAGATCATTGTTTCTTATCTTAATTGGTCCACTAAAACGCCAAGTTCGATCAAAATTCCTAATGCTCACCAAAAGGCCCATGTCCCAATGTGGACGTGTTTCGAAACTGTATCTTCCTCAGGGCTGAGTATCTGTTTTCTTACTCAAAATATTCAACCCACAACTGGTGTCCTTGAGGCTAGAATCTATTTGAGCATGAACAACGCCATTTTTCCTCTTCACACTGTCAATGGATATACTGACATCTCAAATGCCACTCTGCCTTAATGCTATGCCCCTCATCCTACACCTTTAGATCCTTGTGCTGCTTGGCCTTGCTGCCTTGTGCAGATTTTACACGGTGTCCTAAATTTCTTTCTGTCACTGTACTTTCCTGGCATAGGTCAGCTCTTACACTTTGAGCTCTTCTTGCCAATCTGGGATGCTGTTCTGCACCTCTGATATGCTTTGGAAATCTTGATACCACTCTGTGATTCTTGGTTCCTTTATTTGTACCTTAGTATTTTTCCTGCCACATTTAGGCTTTAGGCTGCTGATGTTACTTTTCGTGCCACTTTGCCACTCGTGATGCCATCAGGTGTTCATGTCACTATTGCTGGCATCCTCTTTTTATACCTTGGTGTGTTCCTCCTCTTGCTGCTTCTTTGCTTCTCTCATGGTGCTTAGGGAAATGCATGCCAATGTTAGAAGCCTGGTACCCCTTTGTTCATTTGCAGAACCTTAGATTAGTATTATGCCACTTTCGATGCCACTTTGCCACAGTCTAAATATCTTGCTGTTCTTCCCCATTCTGATGATTTCTTCTCACAACTTTCATTAGAATTAATAAGAAAAATACTATTCTGGAACCCAGAATAGACTGCAAAGCTTCCCCCACAGCTTTTAAGAACATAAGAACAAAAGAAATTGCCATGCTGGGTCAGACCAAGGGTCCATCAAGCCCAGCATCCTGTTTCCAACAGTGGCCAAACCAGGCCACAAGAACCTGGCAATTACCCAAACACCAAGAAGATCCCATGCTACTGACGCAATTAATAGCAGTGGCTATTCCCTAAGTAAACTTGATTAATAGCAGTTAATGGACTTCTCCTCCAAGAACTTATCCAAACCTTTTTTGAACCCAGCTACAATAACTGCACTAACCACTAGAGATGTGAATCGGAACCGGAATCTGATCGGTTCCGGTTCCGATTCAAAATCTTAAAATTTTTATCGTCCGGCTCAATTTTTTTTTTGTTATCGGCTGCGCCCGATCCGATAACAAAAAAAACCCTCCCGAACCCCCAAAAACCGTTTTAAAATTACCTGGTGGTCCAGTGGGGGCGCGGGGAGCGATCTCCCGCTCTCGGTCCATCGGCTGAGTTAATAAAAATGGCGCTGATGGCCCTTTGTCCTTACCATGTGACAGGGAATCCGTGCCATTGGCCGGCCCCTGTCTTTAAAGATGGCGCCGGCGATCCAGTGCTCCTACCATGTGACAGGGGCCGGCCAATGGCACGGATACCCGGTCACATGGTAAGGGCAAAGGGCCATCGGCGCCATTTTTATTAGTGGCAGCCGACGGCCCGAGAGCGGGAGATTGCTCCCGGGACCTCCTCTGGACCACCAGGTACTTGTAAAAAGTTTTTGGGGGGAGGGTCGGGAGGGTGGGGGAAGCTAAGGGATCTGTTTTAAAGGGTCGGGTGGGTTTTTTGTTTATTAGCTCGGGCGCAGCCGATAAAAAAAAAACCCCGATCGGGCCGCACGAAAAAAATTTCACGATGTGAATCTGAACCGATTCTGGTTCAGATTCACATCTCTAATGGCTTTAGCAAGACAAGCTTATGCAGGATATGTCTGACCTGACTGAATATGGTGAAGCATGGAATCCTACAGCTGGAAGTGTTAGACCAACGTGGTCATGGTTGCAGCAAGAAAAGCTTATGCAGGACATACGTGGAGTTAGAAATTCCCCCGATTTATCGTGAAAAATCGTAAATCGGGGGAGGGGGGAGGGCGGGAAAACCGGCACACCAAAACAACCCCTAAACCAACACCGACCCTTTAAAACAAATCCCCCACCCTCCCGAACCCCCCCAAAATGTTTTAAATTACCTGGTGGTCCAGTGGCGGGTCCCAGCGCGATCTCCCGCTCTCGGGCCATCGGCGCCATTTTGGCTGCCACTTATATAAATGGTGCCGATGGCCCGATAAAAAAAACTCCACCCGACCCTTTAAAATTACCCCCTTAGCCTCCCCCACTCTCCCGACCCCCCCCCAAAACTTTTTACACATACCTGGTGGTCCAGGGGGGCCGTGGGCAGCGATCTCACGTTCCCAGGCCATCAGCTGCGCTAAAAAAAATGGCGCCGATGGCCCTTTGCCCTTACCATGTGACAGGGCAAAGGTAGCGATGGCGCCATTTTGAATATTGGCAATACGGCCCGAGTGCAGGAGATGGCTCCCAGACCCCCGCTGGACCCCCAGGGAATTTTGGCCAGCTTGGGGGGGGGCCTCCTGACCCCCACAAGACGTGCCAAAAGTCCAGCGGTGGTCCGGGAGCGACCTCCTGCACTCGGGCCGTATTGCCAGTATTCAAAATGGCGCCGGCGCTACCTTTGCCTTCACTATGTCATAGAGACCGACGGTTGGCCCCTGTGAGTGGGGGAGGCTAAGGGGGTAATTTAAAAGGGTCGGGTGGGGTTTTTTTTTATCGGCGCGGGCCTCACTAAAAAAACTTAGTGATGTGAATTGGAATCGGAACCGATCCCAATTCACATCTCTAACGATCAGATTCCCCCCCCCCCCCAAGCCGAACCCGATCGTTAAAACGATCGGGCACAAGATTCACATCCCTACCTGGAGGAGGAACTGGAGGACTGGGACAAAATGGGTGAGGTGGAACAACAGTGGGGAAAAGTTAAAAGGAGCTATTACAATGGCAACAAAATCTATATGTTAGAAAAGTAAACAAGATTAAGAGGAAAAAGAAACCAATCTGGTTCTCTAAGGAGGTGACTGAAAAAATAAAGGCAAAAAGAATAGCATTCAAGAAGTATAAAGGATTTAAAAAAAAAGAAATCAGTGAGACTATCTGCTAAAACTGAGGGAGACAAAGAAAGAAATAAGGAAAGCAATAGGTAACGCGGAAGAAAAGATGGCCATAGAAGTAAAGTGAGGAGACACAGAATTTTTCATAAATATCAGCAAATGAAGGGAGGTCAGAAGTGGTATAGTGAGATAGAAAATCTATATGTTAGCAATATAGAAATTTAAAGGTGACAAGGAGCAATGTGTAGAGAGTGAAAAAGAAATGGAAGAAATATTAACAAATACTTCAGAAGATCCAGGAGAAGGAGCTTTGCTGGTTAATAAGACCATAGATGGGGATGGAGAAGACGAATGTATGAGAGGAACTAGGCAATTTGAAAGTGGACATGGCCATGGGGCCGGATGATGTACACCCAAGGATACTGAGAGAGCTCAGAAATATGCTGAAGTACCTGTTCAATAGATCCCTGGAAACAAATGTGGTGTTGCGGGATTAGAGAAGAGCAGTAGTTCACAAGAGTGGTAGCAGAGAGGAAGCTGGAAACTACCGACTGGTTAGCCTCACCTTGATGGTGGTAAAATTAATGGAGACTCTACTGAAGGTAAGTATTATGAGCTATTTACAATCTTTATTTTATTTTATTTATTTATATGTTTTATATACAGTCATTCCATATGAAGGTAACACGATTATAATGGTTTAGATAAAAATAATCTTGTGGGTTGCTGGATCCAAAGCAGTATGGATTCACCAGGGGAAGGTGCTGTCAGACAAATCTCCCGCTCTCTGGCCATTTTGGCTCAAGCCATCCATTGCTCCTTCCATGTGACAGGGGTCGACCAATGGCACCGGAAGCCCCTGTCACATGGTAAGCCATTTTGTTTACTAGCAGCCTATGACCAGAGAGCGAGAGATCGCTCCTGGGACCCCCGCTGGACCACCAGGGACTTTATGTTGCGATCCTGCCCGCGCTCCTCGCGGGTAGGCTCTTACCTCACGCGGCCTTGGGCCGCTGACGCTCTTCTCTTCCCCCGAATCAACTGGGGCCGTTCCCGCAGCTGTTTCCATGCAGCCAGGTCCTCCGTTGCTGCTCATAGCTCTCCCCGACGTCCTGCTTTGCTCCTGGGGTCTTCAGCCGGCAGGGAGGCCATCCCTGCCGGTGCCTGCTTCCCTATCCAGTTGTTAATAGTCCGCCTCCAGATCGTATCTGGTCAACTTTTTAACCAGTTTCCATATCTACATTACTATCTATTATAAATAAGCAAAGGTTTTCGAATTCCCCACTAAATCCTTGTCCTGGGTTTCTTTTCAAAGCCATCAGTTCCATTACTAGCAATTTCCTATGCAAACTCGTGAATCAATCTTTAGAATCAGGAATTTTTCCCAATGCTTTAAAACAAACATCAATTCTTCCAATACCAAAAAAAAAATCAAAAGATCCACTAGACCTTAATAATCTTAGACCAAAAGCTTCACTTCCATCTCTCACCAAACATTGTTGTTTTGCATCAGCTTTCAAATTTCCTTTCTGATCATGAGATTCTACATCCCTGTCAGCATGGCTTCTGTAAAGGCTACTCAACTGAAACACTGCTTCTTTCATCTTTTGATTCCCTCCTATATGGTTTTGACTCTAATACGGACTTTATTCTTGTTTTTCTGGACATTTCCGCAGCTTTTGATAGCCTAAACCATCAAATTCTTCTGTCAAGCTTCCTGACTTCTGTTCAAGGTCAGGGAAGGTATTGCTTCTACTGTTCTAAACTAGTTTTCAACTTACTTATCAAATAGAACTCAACATTCTTCTGATCCCTATTTTCGAGTGTTCCTCAAGGTTCTTCCTTGTCTCCAATACGTTTTAACATATATCTACTAGGGATGTGCATTTGTTTTGGATGAATTAGACAATTTCAACAAAATTGCTTAATTCATCCTGTTTCGGGAACCCGAAAAATGAACATATTTTTTCTGAAATTTCAGAAAAATGCATTTTTCGGGTTATTGCGCACTAACGGGAGTTAGTACACCCTAATGTTTAAATGTTAGCATGCACTAATGGGGAGTTAGGGTGCACTAACCCGAAATTTTGAGTACCTGAAAAAAAAAGGCCCAAACTGCGGGAAAATAAAGCCCGAACCCGGGAAAAATAAAATTTTCCGTGGCGGGCCAAAACCGAAGCCCTAACCAATAGGTTCCGTCTTCGCACATCTTTATATTTACTCCCTCTTTGTCACATTCTTTCTGCTCTGAATATTCAGTTCAAAATCTATGCTGATGACATTCAGTTCTTTGTTCCGTTTAGCTCTTCTTGGTCAAACACTCTTTCTACAGTTGTACTATATTTAAATACTGTTGATGCTTGGTTATCTCATAATTGCCTTAAGTTAAACGTCACTAAAACTGAAATTATTCATTTAACATCAATATCCCCCGTCTCACCTTCTTTTTAATGGCTTTTCTGTTCCCATATCAACTCATGCTCGCAGCTTAGGGGTGATTATAAACTCTGATCTGTCACTAACACATCACATCTCCACAATAGTAAATAACTCATTCTACAAATTACGGATGACGAAGCATATTTGTCTCTTACTTTTCTATTGAGACTTTCGTACTGTTCTTCAATCATTAATTTTTTCAGGACTTGACTACTGTAACGCTCTTTACTTAGGTCTCCCCAATACAGCAATAAAACCTCTCCAATTAATCAAAAATTCAGCTACTCAGATTTTATTTGGTACCCGTTAAAAAATCATATATCCCCCACTCTGTTTTCACTACACTGGCTACCTATCAAATTCAGAATACAATATAAAATTCTGTCTATTATTCATTCACTCATACATAATCCATCCTCAACCTGTCTATGTTCCACCTTGATAATTAATAAGCCTGCTAGACACCTGAAATCTTTAAATCAAAACCTACTTGACGTCCTCTCAGTCCATCTTGCTAGGTTAGATATAACAAGAAAAAGAGCTTTTTCCTTAGCGGGACCATCAATCTGGAATTACCAAATTATCTCCGACAAATCTCAAATACCAAGGAATGTAAGAAAACTCTAAAAATTTTCCTTTATCTTAATCTTTGTCTCTTGTCTTTATCGGTGTGTGGAAGTTTTTGTTTGTTTGTCAAGTTTGTCAGTTTATCTTTGTCTCTGGGTGAGGCGTATTGGTGAAGTGGAGAAGGAGTGGTGAGGCATGGTGGTGGTGAGGCAGAGGAGGAGTGGATAGGTGTGGTGGTGATGAGGAGGAGGAGGAGAGGTGAGACGTGGTGGTGAGGTGGAGGAGGAGTGGTGAAGAGGAGTAGGGAAGCAGGGTGGGGAGGCAGGGGAGGACTGGTGAGGTAAGGTGGTGAAGTGGAGGAGGAGTGGTGAAGCATAGTAGTGTTGAGTTGCTGAGAAGATGGAACATTAGAGGCAAACCCTTGTCTCAACAAGCCCACTGAATGTGAGCTTAATCCTTTCAAGCTCCTTGGAGGATCCCAGCCTACAGTGGCACACAGTTGAGACAGCACAATTTTGCTCAATATGCCACATGACCAGCACAAGGCAGCAGATACTGAGCTGGAGCAGTCCACCAGCCCCCTCATGCCACTTCTGGAGGCCCAAATCTTCACTCTGGCCATGATGAGCACAGCGCTATCACCAGCTCTGGCACCACCACCAGCACCAACTGAGGCCTCAATGCATGAGTAGCTGGATTGGCTGGAAAGAAGCTATGGTGTCCACCTCCACTACATAGGGGCAGAGCTAGTGAACCTGAGGAGGGCTGTGAATGGGCAGACCCATTTTCTTTGTGACAAGACGACAGCCCACACAAAGCTCTCACCATAGTGGCTACCTCAATAAATAATCTCACCATTGTCATCACCCAGATTCTACAACGAATGCTGGAGCCTCCACCCCTGCCTTCTCTAGCATCCTTGGCCCAAGAGATGACCCAGAGGTAGTCCTCCCAAAGACATGCCACCCCCAAGTAGCAAACAGCGGTGAGGCAAAGGGCCATGAAGGTTCACAACTGCTGCCCTGTAACGCCTAAAAGAAAGACTTAATAAAGAAGCCTGGCCAGGCCTCTAGAGAGAGTTCCTGTGCCGGATAAATGGAAGAAGGCTGCTGGGCCCATCCTGACTACCTACTTCCTGTACTGGCTAAATAATGGGGATGGTCTAATTCCTTCTCAATGCTCTGCCTGAACTCCAGCCTCCTTGATGACATTTCTAGTCATGGTCCAGTGCTGTTTCTTCTCATCATGTCTCATCTCTTGATCCTGATGCTGGTGTCTCATCTTATTTTATCCTACTGCTACCTCCATGCTGGTATCTCATCTCATTTCATCCCTCTACTGCCTCCATGCTGCTGCGTCTCATCTCATCTCATCCTGCTGCTGTCTCATATCTCATCTCATCCAGCTGCTACCTCCATGCTGCTATGTCTCATCATATCTCATATTGTTGCTGCTTCCATGCAGTTGTGTCTTCTCCTAGGGCTCCTGCCTCCATGCTATGGTGTCCTCTCTTGGGGCTCCT
Organism: Rhinatrema bivittatum; assembly: GCF_901001135.1. Lineage (NCBI taxonomy): Eukaryota > Metazoa > Chordata > Amphibia > Gymnophiona > Rhinatrematidae > Rhinatrema > Rhinatrema bivittatum. The sequence continues at coordinate 496,127,722 of NC_042617.1, forward strand.
TCACTATGCTATTGTGTCTTCTCCTGTGGCTCCTACCTCTATACTGTGCTCTTCAGTCCAGGTCCTTGGCCTCCATGCTGTCCTTTCCAGTCCTGATTCTTGGCATCCATGCTGTGCTCTCCAGCCAGGTCCTCAGCCTCTATGCTATGCTCTTCAGTCCTTGTCTTTGGCCTCCATGCTGTGCTTTCCAATCCTGGTCCTGCTGCCTGCTACTTAACCTTTGCTATCTAGGTCCAAAGGCTGTCCCCCTTTTAGTGCACTCTTTCAATAAGAACTTTCTGGGGCCTTTACTTGAACTCTGCTGCCTTGGCCCTTAGGCTGTCCCCCCTTTGAGTGACTCTTTCAACATGGACTGTTTGGAGGCATTTTGGTTAACATCACATAGTTGTGTTGCTATCAGCTCTAACAGAGCTGTACTGTAGTTATTGGGGTGCCACGTTTGCTTTCTATATTCTTTGCTATAACTATGATTGTGCAAAAGGATAAGATGCTAATATAGTATATGTAATATTGCCATTTTTAACAATGTATCTAGAAGTCTAACCTCAATGTTCATTTCAGTTGCAATGCCATGTGCAAATACATATCTTGTCCTTGCAGAATGTGATTACCAAAGATGTTGACTTGCTTTCAGTCTGTTGACATTTGTTGTGTAATAAAGTGGTCATGGGTTTGAAAATCACTTTCTGCTTGTCTGTTTTTATTGTGTGCTTTTTCTCTTAAGGGTTCACTAGGTCAAAGTTTGGGATCCACATGACCTTGCATGCTATAGTGACAGTGGCTATTCCAAGTAGGCACTTTTCTGGCAGACAAGACCATATGGCTTATGGCATATAACCAAAAACTCATTGTATGCTCCCAAGGAAGATAGCAAGATCTAAACTGGAAGTGGAGTTTCAGTATTGGTTTCAGTTGTCTTCTCCAGCGAGCATACTCTTAGCTAACTGTTGGGTACATGGGCATATATGTGAGATAGGCACTAGCTAGCTAGTGTTCACTTCCATAGGCAGTCTGGTAGAATAAGTGTAGAAATGTTTGGCTAGAGGTGCAGTAGCTTTCTCTTCACTCTGTTGATGTTACGCGCCCCGCCCGTTGCTGTCTCGCGCTGGGCCTGCTCACCTTCATGGTTCCACAGCGGGTCCTGGGACGACCTCCCTCGCGGTAATTGCCAGCCCTGCCAGGCCCCTGCGTCCCGTGGCAGCAGTCGCTGGGCCTTCCACTGTGCGCCAGGCCTCACACTGAGGCTCGGCGTCCTCGGCCATGTTATCCACACCCCTACGCGTGTGCGCACGGACCGCCTGGACTCATGTAGGGCCAAGGGCTGGTCATAGCACCGCGGTGCGCCATGATTGATCCCTTGATATAAGGAAGTTCCTGTCTATGCTTCCTTGCCTTGGCAATTGGGTCGGTTTATTTTAAGATTGCCTCTGTGTTTGTTCCTGCTCTTGCCTGTTCCTAGTCTTGTTCCAGGATCCTTCTGTTCTAGTTCTGTTCCTGACTTGTTCCTGCATCCTAGTTCCTGTGTCCTGCTTGTTCCTGTGTTCGTCTGACTGTCTACCCAGGTAGTACCCTCGGACTGTCTTACTGGTACTGACCTCAGCTTGCTCTTGACCTGCCTGCCTGCCACCTGCCTCAAAGATCTCAGCTTGTTCCTGACCTGCCTGCCTGCCTGCCGCCTGCCTCAAAGACCTCAGCTTGTTCCTGACCTGCCTGCTTGCCTGCCACCTGTCTCAAGACCTCAGCCTGCCTTTGACCTCATCTCCAGATTCTGGCTCTGTTCCTCACCTTGTCATCACCAACTCTGTTCTGTTTCTCCTTGTTCCAACCAGCCTCCAGCTTCAAACCCGATCACGCTCCCCCTGTGTTTGTGGGCACGCCAGACTTTCATTCTCTCAGGAAACCCTGCGAGGCCCATCTAAGTCCAAGTGGTCCGGGTCCATAGGGGCTCCTCCCGGGGGGACCTCGTGCTTCCAGTGGTGAAGCTCTTCACAGCCTCTGTCTCCTCCAGTGCTCCTCCCCCTGAGGGCAGTTACCTCCTGTTCCCTTTCAGGAGATCTTCCTTCACTGTCCCAGGACAAGGGTCCACCCCTGAGCACAACAGGTTGCCAAGGCCATGGACTCAGCAGAGTCTCCCGCCTCCAGGGCTCTACCAGGACTGGCCGTCACAGTGATACAACATCATCAAGCTTTAGAGACGCTGGCCTCTTCGGTAGAAGAACTGCACTCTCGATTACAAGATACAGCAATGGCCAACCTGGTGGGCCTCTCGGCCACTATTTTTCCCAAAGCAACTCTGGCACTTCCTGCACCCCACAGGTATAATGGGGATCAACGCTCCTGTCGTGGCTTCCTTAATCAGTGCTTTATGCAGTTTGAGCTACAACCCTCGTTGTTTTTGAAGGAAATCACTAAAGTCACCTTCATTCTGTCCTGTTTGGAAGGGAAGGCTCTGGCATGGGCCTCTCCTCAAGCAGACCTTCGGAGACCCAGGTCACATGGCTATCGCTAGTCATAGCTTACTCCACCTCTGTCAAGGGTCAAGGACCCTCTCCGAATACACAGTGGAGTTTCGGACCTTGGCCACAGAACTTGGGTGGCAAGAAGATTGTCTGCAAACAATCTTCCTAGATGGACTCTCCTGTGCTCTGAAAGATGAGCTCTCTGTCCGTGAGACTCCCACATCTCTAGAAGACTTGATCTCCCTTGACGTGAGGATTGATCATTTCCTCCGGCAAAGACGCCTAGCAGTAAAGGCTCCACGCCCTCCTCCAGTACGCCCCCACAAGTGCACCTTGCACTCCAGCAAAGGCTCCTGCACCACCACCTTCCTCCATGGTAGAACCTATGGAAATGAATCGAGGGCGATTGTCTCCGACCGAGAATCTCCGTCGGCGAAAGAAGGGGCTCTGTCTTTACTGTGGCACTTCTGGACATCATCTGCAGTTTTGCCCCATCCGTCCAGGAAACTGCAACACCTGAGCCCGGCGGGGGTCCCGAGCTTGAGCGCAACTGTTTCTGGCCCTCAACTCTTGCTTCCTGTATCCTTGGGCATCAAGGCCCACACTTTTGTGACCACTGCTCTCATCAATACCGGAGTGAGGGGTAGCTTCATTATGGACAACATCGTCAAACTCTTGAAAATACCCCTCCAACCTCTAGAGGTGAATCTTCGTATTGTCTCCATCCAGGAGGAACATCATCCAGGTCTCATTATTCACCAGACAGTGGCTATCCGTCTCACTGTAGGTACCCTCCATGAGGAAGAGACATCTTTCTATGTCCTAAAATGCTCAACTCATCTGGTAATTCTGGAGCTACCCTGGCTCCAGGTCCATGAACCCCAATTCGATTGGAAGTCCCTGCAGTTGGTACAGTGAGGCCCAAAATGCCAAAAGACTTGTCTGTACCCGGTATTCCCTGTGATAACCGTCTTGAAATCTGTTACTCTTCCAGATCTACCTCTGCAGTATTCTGACTTCAGCGATGTGTTTTCTAAGCAGAAAGAGGATACCTTGCATCCATTACACAAGTTCAACTGTCCTATTGAACTACTGCCGGGCACTACGCCTCCCAAAAGCAGAACCTATCCATTGTCTCAGCCTGAGACTCAGGCTATGTCAGAATATATTAAAGAGAATCTAAAGAAAGGCTTTATCTGTCCATCTGATTCCCCAGCAGGAGTGGGGTTCTTCTTTGTGAAGAAAAAGGACAGTGGACTATGTCGCTGTATTGATTACAGGGGTCTCAACGCAATAACTCATAAGTATCGATACCCGCTACCCCTCATTAGCGAACTGTTCAATCACCTCGAAGGGGTACGAATCTTTTCCAAACTGGACCTGAGAGGTGCATACAACGTGGTACACATCCAATCTGATGACATTTGGAAGACGACATTTAATACCAGAGACGGCCACTACGAATACTTGGTAATGCCTTTTGGGCTATGTAACGTCTTTCAATGCCTCATGAATGAAATTTTCTGAAATCTCCTGTACAATTCCGTAGTCATATACCTCGACAACATTATTATCTTCTCTAAGGACATAGAATCCCACCGTGAACACGTCCGCATCGTCCTCCAATGTCTGAGAGAGAATCATTTGTACACAAAACTGGAAAAATGTCTGTTTGAGTGGAATCGCTTAATCTTTCTGGGATACATCATCTCTGATCATGGATTCTCGATGGATCTGGAGAAACTTCAGGGAATCCGCAACTGGCCTCAGCCAGTAGGCCTTCGGGCATTGCAACACTTTCTAGGCTTCACCAATTATTACCGAAGCTTCATTGCGAATTAGTCTTCCATAGTTGCCCCACTCACTGCAATGACTAGGAAAGGGGTCAACACCCGAGTTTGGATGCCTAAAGCAATTGCTGCCTTCCAGAGGATTAAAGAAGCCTTCAGCTCCGGTCCTTGTCTCTTTCATCCAGATCCCAAACGTCCATTTGTTGTGGAGGTTGACGCCTCAGCAATTGGCACCGGAGCCGTTCTGAGTCAACACTTTCCCATGGGCAAGCTAACCCCCTGCTCATTTTACTCTCATAAGTTTTCTCCCACGGAGCAACGTTACACCGTTGGTGACCTCAAACTCCTTGCGGTCAAACTAGCGCTTCAAGAGTGGTGCTCCTGGTTGGAAGGGGCGCAACATAAGTTTACCATCTTCACTGACCACAAGAACCTTTAACATCTCAAAGAGGCTCAACTTTTGAACCCCCGTCAGGCCCGGTGGGCCTTATTCTTCAAAAGGTTTGACTTTAACCTTTGCTTTCGTCCTGGTTCCAAGAACTTGCGCGCTGATGAGCTGTCCAGATCATTTGATCCTGAGGACGTCCCGGAAGTTCCTAGCTTCATTATCTATCCTGTCTGTATTTCCCTTGCTGTGACTACCACAGTCCCTGTTGGAAAGACCGTCGTTCCTCGCTGGCTACGTGAGTGCGTCTTAAAGTGGACCCACGACTCCAAACTGGCAGGCCACCCTGGTTGTTCCAGGACCCTGGAAACACTTTCAGGGTCCTCTCATTTTCCGATGGATCCCCAATTTTTTTTAGTGAAAATACGTTTTTCGGGTTAGTGCGCGCTAATGCATGTTAGTGCGCACTAACAAAAATAGCAAAAAGTAACAAAAATAACAAAAATAAACATTTTTTTGTTAGTACGCGCTAACATGAGTTAGTGCGCACATTCTCCCGTTAGCGCGTGCTAACCTGAAAAATGATTTTTACGAAAATTCAGGGGGAAAAGTGATCATTTCTTTTTTTACCTGATATATTAATCAATTTAGAAATATCGTACGATATTTCAGTTCATTAGAAAAACGATTCACATCACTAGTAGTAGGTCCCAAAAAGCACAAAGGTAGGCGATCTATGAAAGCCGTTAGGAAATACAAAAGAGATAGATGCCTGTAGTCTTTTTCAATCCCTTTATTGAAGTGGAGACATAAAAAATTATATAGCCCGACTCTGGCCGAGTTTCGCCGCTTATGACGGCTGCCTCAGGGGCTTGAATGTACAATCATGGACTCTTGATTTGGTACAAGTCATGAATTTGTTTGTTAATTGTATTTGTGTTTGTCTGATCTGCAACAATATTCGATCTTGCAGTCCACTTCTAAATACGGGTCTCCGCTTGTAATGTCAAACTTCCATCTGTCTGACTGCCTACCCTAGTCAGGCATGGCATGTGAATCTCTATAATACTTGTTCACTAAAGCCGGCATTCCATTGCTCCTACCATGTGACAGGGGCCGACCAATGGTAAGGGCAAAGGGCACTGGCGCCATTTTGATTCGTGGTAGGCCCGACAGCCCGAGAGGGAGACATCGCTCATGGGACCCCGCTGGACCACCAGGGCTTTTAGTAAGTCTTGGGGAGGGATCAGGATGGTGGGGGGGGGGGGGGGGGGTTTAAAGTAAAATTGAAGAGTTGGGGTGGTTTTAATTTTTAAATAAATGTGCCCCTCCCCCCCCCCCCCCCCGCACTAACCCGAAAAACAAATTTTCCCAGAAGTTCGGGGAAACTCCGATTTGGGGTTTGGGTCTCCCGAACCTCGACGAATTAGGCAATTTCGTTGAAATTGCCGAATTCGTGATAAAAGAATGCACTTCTCTAATAAACTGCATCAAGAGATTACACTAAATATGTGGCAGCCCTTCACAACCAAGCTAAGGCTACTCATTCATAGCAGTCATCAAACCCTGAAGCAGTACATCAGAGCTGCCACAGCTGTCCTAGCAGAAAAACTCCACCTCGTAGTCTGAATGTGCAAGTCCCTGGCTGCTCTGCAGTATGTCCTCTAGCGATACCAATTTGTGAGCCCTGACACAGGGAATTTGCTAGGCCTCTAAATGCACAGACTGCTGCTTCTGGTTTACCTGCTTGATGGGCAAGACAAACTGTGCCTGAGTTCCTAGTTGACCCATCACTAACAAGCCTGATCTGCGAGCACCAGAAGTGCGGACACAAAGGGGTGGATTTTCAAAGGGTTACGCGCGTATATTATGCGTGCAACCCCGAAAACCCACTCCTGCGTGCGCCAAAACTATTTTGCATAGGCTCGGTGACACGCGTCTGTCCCAGGGCTTGAAAAAAGGGGCAGGGTGTGGACGGTCCGGGACGGATCGAGGGCATGGCCAGAGGCCTCCGAAGGCCTGCTAGGCACTTGGCCAGCGTGCGCAATCTACGCCTGGCCGGAGGCAGGCACAACTTAAATAATAAAGGTAGGGGGGAGGAATTTAGGTAGGGCTGGGGGGCAGGTTAGATAGGGGAAGGGAGGGGAAGGTGCGGGGGGGGGGGGGGGAGGAAGGAAAGTTCCCTTCGAGGCCGCTCCGATTTCGATATCGGAGCAGCCTCAGAGGGAACAGGGAAAGCCATCGGGACTCCCCTAGGGCTCGGCGTGCACCCCCTTGTGAGCACCGAACCCGGATTTTATAAAATGTGCACAGCTGCGAGCGCATGTTATAAAATCGAGCGTAGATTTCTGCGCGCCGGGTTGCGTGCACAAATCTACGCCCACACATATGTTACAAAATCTGGCCCAAAGTTTGTGATTAACCAGTGAGATTTCAACTGCTCCAAATGGGAAGAATGAAAAAAGCCACTTTTTAAAGTGACCCATAGAAAGTGGGTAGTACCTGCTCACACACCAAGCGTTATGGCAAGTGCATTGTTTGGCTTCTCAAGATTAGCAGGCCTCTGGAACACGGCGAGAGAAAGCCAGGGCCTGGCACAATGGCATGCAAACCTAACTTGACAAGCTACTTGTCATGTCAGTGATGCTGTTACATCACCCACAGCCACCCCCATGTCTGTGCTGTTTGTTGCAAACACATAGCCAGAGATGGAATACAGAATGAAGCATCTGTCTTACCTATGAACCAACCATCACTAAAGAAGCCATCCTCAAAATTTTCATTCAGGCCCAATTGCCTAAGTAAAAAGAAATTGTGCGCTGCTTCTGGGTACCTGTCTACCACGTTGAGGAGATGCATTACAATGTCAAAGACCACTTGACATTAAGGGAGTGGAAGATCTCTTCCCTGTCACTGGTTGGGATGATGGCTACATGAATTTAGTCGATAGCTCCCAGAATGTTGGGAAAATTTGTGATGGCATAAAAGCCTCTCTTCATTTCTATCAGGTCCTGCCTGTCCCGAGGAAATGCTATATAGCGATTCATGTGGTCAGATACAGCTGTTATGATCTGGTCCAGACAGTGGGAAAAAGTGATATGGTACATTCCCCCCACAACCTCTACTGTCATTTCGAAGGAGCCAGTTCTATGAAATACAGGGTGGCCATCTGAGGCTTAGCACAGCATGGAACCGTTCTGTGACTGGATCCAGATCCCCTGGGATTTCTTCATATAATTTCATGATAGCCCTAGATCTGAGATGATACTTGCTAACCATATAATCCTCTGTCATGCCCAGCAATGAAGCTCGTGGAGGAAAGATGTGCTCCCTGTATCTCCTCCACCATGTCCGCCTTTCTGCCAAGCACTGCCGTGGGTCCCGACCCTCTCTCTATGAAGCCAGTGGCTTGGGCTCCAGTGCAGGTACTTCCCTAGGAAGGGTTGCAACTTCCCTTGCTTGTTCTTGTGGTTGTTGTTATTCTTGCTGTCTGCGGTGAGCCTCCTGAAGCATCCAGTCTCCACCAACAAGTAAACTTACCACAAACATTATCGGGCACATTTTAAATGCCCCATGCACGTAAATTCCGGCCTTTTTCACGCGTGGCTAGGCGTTACGCGTGCTGGGCCAATTTTCCAAAAGGACCAGTCATGCGTGTAAAGGCCGATTCGTGCTCGTGCCAGGCCTCTTGGAAGGGGCGGGCCGGGGGGGGGGCCCTGACAGAACCATTGTTCGCTGTCCTGGAGCCTCGCGTGCTGGCCGGCTGCCGACGAGCGCAGCCTACTTTAGCTCTGGAGCTGAAGTAAGTTGCTGAAAAAGGTAAAAAGAAAAATTTGGATTTAGGGGGTGGGAAGGAGAGGGGAAGGGAAGGGAAGGTGAGGTAGGGGGTAGGGAAGTTCCCTTCCTGTCTGCTGCTTAATTGAAGCAGACTGGGAGGGAACTAGGGAAGGCAGTGATGTATCACCAAATAGATATTGCATAATTCCACCCCCCCCTTGCACTCACCGCATGCACATGCCTGCGTGGATTATAAAATCTGTTGCAAATGTGCACACGGCCCCTGGATTTTATAACATACGCGAGCATGTTATAAAATTGGCGCGCTTCTTTAGAAATCTACCCCTGTAGGTTTAGGAAAACAGTCAAATAATGAACTTCCATCAAATAATTTTTTTTAATCAATTTTTAAACACATTCATTGTTGAAAACACATATTAATGGCAGGAAAAGACCTCAGAATCCAACATATATGGTTTTAAAATATGCTTCAGATATTATAATCACTGGTTAAAAAAACCTTCCAATACCATCCAATTTTATTAATCATTTCACAGAAAATTTTTGTTAGTTTTATATTTTTCTTTAAAAACTTATCTTGTGATGGGAGCTGATCTGGCACACTGCCAACGATGGACAGTGTTTCGCAAAAACTGCTTCAGGAAAATGTATTTGTGGCAAAATAAAATTCAGTGAATTTCTTGAAGACTGGAGATCCCTGCTCTCTGTTAGAAATGCTTTTGACTCATGGCCTTACATGAGTTTTGAAGCATACAAACAGATTATATAAAGTCATAAAGATCATCAGGCATTACTGGAATGCATTATCATTGAAATAGGGCCTTCAGTTACCACCCCGTTTTTCATTTAAATGTGGACGAAATATTAGGGAATGCATTGTACATGCACCTCTCCCACAAGATATCACATCCACACAAATATGTTGGCCACTTTGAATGAGAACATTGTGAGTTATGCGAGAACACAATAACAGGATCTATCTGGACACATGCGAACACCCAGAAGAGGATACGGAAAACATCCCGCTCTGACTGTGCTAATAGTAATGTGATTTATACCATCCAGTGTCCTTGGCCCCTTGATGTATGTAAGATGCACCAGTCGCAGTTTTTGGATGTGTATCATGGAACATTGTAACCACATTAATAATGTAACGCTAAGTGCTTCATTTGTTAAACACTATTTGGATTCTAATCATTCATTTATCAACTTAAATTGGACAGCTCTGTGGGTTGCACACATATCATTAACAGGTAGGGACATGGAGTCTTTATTAAACTACAGAGAACAAAAATTAATTTTCAAGTTAAATTCCATCAGCCCTCACAGATCAAGGGGCAGATTTTAAAAGCCCTACGCGCGTAAATCCAGCTGGATTTATGTGTGCAGGGGGTTACGTGCACCGAGCCTATTTTGCATAGGCCCAGCGATGCACGCAAGCCCCGGGACGCGCATATGTCCCAGGGCTTGAAAAAAGGGGCGGGGCATGGGCGGTCCAGGGTGGGGTGGAGGCGTGGCCAGAGGCCTTCGTAGGGTCACTAGGCCGGAGGATCGCGCGCCGGCACTCGACCGCCACGCGCAACCTATGCCTGCCCAGAGGCAGACGCAACTTCTAAAATAAAGGTCAGGAAGTTTTAGGTAGGGCTAGGGGGCGGGTTAGGGAGGGGAAGGGAGAGGAAGGTGGCGGGGGATGGAAGGAAAGTTCCCTCCAAGGCCGCTCCGATTTTGGAGCGGCCTTGGAGGGAACAGGGAAAGTCATCGGGGCTCACCTAGGGCTCGGCGCACGCAAGTACACAAGTATGCACTGCCTTTTGCACGCTGACCCCAGATTTTATAACATGCATGCGGCTGCGCGCACATGTTATAAAATCGGGCGTAGATTTGTGCTCGCCAGTTTGCGCGCACAATGGTGCCGTTTCATACATCTGGCTATTGCCGAACAGAGACACTGAGAGGCACGAAAATCTGCCTATCTAGTATCACAAATGTTTTCTGCAATATTCTTAATCTCTGATTTTTGTTTTTTTGTTGATTTTGATTTTATTTTAAATTGCATGCTATAAATTAGTTTGACTGAATCGACACCCACTTTTTTATGCCCCAATGCAGTAATCGAAACATTGGCACAGTTTTGGGCAATACTCATGGCTTCAAGATTTGAACAGCAAACAGGAAGCTAAGTGATTTGAATTGAATTATAAAATTAACTTCTACAAAAAAATGGACTTTCGTATGACCAATGATTAAAAGACAGACATGATACAATTTGGAGACTTTATTATCTCTGAGGGAGTGATTTAGGAAACTGTATGATGGTCATTAAGACATTTTAAGTCTTACTTCATGATTTTTCATTCTATATCTGTTAGGGATGTGAATCGTTTTTTGACGATTTAAAATATCGTCCGATATATTTTAAATCGTCAAAAATTGTTAGGGCCACGATACAATACCAATTCCCCCGATTTATCATCAAAAAATCGTAAATCGGGGGAAGAGGGAGGGCAGGAAAACCGGCACACTAAAACCCCCTAAAACCCACCCCCGACCCTTTAAATTAAATCCCCTTCCCTCCCGAACCCCCCCCCAAATGCCTTAAATTACCTGGGGGTCCAGCGGCGGTCTGGAATGGCCTCCTGCAATTGAATCGTGTTGTCTTCAGCCGGTTCCAGACCCCCGCTGAACGACCTCCTGCAGTCGATCTCCTGCCGGCGCCATTTTCCATACGGAAAACGATTTGCGGCAGGAGATCGCTCCCGGACCCCCGCTGGACCCCCAGGGACTTTTGGCCAGCTTGGGGGGGCCTCCTGACCCCCACAAGACTTGCCAAAAGTCCAGCGGGTGTCCGGAACGACCTCCTGCAGTCGAATCGTGTTGGTCTATGGCCGCCGCCATTTTGCACTGCCATTTTGCAAAATGGCGGCGCAGAATGGCGCCGGCTGAAGACAACACGATTCAATTGCAGGAGACCGTTCCGGACCGCCGCTGGACCCCCAGGTAATTTAAGGCATTTGGGGGGGTTCGGGAGGGTGGGGGATTTAATTTAAAGGGTCGGGGGTGGGTTTTAGGGTGTTTTAGTGTGCTGGTTTTCCTGCCCTCCCCCTTCCCCCGATTTAGCTACGGACCGCCGCTGGACCCCCAGGTAATTTAAGGCATTTGGGGGGGGGGGGTTCGGGAGGGTGGGGGATTTAATTTAAAGGGTCGGGGGTGGGTTTTAGTGTGCCGGTTCACGATTTTAACGATTTTCACGATACTCTAAACACCCAAACGGCGACGATATGATTCCCTCCCCCTCCCAGCCGAAATTGATCGTTAAGACGATTGAGGACACGATTCACATCTCTAATATCTGTATAATACTTTGTTTCAACCTTTATTTATTTATTTATTTATTTATTTATTTAAAAACTTTTCTATACCGTCGTTAAGTGATATACCATCACAACGGTTTACAAATAGGCACATAAATAAATTTGGAATAGATTTTACTTTAAATTGAGGGTGCCAAAGTTGTTCAGATACATGATTCAAAATATTATAAGCTATGTGTAGTGTGTAGTGAAGTTTCCTTAATAGGCTATCCATATATGCGATATACTGTAATTCTTTAACTTAAAACTTAAGTGTGATAAAAATAAAGGTAAGGAATGCATATATGTTATCTGGTGACTTTTGCCTGTGTGTATAAGTCCTTTTCTAGTTTCTTAGTAATACCTATTCCCCATTCTCATCATGAAATGCTTTTTTGAAAAGCCATGTTTTTAGGCTTTTCTTGAAGATTTTATGGTCTCTTATTAGTCTTATTTCGGATGGCATTGAGTTCCATAATATGGGTCCAGCTAGTGATAATGCTCGTTCCCTTACTTGTGTCAGTTTAGCTGTCTTTACAGAGGGTATGGTTAGTAAGGCTTTATTTGCTGATCTGAGATTCCTTTGGGGAATATGTAGTCTTAATGCAGTGTTTAACCAATCTGTATTTTCTTCATTGATTAGTTTGTGGACTGTGCAAAGTGTTTTATATTGTGCTCTTTGTTTGATTGGGAGCCAGTGTAATTCCGCAAGAGTTTTAGTGATGTGGTCCCTTCTGCCTTTTCCAGTCAGAACTCTGGCTGCAGAGTTCTGTAAGATTTGGAGTGGTCTTAGTGTTGACTGTGGTAATCCAAGAAAGAGTGTGTTACAATAGTCTGTGCTAGCGAAAATAAGTGCTTGAAGAACAGTTCGAAAGTGTGCTAGGGTTAGTAGTGGTTTTAGCCTTCTAAGGACCATTAGTTTTGCGTACCCCTCTCTGATTTTCAATGATATGTGTTGTTTGAGGTTGATTTCACTGTCAATTATTACTCCTAGGTTTCGAGTTTTTTCGGTTAGTTCCACTAACTGATCGCTTCTAGTTTTGATGGGATTCTGGATTAATTCAGTTTTTTTTCGTTCAAGGTGTATGAATTCTGTTTTTTCAATATTAATTACTAGTTCCATTTGGCACAGCAGTTGTTTAATTATATCTAGGTACAACATTGCTAAGTTCAACGTTTTTTCAATTGTTTCGTCTACTGGTAGAATTAGCTGGATGTCGTCTGCATATATGTAATGTATGATACCTAGACCAGCCAATAGGTGGCATAGGGGCAGCATGTAAATATTAAATAGAGTTGCCGAGAGTGCTGATCCCTGGGGGACTCCCGTTTTTAGCTCAATTTTGTCTGATATAGTGTTTTTTATCTGTACCTGAAAAAATCTATTGTTTAGGTAGGACCTGAACCATTCAATTGTTTTATTTTGTAGTCCTATTTCTTCAAGCCTATTTAGTAGTATGTTATGATTTACTGTGTCGAATGCTGCTGATAGGTCTAATACTATCATGATGTAGTGTTTCCCACTGTCAAACCCACGTAGCACACTGTCTGTTAGAGCGATAAGTAATGTTTCAGTACTATAGTGTTTCCTAAAGCTGTGTTGTGAGGGGTAAAGTAGGCCGTTGTTGTCTAGGTGTTCAGCTAGTTGTTTTTGTATCATTTTTTCTATTAATTTAGCGAGCATGGGTAGGTTTGAAACAGGTCTATAGTTACTCAAGATGTTTGGGTCGCTGTTTTTTTTCTTCAGTAACGGTTTAATTATTGCACCTTTAAGAGAGTCTGGCATAAGGCCTTCACTAAGTGATAGGTTAATTATTTTTGCTATAGTGGGGGAAGTTATGTCAGCTAGTTTTTTTATATCCATGGTGGGAATGGTGTCAATTTTATGAGGGGCAGGATTCAAATTTTTTATCATGGATTCCACTTCGATCTGGGATACCTCGTCAAATTTGGACCATGGTGTTACATCTCTTTTGTGCATCTTAATTTCTTGCTTTGTTGATATTGGTATCTTAGCTTTGAGGTTAGTTATTTTATCAGAGAAGTAATGTGCAATTTCATTGCATTTATTCTCTTGTGGGTCATGGGGGTCTTCTGTTTTATCCGTAGTCAAATTCTTTACTATGTTAAACAGAGTTCTGGGGTTATTTGTAAATTTTTCAATTTTTGAGCTAAAGAATTGTTTATTTGCGTCGAGAATTACTTTTTTGTAATAGGCTAGATGTTTCCTGAATTTGGTTAAACTTTCCTCTGATTTGTCTTTTTTCCACTTTTTTTCTTTTTTCCTCAGATTTTGTTTGACTTCCTTTAATCTCTCATTAAACCATGGGGTTTTTTGCCTGGGTTCTTGTATTTTCATTGTTTTTCTCTTAGGTGAATTATTAATATTTGATTCTCCTAATGGAAGGGCACAGATCTTGTTCTAAATGCTGGTATAGGTATTATATGGTTTCTTTGTTCAGCATGAACCTGCACAGGACTTGGTACTCAGACAGATCCAAAAATTTTGCCCTGGTCCTATATTCATCAGGGGATTCCCTTCTTCCTCGTCCTCCTCATCTGTTCTCTTCCCCTCCTCAAATGTTATGCCATGAATACCCATAGGTTTATAATACTCAGGTTTAATATCAATTCACCTTTACTTAACACACACACACAGTCCCATTCAGCCCAAATGACACACCAACCCACCACTAGTCAGTTCAAGCTTGCCCTAGTAAAAAACACACCCACCCCTAAGTGTTGCAAGAGTGGACCCTCAGGCCAAGGGAGATTTGACACAACATGCAAGGAGGAGACTTGCAGGTCCCCACCATTGCAGGCGGAGCTGGCTGAAGTAGTGGCCCAACTGGAGCTTCACTAATACCAGCCCTCGTTCCCCTTAAGTTGAGCCCTTGTGTGCCAGGGCTGGCTCAACATAGGTGCAGGCCTCTGTGAAGGTGAAGATCTGTCACGTGGTAGATGTTGTGGGTCAGCATAGTAAAGGAATGCAGAGTCAGGTCAAACAGTGATCAGGGCAGGTGGCAGGTAATCAGAGTCTGGTGCAACCTGTGGTCAAGGCGGGCAGAGTTTTCTCAGAGTTGAGGTTTGGGCAGAGTTTGGGCCAAGCAGAGTTCAACCAATACTGGTAAATAGGCAGTGGTCAGTGGCAGGTGGAGTTCAAGCAGCATCAAGGTCCAATCCAAGGTCAAAGCCAGAAGTTCAATCCGAAGAGACAAGGAACAAAGAGGAGGACAAGGGACCACAGGAGCAGGAAAAGGACACTGAAGACAGATGATGGAGACCAGGAAGACAAGAACTCAAGACGACAAACTAGACTGCCAAAGAACTAGGAATAGGACACAGAAACACAAGAAGGACACACAACAGAATCAGGAACAGGAACAAGAATCAGAATTCAGGAACACAGTGGCAACGCACTTCTCAAGCGAGAAGACCTATTGCTGAGGCAAGGAGGGCCCGCTGAAGTGGTCTTTTCTAGGCCCCAGTGGATGATATCATCTTCAGGTGCCTCTGAGGTTTTCCCACCATGGGCCATTTAATAGGGATGCCATCGGCGTATACATGCCCCTACAAGGGGCCTGAGGCATTAGCAGTGTCGGTGGCAGGCTAGGCTCAGGGGCCTGTTGTGAGTGAGCAGGAAGCCTGGCAGAGGAAGCAGAGCACAGCAGACCACCATGCGCACCCCAGTGATTTCTCTCGGCATTAGCGGCCTTCCGGGGCTGGAGGAAAGAGTGATGGTTTGCAGGATGGATCCATGGACCACCAAGTGCAACAGTACCTCCTCCTCAAAATCCTCCCCCAGAGGGTTTAGGTTTCTTGGGATTCATGGCATGGAATTTGTTCTGGAGAGTTTTATCTGAAATGCTGGAGTCAAGGCCCATGTGTTCTCCTCAGGACCATACCCTTCCCATGAGATAAGTTACTCCCATCTCTTGCCACATTATCTACCATAATTTATTTTACTTGGTGGGTAACTCTGTCCTCTGAAAAACATCTGGGGTTTTTGATGGTCTCTTGGAGGGCAAAGAGAAAATTAGGGGTTTTAGTAATGAAACATGGAATACGTTGTGGACATGAGAGTGGCAGGTAACCATAGCTGGTAAGTTACTGGGCCCAGTTGGTGTAGGACTGGAAATGGTCCAATATACCTGGGAGGTAAGTGCATGAAGGGCATCTGGAGCTGAATGTGATGGATACTGAGCAAAACTTTGTCTTCTGGCTTGAACTGTGGTGTTGGTATTTGATGCATGTCTGTAGCCTTTTTGGCCCTATCTGCTGCCTTCCGGAGCATGTTTTTGGTGCATACCCATAGTTCTTGAAGATCCTGGACAGTCAGCTGGGCTGTAGTTGAGGGAATGGCTAGTAGAATGGGCAACGGAGGTGATGGTTGCTTCCCATATACAATTTGAAAGGGGGATGACCCTGTAGTGGTGCAATTATGGGAGTTCTGGTAGAATTCTGCCCATGGTAGGAGGGAGGCCCAATGATCTTGATGGATGTTAATGTACACCCTACGAAAACCCTTCAGGGTGCAGTTGGTCCGCTTGGACTGTTCATTCGCCGGGGGGTTGTATGCATGCGAGGACTGGAGTTTGCCGTCACTGCTATAGTCAAATAAATTTTCTTTGATGGCCAAAAGGTGAACTCCAAAATTACCTGCATTTTCCCTACCAGCATAACATTTTTAGCAACTGTCGGGGAGCTCTGGAAGATACTGCATCTATTTTCTCCATCCACTCATTTACCGCTTGTTCCATAATTCTGCTAGATGTATCAAGTTGAACATAGAAAACAATTGCCTGGTGAAACTCCTTTCCAAGGGATTTGACGTTTTGAGTTTGGATTTTAACCAAACACACAGGGACATTCTTTATTGTGTGATGTGCCATTATCATGTGCGTTAGGGCTTTATCGCATGCAATAAGGCTCTACCGCATATGATACCAGCCACATCACAGCGGTATTACTCTAATTAGTGGAAGGGGAGGAGTGTTGCAGGGTTTGGGTGGAGTTATCTCCCAGCAGCGCTGCAGGAGGATAATAAGAACATAAGAACATAAGAACATGCCATACTGGGTCAGACCAAGGGTCCATCAAGCTCAGCATCCTGTTTCCAACAGTGGCCAATCCAGGCCATAAGAACCTGGCAAGGACCCAAAAACTAAGTCTATTCCATGTTACTGTTGCTAGTAATAGCAGTGGCTATTTTCTAAGTCAACTTAATTAATAGCATTAATACATTATTGGCAGCAGCACCGCGGGAAATAACTACACTTTTTCCCGTGGTGCTATGGGGGCAATAGTGTGCGGCGTGGCCGCATCACGGTGGGTAAAACTGCACTGCCACGATGTGGCCGGCTGCAACTATCACCCCCCCCCCCCCCATCCCTTTTTTTTCGTGACACATCATTCTGCTATAAATATAGCAAAATGATGAATCTAGGGGTTAATTTTGGTTTGGGCTAGGCTTCATTTTTGACTGATCTTGTCTGGTCTGATTTATTTCAAATTTAGGATCTCAATTTTATCCCATCTTTATAGTTAAATCTATTTCATGGTTTTTATTTACTGGTATTTTTCAATTTTTTTTTTATCAATGTGTG
Source organism: Rhinatrema bivittatum (assembly GCF_901001135.1). Taxonomy (NCBI): domain Eukaryota; kingdom Metazoa; phylum Chordata; class Amphibia; order Gymnophiona; family Rhinatrematidae; genus Rhinatrema; species Rhinatrema bivittatum. The sequence goes on from NC_042617.1 coordinate 496,145,110, forward strand.
CTTCTAAAAATTCCACTATATAAAGAGCCTTTAAATTGTGTGCTTTAATAATAAGACGATTTGAATAGCATTCATGGTCTCCCTGAAATATGAAAGGACTAGTCAGTTTGGCTGGGGTTACTTTTAAATAAAATGAGGAACACAGTTTATTTGCAAGCAAGAGCTTTAATAACTATGATTTTACAGTGATTTATCTAATCTCAAAAAATAATAGTATTACTTTCAGTTTAGTAAGCCCCAAATCTATCAGTTTCATATCAGGTTTTCAATATGAGTTCACCTTGAGATGTTGTGTTAACTGTTAACTAAAAAGTAACAACAAAATTCAGTTTAACAAACAAATGTATATGTCCCTCTTCTTATTGTCATTCCATCTGAGTTCAGCATGTTCCTTCTTCTCTCCAAAGGTCAGGCTGAGGTCTGCACTACATCCTTAATGGATGGGCACGGCTTATTCACTATCAGCTCTTGTGGATGCCTAGCCACTTAGTCCCTATACATCAAGGCCGTCTCTCTCGCCCTCTCTTTCTCTGCCTTGCAAATGACTCTGAGGAGTTAGGCTGGTGGTTTTTTATAAATGGAAAAAAAAAAAAACCTCTCAGTTTTTTTTTTGTTTGAACTGGGCTCCCAGAGAGCACTCAGGGCTGCCACGCACTGTTCGACGCCTACCTGCTCATCTGCAGGGAAACAAGCTTCTGAAGGCTTTAATGGGATTTTGCCTGAGGCTGTTTTATTAAGATGTTGGCTTTTTCTGCTGCCTATACAGCTGACACCATTCACTGTCAGCTGCCCCCTCCCCTCAACAATGCACCAGATTATTCGCTTCATTTAGTACTCATGGCTCAGTGCAGCCCAATAGGGGGAAAGAGCTCTACTTGACCAGATGAGTCTCAGCCCAGGAAGGTGAAAAGCCAAGATACTGCTTAACTGAGGGTTTAAAGAAAAAGATCAATACCACTGGGGTTTACATCCAATCTATCAGAAAGTACCAGATTTAATATTAAAATGACCAATTTGGAAAACAAATTTGCATTTCAAATTTGTATTAAGTCATTTTCTTTTCAAATGTTTGTAACTTATTCCATTATTATCCTTAACATAGATGTTGCCCTATCATAAGATTTGGATGTTGTTGTAAATTTTGAAAATTTCTAATTAAGTTAAACTAGCAATAGCAACAACACATTTTCTTTATAGACTACTAGGAACCATAGTCAGTTAAATGTTTCTTTCTTATTTTGCTTATGGCAACAATTGTTGGTTAATAAATCCAGGGAAGAACTGACTTGGATTGAATCCTAGCATTCAAACTGAAGCCAAAATGAGAAAGGGAAAGAAGAGATTAGAATCATGTGTTGAATCTGTCCAGGCCACAAATTGGATTGGCTCAGTCTGACTTATTCACAGTCTGACTTGACTCTCCAAATTTGTCCAGGTGAGATCTTTTTAACCTGTCTCAGATGTTAATATTCATAGATGTGAACTTATATTTTAAGTGTTCAAACAGTAACATTATTTTTTTTTTATTTTTGAAATATTTGTAATCTGAAAATATTCACACCATATCCACATGAATGCAGGTAAATTCACAATTTATCATTAACTATTTAAAAAATGGATATGAAAACTTTATCTAGTAATTATTTTAAAAAAATATTACCAAACTTCAAGATTAGAAACTGGATTCAAACAAGATGACAGGAAGTTTGCTCGTTCCAAACCTCCCCCTCAATTTATCATGATACAATGTTTATATTTATGTTTTATTAATTTTAATCAATTAATAAATTAGTTAGCATTGCCCCACAACAATTTACTAATAAGAGTCCTGGAAACATGCTTTTGTTTAATTACAACTCCAAAATCTTATTTTAAAAAATCTTATAATTTTTTCACAATGCCATATATATGAAATTAGTGCAAATACAAAATGAAAAGGAATGCACACTATTGAGGGAGGCGCCTGTACTCGTATCATTCCTCTCTTTTTCCATTTGTGATGATGCTGATGTAATGAAGAAAAAACATAGTGTGAATCTGTGTAGATGGTCACAGGGACTAACGGATAATGGTGTTCCAGCAAATGAACCAAAACCCATTTCTTCCTGGGGAGAATTTGCCAGAAAGGAAAATAACAGCTTCCATTTGGTCCTGTGTACTAACAGCAGACCAAGTGTGGTGACCAGCGATAACCCAAAGATGCAAGGACTGGGTATGCTGGTAGGCAAGTAAGGTATTGGCTTGCATGGCTTCAGTAATGAGAGCTTTCAGGTGAGACGTGTCTCGAGCAGTAAAATATGTGGGCTGGGAGCCTTTCCCTTGTTTCTGTATGTAAGTATACAGGAAAAGAGCCTTCTCGCTACAGGCAGGGATCCATAAATGGCAGAAATTGAGCAAACCCAGTACTGCTCGGATCTGGGTAACCGAAGGGGTGGAACTGGAAGAGACACTAAGGATCGCACCAGGTCATCATTGATGGAGCGCACTCCGCTCCCCAAATGGACACCCAAGAAAGAAACGGAGGATTGAGCCAAGAGAAACTTTCAGTGGTTGACCTTATATCCCAAATGGTACAAGGTAGTCAAGAGTTGAACAGAAAGCTGTATGCAGAGATCCTCGTCCGGAGCCATGAGTAGTAGATCATTGACGTATTGGCAAAGGCTAGCGTTGTCAGGTAATGTAGCCTCAAACAGTTCCAAATCTTTTCGCAGTTGACTGCTAAAAATTGTTGGGCTATCTCGAAAACCCTGAAGAAGGCGCATCCATTGAAAGCTGCGTGGTCCAAACTGAAAGGATGTCAGCGGACGACAAGAGGGATCAAGTGGAATACAAAAGAAGGTATTAGAGAGGTCAATGCATGTCTTAAATTGATGAATCAGTGTACAATGTAGGAGAGTTACCAGATTAGGGACATTAGGATAGATAGGTATGGCGAGATCATTCAACAGTCACAAATCTTGGACCAGTCTCTAGGGATGTGAATTGGGCTTCGGACGATTGAAAATATCATCGATATTTTCAAAATCATCAGAAATCAGGGGCTCCCCAAAACGATAGGAAAACCCCACGATATTGTTTGTGGGGGTTCTCTTATCGTTTTGGGGGAGGGCAGGAAAAACGGCACACAAAAATGACCCCTAAACCCACCCTGACTCTTTAAAACTAATCCCTTAGCTTCCCCCACCCTCCCAACCCCCACAAAAACATTTTACAGGTACCTGGTGGTCCAGTGGGGGTCCCGGGAGCGATCTCCCGCTCCCGGGCCGTCGGCTGCCACTAATCAAAATGGCGCCGACGGACCTTTGCCCTTACCATGTGACAGGGTATCCGTACCATTGGCCGGCCCCTGTCACATGGTAGGAGCACTGGATGGCCAGTGCCATTTTTAAAGATGGCGCCGGCCATCCAGTGCTCCCTCCATGTGACAGGGGCCAGCCAATGGCACGGATACCCTGTCACATGGTAAGGGCAAAGGCCATCGGTGCCATTTTTATTAATGGCAACCGATGGCCCGAGAGCAGGAGATCACTCCCGGGACCCCCACTGGACCACCAGGTACCTGTAAAATGTTTTTGGGGGGTCAGGAGGGTGGGGGAAGCTAAGCTATTAGTTTTAAAGGGTTGGGGTGGGTGTTTTGTTTTTCGGCTCGGGTGCAGCCGATAAGCAAAACCGTGATCGGGCCGGACAAAAAAAAAACACGATGTGAATCTGAACCGGAATCCGAACCGATTCCGGTTCCAATTCACATCTCTACCAGTCTCCATCTCCCATTCTTTTTCTTTACTGGGAACAAATGGGTATTAAAGGGGGAGTCAATGGGTTCTAAGATGCCTGCTGCAAGCAGACCTTGGATCTCTACTTCTATAGAAGGAAGAGCTTCAGAGGGTAGGGGATACTGGTCTTGCTATGGGCCAATATTGTCGTCTTTGAGGCGAATGTGGTGGGGGCGTGCTGAGTGAGAGAAACCAAATTCGTTTTCACCATCTATGGACCACAAGTCTTTAGGAATTGAAGCCAGCGCAGAAGTCCACTGATCGGTAAAATGATCAAGGACTGCCATAATCAAGTATGGGGTAGAATGAGAGAAGTTCAATTGAACATGGAATTTTGAAAGAAGATCTCGGCCTAAGAGATTGACAGGACAATTTGGAGCATAAATGAAACGACCATTATGTTGTTCATCTCCGCACTGCAGGGTACATGTCTGGGTGCATCATAATAGGGTAGAAGTACCTGAGAGACCGGTGACAGGCTGTGAATCAAATGATAAAGAAACGGAAGGGAGTAAACAGCAAAGGAGAGAAATGGAAGCTCCCATGTCCACTAGGAATCACATAGAATGCTTGCCATTCAATATAAGTTCGAGGATAGGCGCATGTGAGTCAGCGGGAATAGTGATCGGTGCGACAAGGGATGCCTTTGCCCTCACTATGTCACAGGGGCTGGACACAGTGAGGGCAAAGGCTATCGGTGCCATTTTGAATACTGGCAAAGGCTATCGATAGCCATTTTGAATACTGGCAAAGGCTATGGAGTGCAGATGGTTGCTCCAGGACCCCTGATGGACTTTTGGCAAGTTTTTTTGGGGGTCAGGAGGGTCCCCCAGGACTTGCCAAAAGTCCCTGGTAATCCAGTGGGGGTCTGGGAGCGATCTCCTGCACTCAGGCCGTTGGCTGCCAGTAATCAAAATGGCCTTACTATGTCACAGGGGCTACTGGTGCCATTGATCAGCCCCTGTCACATGGTAGGAGCACAAGATGGCGCCGATGGCCATGTGACAGGGGCTGACCAATGGCACTGGTAGCTCCTGTGACATAGTAGGTCAAAGGCTATCGGTGCCATTTTGAAACCGGCAGCCAAGGTTGTGAGTGCAGGGGATGGCTCCTGGACCCCCTGCTGGACCACCAGGGAATTTTGGTAAGTTGGGGGGGTTAGGAGGGTGGGGGGTTTGTTTAAATTGGCTCCTTTAAGTGGCCGAATTATTTGTCGAGATTTGTCGTATTCGTGGGGAATCATGATACGTTTCGCTCCCCACAAATACAACGAATAAGGCCCTGTACGTTGCGGATTCCCAATTCATATGGAACGAATGCACACCCCTAGGGTATATGTGGAAGAAGAATATCAGCCGCTTATTTGGAAAATACATCCCCGAATGATGCATATTGGGGCGGCAGTCCTGGCATCACTGGAGTCATAGGCATGCAATTGATAGGCGAGATTTCCTTAAGGCACTTCCCGTGACATTCTGGACCCCAGCGGTAGAGATCCAAGGATGCCCAGTCAAATTGGGTTGGTTCACTTGCAACCAGGGTAACCCCAGGACGATAGGGTGCATAGCCCTTTCCAGTACAAAGAAGGAGAGTGATTCCGTATGGAGAGCTCCAGTGTGGAGAGAAACTGGTATGGTTTGGCAAGTCACATCGCCCGGTAAGGGCTCTCCATGAATGGAGGATAACAGTATTGGATCTTTCAACTTGATGAGGGGAATCCTCAAGTATTCCACTAGACATCTGAGAATGAAGTTGCCTCCTGCCCCTGAATCCACCAGGGCAGGAGTCTGAACCGAGACTGGTCCATAGGTCAAGGAGACTGGGAGAGCGAGTGGAGGAGAGAGCGTAGTGAGGTCTAAGAACAGTCCTCCTGCAGGACTTAGGCCAGTCCGTTTTCCAGACGAATGGAGCATGTAGAGACATTGTGGCTGGGCTGACCACAGTACATGCAAAGGCCACACCTCTTCCGAAGTCTTCTCTCTTTGGAAGTCAAACGTCCATAACCAAGTTACATCGGTTCATCTTTATCAGCAGCAGAGATTACTGGAACCATCTGAGGTGCAGGTATAGCACTAGCCTGTTTCAACCCAGGTAACATCTTAGGCCAGAGTTCCTTCACCTTGTCCCGAAGCCGGTGATCAATCTGAGTGTCCAAGGCTACTAATTTGTCCAGCGAGTCAGGTGTTTCACGAGCAGCCAGCTCGTCCTTTAAACGGTTATCCAGGCCTCTGAAAAAGAGAGTCTTGAGACATTTGGGGTCCCAGCAGAGTTCTGCCGCAAGAGTTCTAAACTCTATAGCAAATTCAGCCAATGATCTGTTGCCTTGCTTCAATTCAACCAAAGCAGTACCAGCAACTGAAGTTCAAGCAGGGTCATCAAAAACGGATTTAAATAAGTCCATAAATCCTTCTATGTCCTGCAAAATGGGGTCCTTGCATTCGCACAAGGTAGATGCCCAAGACAAAGCCCTACCATCCAGGTATGAAAGGATGTAAGTAGTCTTGGAGAGAGCCATAGGGAATAAAGATGGCTGGAAAGCAAAATGCATGCAGCACTGGTTTAAAAAAACCCGGGTCTTCTGGATTTCTCCGGAAAAATGATTTGGAGCCGCCAGTGGTACAGCAAAGTTAACTCCTGTAACTGACCTTCATGGCTGGAAGCTGTGCCTTGAACGTTCTGTGTGTGTAGCTGATGGAACGCTGAATTTCTCCAAGGCGTCTTGCTGCTCCGAAATGCTCAGGGCTAGGCCCGGTATGGCCTGTAAGGCATTGTAGGGATGTGCAGAGCAAAATTTTATGTTCATATTTTTTATGTCCGAAAGGGGGTCCCACTTGCGGCCAATATGGACATAAAAAAAATCCAATGAGTTGGGTATATGTACATATGTGCCAATAAAAAATTTAAACCCCCTCACCCTCCTTAATCCCCCCCCCAGACTTACCACAACTCCCTGGTGATCGAGCGAGGAGTGAGAACGTCATTTCTGCAATCCTTGGCGAGAAGCATGTGACGTCGGTGGCACGTCGAGTGACGCGGCGTCACGTGATTCCCGGCTCGTTCGCGCCGGACGGCTCGTTCGGCCCAAAAATAACTTTTGGCCAGCTTGGGGGGGCCTCCTGACCCCCCCAAGCTGGCCAAAAGTTCTTTTTGGGCCGAACGAGCCGTCCGGCGCGAACGAGCCGGGAATCACGTGACGCCGCGTCACTCGACGTGCCACCGACGTCACATGCTTCTCGCCAAGGATTGCAGAAATGACGTTCTCACTCCTCGCTCGATCACCAGGGAGTTGTGGTAAGTCTGGGGGGGGGATTAAGGAGGGTGAGGGGGTTTATATTTTTATTTTGGCTCAACAATCGCGATTTCCCACATATCGAACATATCTATGTTCGATATGTGGGAAATCCGATCGTTTATGTCGAATCAATTTTTTAAGTAAAAAAAAAATATGAGTTGCGTTTTACTAATGCGGTCAATCCGAATGCACACCCCTAGCATTGAGCTGTGCTGGATCCATGGAGTTAGCAATCTGTTATTATTTGTGATAATTGTGGTTGGATCCTTGGGCCTGTGGCAGATGACCACGCCCCCAGGGGAAGATCCCGAGAGGGGCCACCGGTCAGGCTCAGAGTTGGGAGACAGACACACACTAGATCTTGTATTAAAATGTATAGTGAACCACCAGAGGTGGCAGTAGTGAGCTGGAAGAGCCCAGCTGGGCTGTAGTCCCTAAGGCACTGGAACAGCGATCCCAGGATGGCTGATCTGTAGAGAAACTGAATATAGTGAGTAGGCAGAGTATGCAGAGTTCAGGAACAGAACCTTGATGGTAACACTCACACAATAGTCTCTTGAAGCAGCCCAGAGTCTGGAATGAAGTAGGCCCTCGAGGAGCAAGTACCGGTTCCAGACTGCGACCTGAAAAGCAAGAGAGAGAGCGATGCCCCCGAGGAGCGGGTGCCCCTGGTAAAGTCTGAGGAGGCAGAGTAGCACGGTATGCAGAGAACAAATCCCATCCACAGCAATACCTGGAGGAAGTCCTTGCTAACTCAAATAGCTAGCAAGTATCCGGTGATGATGACATCATCTCAGGGGAACGCCCCTGTGGTTCACGCCACAGCTGGTACTTGAGTCGGGGCCGCGCCACGCGCCCACCCTTAGGCTTCAGGAGAACATGGCGGAAGGCAACGTCTGGGTGGTCTGGGGACACCAGAGGAGGTCGGCAAGATGACGCCACGGCAGCCAAACTTCCATCAACCAAAGAAGGAGTCGCAAAAGAGGTAAGGTGGGCGGAGTGGAGATGTCGGGCAGCGACGGTCGCAACAATTATACAGGTAAATGTGTGCACAATACAGAAAATACATACGTATTTTTGATATTTATGAGAATACAAGCTACTTACACATGTATCTGCTAATTTTATGCATGCAACACTTTTGAAAATTCACTCCACAGATTTTAGCCAATATTTTCAGAGACAACTTATACATATACACGGTGAACCTACATATACACGGTGAACCTAGAAGATGTGGTAGGCCTGATTGACAAACTGAAGAGTAGTAAATCACCTGGACCGGATGGTATACACCCCAGAGTTCTGAAGGAACTAAAAAATGAAATTTCAGACCTATTAGTAAAAATTTGTAACTTATCATTAAAATCATCCATTGTACCTGAAGACTGGAGGATAGCAAATGTAACCCCAATATTTAAAAAGGGCTCCAGGGGCGATCCGGGAAACTACAGACCGGTTAGCCTGACTTCAGTGCCAGGAAAAATAGTGGAAAGTGTTCTAAACATCAAAATCACAGAACATATAGAAAGACATGGTTTAATGGAACAAAGTCAGCATGGCTTTACCCAGGGCAAGTCTTGCCTCACAAATCTGCTTCACTTTTTTGAAGGAGTTAATAAACATGTGGATAAAGGTGAACCGGTAGATATAGTATACTTGGATTTTCAGAAGGTGTTTGACAAAGTTCCTCATGAGAGGCTTCTAGGAAAAGTAAAAAGTCATGGGATAGGTGGCAATGTCCTTTCGTGGATTGCAAACTGGCTAAAAGACAGGAAACAGAGAGTAGGATTAAATGGGCAATTTTCTCAGTGGAAGGGAGTGGACAGTGGAGTGCCTCAGGGATCTGTATTGGGACCCTTAGTGTTCAATATATTTATAAATGATCTGGAAAGAAATACGACGAGTGAGATAATCAAATTTGCAGATGACACAAAATTGTTCAGAGTAGTTAAATCACAAGCAGATTGTGATAAATTGCAGGAAGACCTTGTGAGACTGGAAAATTGGGCTTCCAAATGGCAGATGAAATTTAATGTGGATAAGTGCAAGGTGATGCATATAGGGAAAAATAACCCATGCTATAATTACACGATGTTGGGTTCCATATTAGGTGCTACAACCCAAGAAAGAGATTTAGGTGTCATAGTGGATAACACATTGAAATCGTCGGTTCAGTGTGCTGCGGCAGTCAAAAAAGCAAACAGAATGTTGGGAATTATTAGAAAAGGAATGATGAATAAAATGGAAAATGTCATAATGCCTCTGTATCGCTCCATGGTGAGACCACACCTTGAATACTGTGTACAATTCTGGTCGCCGCATCTCAAAAAAGATATAATTGCGATGGAGAAGGTACAGAGAAGGGCTACCAAAATGATAAGGGGAATGGAACAACTCCCCTATGAGAAAAGACTAAAGAGGTTAGGACTTTTCAGCTTGGAGAAGAGACGACTGAGGGGGGATATGATAGAGGTGTTTAAAATCATGAGAGGTCTAGAACGGGTAGATGTGAATCGGTTATTTACTCTTTCGGATAGTAGAAAGACTAGGGGACACTCCATGAAGTTAGCATGGGGCACATTTAAAACTAATCGGAGAAAGTTCTTTTTTACTCAACGCACAATTAAACTCTGGAATTTGTTGCCAGAGAATGTGGTTCATGCAGTTAGTATAGCTGTGTTTAAAAAAGGATTGGATAAGTTCTTGGAGGAGAAGTCCATTACCTGCTATTAAGTTCACTTAGAGAATAGCCACTGCCATTAGCAATGGTTACATGGAATAGACTTAGTTTTTGGGTATTTGCCAGGTTCTTATGGCCTGGATTGGCCACTGTTGGAAACAGGATGCTGGGCTTGATGGACCCTTGGTCTGACCCAGCATGGCAATTTCTTATGTTCTTATATATTAATGTGTGAAAACGCTTGGGGAAACTGATCCGGTATGTACACAGATCAAATCACACAAAGTTGCACCTCCCTGTCAGAGGGCATAACTTGTGCCAGTTATATTTCAGATGTAGGACCTGATTTTCAAAAGCATTTACACACTTAAAATTGAGTTTTACATGTGGAAATACACTTTACCCATGTAAGTGGGCTTTTGAAAATTGCTACAATATATGCCATTGAATTGTCCATAAATATTCATGTGCAAGTGCACTTTACATGCATAAATGACCTTTTAAAATCCTATGATAGTATCTTACATTTACAAGTGTAACTCTTTTTAAAATTAATTCCATATGTTTTAAAATCAAAGACCGTAACTTTTAAACAGGTGTGCGGGTGAACATGTGCACATTCATTGACCCATATCCACAGATATGTACATTTTATAACATATGTACATATATGCATGCATGTTATAAAAAAAAGGCTGGAAGCACATACATTTACGCCCACTTTTTAATGGATATGTGCATGTGTGCGCAAATGCCATGTCTACCAAGTAAGTGGGGGAATTTTATAAGGGATGCACACTAACACCTTAAATACTTTTCCCAGTTCATTCCTAGTTCACCCAGTTAAGGGATAGGACTTCCAAGCCCTCCTAGTTTAATAGCCTCCCTCCCCCTGCCCCCCCCCCCACCCCGTTAGCCAACCTCGCTGACTAGCCAAGAGTTTTTTGTTTTAATACTTACACAGCATCCATAGAAGTAGTAAATTTACGCGGCAGAGGACACCAGTGTGTGCAAGGACACGTAAGTATTTGCTTGCACATTTCTTGGCCAGGCCCCCGACAAGCCCATGCCCTGCCCAGACCATGCCCATGCTCCACCCCTTTTTTAGAAACTTTTCACTTGTGGGTAGCGGAAGATACGCACGTTCATGAATGGCTTTTAAAATCCACTCAGCACTCGCAGGCCCCACTTGTGTGCATATCTCTCGGTTTTGGTGTGCACAGGACTTTTAAAATTTGCCTTAAAATATATGGGCAAAGATTCAAAATCCACCTGAACTCTATCCTCTGAAATGCCTCCTTGCAGTTTGCCTGAAATACTTTTATGAGCACTGAGCCCCAGCTGTTTTAGAATCATGTGCATAAAAGACTTTGAAATCCCCCCCCCCCCCCCCCCCCCCCCATAACTACTCTCTCACCAAGTTTAGAATGTAAATTCTTTGGTGAAGATACATTGTATCCATGCAAATATTTGTACAGTGCCATGTGCACCAATGGCAGCATCTGATGCCAGTCCTTCTCCTTGTAGTCACACTTCGGTCCTGTAATGGTGTTGTCTGGGTAAATATGTGGACAGAGCTGGCATCAACATCCATCACAGGACCCAACTATCGGGTCGATAAGGTAAAAATCGTGGGAGAGCGGGCGAGCACCCGCTCTCCCGGAACGCACACAGGACACTCTCCTGTGCGGGCGATACAATAAATGAATTTATTTAAATTAGGGTCCGTGGTAAAAAGAGGCGCTAGGGACACTAGTGCATCCCTAGCGCCTCTTTTTGGACAGGAGCGGCGGCTGTCAGCGGGTTTGACAGCCGACGCTCAATTTTGCTGGCATCATTTCTTGAGCCCGCTGACAAGCCACGGGTTCGGAAACCGGACGCCGGCAAAACTGAGCATCCGGTTTTCGAATTGCGAGCCGCAGCCCCATTTTAAATTTTTTTTTTATTTTTTACTTTTTTTAACTTTTGGGGCCTCCGACAATATCGCCATGATATTAAGTCGGAGGGTGCACAGAAAAGCAATTTTTTTTACTGCTTTTCTGTGCACTTCCCTGGCGCCGGCAGAAATTAACGCCTACCTTTGGGTAGGCGCTAATTTCTTAAAGCAAAATGTGCGGGTTGGCTGCACATTTTACTTACTGTATCGCGCGGGAATGACTAATAGGGCCATCAACATGCATTTGCTATTAGTCTTGGGGGGGGGGTTTGGACGTGCGTTTTCGACGCGCTATTACCCCTTACTGAATAAGGGGTAAAACTAGCGCGTCAAAAACGTGCGTCCAAATGCCAGTTAACAGTGCGCTCCATCGGAGCGCACTGTACTGTATCATCCTGAATGTTAACTACAACATCTGGAACTCATTCACCTGCTCTGTTTCCAATGTTATGTATGCCATTACCTCCGAGCACTGTCTGTCTGCTGTTTACATAGGAAAAACTCGTCAATCCCTCTCTCACACCTTGTTTTACCTAATCCAGTGCCTTCTCTTTGTTCTGTATATATTTTACCCATCTCCTGTACATCACTTCATGCATCTGACGAAGTGGACACTGTCCTCGAAAGCTCATGCTTCAATAAATTGGTTAGCCTATAAGGTGCTACCTGTCTTTGTCATTTTTTGCTATACCAGAATTAACATGGTTATCCCTCTGAAGATTAAAGGATATATCAGTCATCCTGGATCCAAGATGATGCCCTTGCCCTTTTCTTCTCCTCTGCATCTTATACCTTTTTGGCATATGCTCTTAGTCTGGATTTTCTTTTCCTGCATGTCTCTTTTTTACTTTCACCTGCTTTTCTAGGATCCACATATTCTCCTGCTTCTACCCTCAGGATTGAAAGTCCGCCCCATGTACCAGGCTTAATTTTATACAGGTTTGTAGCAAAAGGGCACCCCATGAGAAAAAGTTGACTGTGCTTTGTTCATTTTAGTGTGTACACACTATTTTATGTAGCATATATTTGCTAATTAGCAATTAGGTGGATATAGCATTGAAACCCTTTGCTTTTGGGATTTATGTAAATGTTAATAGAACACATACACTGCTGAGTGCATTTTTTAACGTTTGTGTTAAAATATTTAGCATATTACATGCTAAATGGTGTTTTATAATAATATTTTGAATATGTATCCTTACTTTCCAAATAATTGTCAGGACAGCAAAAGGCATTTAGTATTTGTAAAGTGCCCCGTACGTGCTCATCCCGCGCATGGGCCTGCTCCTTCATGGTTCCACGGCAGGTCCCGGATCGGCCTCCCTAGCGGCAGCTGCTAGCACTTCCAGGCCCCAGTGTCCCGCAGCTGCGGTCACCGGGCCTTCTATTGCACACCAGGCCTCACGCCGGAGCTCGGACTCTTCGGCGCTGTTGGCCAAGCCCCTACGCACTCGCGTGCGGATCGCCTGGCCTCTTGTAGGGCCAAGGCGGGTCTTAGCTCTGCAGCGCGCCCTGATTGAGTCTCTGTTATAAGGAAGTCCCTGCCTGCACTTCCTTGCCTTGGCAATCAGGTCGGCTTATGCTAGATTGTCTCCGCACTTGTACTTGTTCCTGTCTTGTTCCAAGTATCGTTCCAGGATCCTTCTGTTCCAGTTCTGTTCCTGCCTTGTTCCTGCTTCCTACTTCCAGCGTCCTCCTGTTCCTGTTCGTCTGTTCGTCTCCCAGGTAGTACCCCCGGACTGTCTCTCTGGTACTGACCTCGGTTTGCTACTTGACCTGCCTGTTCGTCTGCCTGCCTTCTGAACCCATCCTGTTCCTCGACTTGCCTGCCTGCCACCTGCCTCCTGACTCCAGTCTGCTACTTGACCTGCCTGCCTGCTGCCTGCCTCCTGACTCCAGTCTGCTACTCGATCTGCCTGCCTGCTGCCTGCCTCCTGACTCCAGCCTGCTACTCGACTCGTCTGTCTGCTGCCTGCCTTCTGACCTCAGCTCGCCTGTGACCTCGTCTGACCTCCGGTACCTGACCTCTGCTTTGCTGACTATCCCTCAGACTGACTCCTCGACTCTGACCTCCGCCTGCTTGACCTCGTCTTCAGATTCTGGCTCTGTTCCTAGTCTTGTTGTCACTTACACTCTTCTGGTCCTCCTTGTTCCACCTCTAGTCTCGAACCTGACTGCGCTCCCCTTCTGTCTGTGGGCATGCCGAACTTCCACTCTCCACGCTTGGACTTAGGTGCGAGGCCCACCTAAGTCCAAGCGGCCCGGGTCCCTACGGGCTCCTCCTGGGGGGACCTCAGGCTTCCAGTGGTGAAGCTCTTCCTAGCCTCTGTCTCCATTCGTGCTCCGCCCCCTGGGGGCAGTTGCCTCCTAGTCCCTACCAGGAGGCGCGTCTCCACTGCCACAGGACAAGGATCCACCCCCGAGTGCAACAGGTTGCCAAGGCCATGGACTTGGCGGAGTCTCCCACCTCCAGGGCCCTACCGGGTTTGGCCGCCACATTTAAACAACATCATCAAGCTTTGGAAACGCTGGCCTCTTCGGTGGAAGAACTTCATTCCCAGCGTCAAGATACATCTTTGGCCAATCCTGTGGGCCTTTCGGCCACCATGCTTCCCAAAGCATCTTTGGCACTTCCTGCACTTCCTTGCTATAATGGGGACCCACGCTCCTGCTGGGGTTCCCTTAATCAGTGCATTATGCAGTTTGCACTGCAATCCTCGCTGTTTTTGAAGGAAATCACTAAGGTGATCTTCATTCTGTCTCGTTTGGAAAGGAAGGCCCTTGCATGGGCCTCTCCCTTATGGGAACGTTCTGATCCCATTCTTTCTAAGTTAACTGACTTCATTGCTCTTTTCAAGCAGACCTTCAGAGACTCAGGCCGCCAGGCTGTCGCCAGCCATAATTTGCTCCACCTCCGTCAAGGGGCAAGGACCCTCTCCGAGTATATGGTGGAGTTTTGAACTCTGGCCACAGAGCTTGGGTGGCAAGAAGATTGTCTGCAAGCCATCTTCCTAGATGGACTCTCCTGTGCTCTCAAAGATGAGCTCTCTGTCCGTGAGACTCCCACGTCTCTAGAGGACCTGATTTCCCTGGCCGGGAGGATTGATCATCATCTCCGGAAAAGACGCCTAGAAGTAAAGGCTCCACGCTCTCCTATAGCACGCCCCACAAATGCCTCCATTTCTCCGGTGAAGAATTCTGCACCACCACCTTCCTCCTTGGTGGATCCTATGGAAGTGAATTGTGGGCGTTTGTCTCCAACCGAACAGCTACGTCGGCGGAAGGAGGGTCTTTGCCTTTACTGTGGCACTTCTGGACATTGTCTCCAGTCCTGCCCGGTGAGACCTGGGAAACTGCACCGCCTGAGCCCGGCGGGGGTCCTGAGCTTGGGAACAAATGTTACTGGCCCTCAACTTTTGCTTCCGGTCTCCCTGGGCATCAAGGCCCACACCTTTGCTACCACCGCTCTTGTTGATACTGGAGCTAGTGGCAGCTTCATTATGGACGACATTGTTAAGCTCTTGAACATCCCTCTTCAGCCATTGGAGGTGAGTCTCCGCATTGCCTCCATTCAGGGGGATCATCTTCCAGGACTTATTATTCACCGGATAGTGGCTGTCCATCTTACCATGGGCACCGTCCACGAGGAAGAGATGTCTTTCTACGTAATGAAGCAATCAGTGCACCCGATTATCCTGGGTCTGCCCTGGCTACAGGCTCATAAACCCTAGTTCGACTGGCAAACACTGCAGTTGGTACTATGGGGCTCCAATCGGTTCAGTGTGCTGCGACAGTCAAAAAATCAAACAGAATGTTGGGAATTATTAGAAAGGGAATGGTGAATAAAACAGAAAATATCATAATGCCTCTGTATTGCTCCATGGTGAGACCGCACCTTGAATACTGTGTACAATTCTGGTCGCCGCATCTCAAAAAAGATATAATTGCGATGGAGAAGGTACAGAGAAGGGCTACCAAAATGATAAGGGGAGTGGAACAGCTCCCCTATGAGGAAAGACTAAAGTGGTTAGGGCTTTTCAGCTTGGAGAAGAGATGGCTGAGGGGGGATATGATAGAGATGTTTAAAATCATGAGAGGCCTAGAACGGGTAGATGTGAATCAGTTATTTACTCTTTCGGATAATAGAAAGACTAGGGGGCACTCCATGAAGTTAGCATGGGGCACATTTAAAACTAATCGGAGAAAGTTCTTTTTTACTCAACGCACAATTAAACTCTGGAATTTGTTGCCAGAGGTTGTGGTTAGTGCAGTTAGTATAGCTGTGTTTAAAAAAGGATTGGATAAGTTCTTGGAGGAAAAGTCCATTACCTGCTATTAAGTTCACTTAGAGAATAGCCACTGCCATTAGCAACGGTAACATGGAATAGACTTAGTTTTTGGATACTTGCCAGGTTCTTATGGCCTGGATTGGCCACTGTTGGAAACAGGATGCTGGGCTTGATGGACCCTTGGTCTGACCCAGTATGGCATGTTCTTATGTTCTTATATAAATGCTAGAAGACTTGTTTGCGTTCTGTATCTCCAGTAGTTCCTGTCCTGAAGTCTGTCACGTTACCTGGTTTGCCTCCGCAGTATTCTGACTTCAAAGATGTTTTTTCGAAGCAGAAAGCGGACACCTTGCCTCCGCTATGCAAGTTCAACTGTCCTATTGAACTCATGCCGGGCACTATGCCACCCAAAGGCAGAACCTATCCGTTGTCTCAACCTGAGACCCAGGCTATGTCGAAGTATATTAAGGAGAACCTAGAGCAAGGTTTCATCTGTCCGTCTGACTCCCCTGCTGGTGCGGGGTTCTTCTTCTTCAAGAAGAAGGATGGCAGTCTATGCCCCTGTATTGATTACAGGGGGCTCAACGCCATAACCCGCAAAGACCGATGCCCATTGCCCCTCATTAGTGAACTGTTCAATAGCCTTGAAGGGGCACGAATCTTCTCCAAACTGGATCTGAGGGGTGCCTACAATTTGGTACGCATCTAGCCTGATGATACATAGAAACATACATAGAAACATAGAAGTGACGGCAGAAGAAGACCAACGGCCCCATCCAGTCTGCCCAGCAAGCTACGCAGTTTATCCATTTTTTCCCCCCCTTTTTCTCCCTCCCACCCGTCCCTATTGGCTTCCAGCATCCTCCGGCCCCAATTCCCTTCCACCCCTCCACCAATGCAGAGAGCAGCGCCATCCTAGTGAACATCCAGCTCAATCAGGGGTAGCAACTGCCGCAACCAGCAGGCCACACCCCTGCCCCTTACCCACCCCTGTTTTGTTTGCTTGTTTGTTTTGGTTTTTTTTTATTTTTGAGATGACAGCCCTCCATCCTTCCGCTCCGTGAAGGTGGAACACCAACCACTGGCCACTGGCATCCCGCTCCGTGAATGCCTCTGTGGTTACTGCCGCTCCGTGCAGTGTTTTGTTGCATGACGTGGAACACCAACTACTGGCCACTGGCATCCCGCTCCGTGAATGCCTCAGTGGCTACTGCCGCTCCGTGCAGTGTTTTGCTGCCTGAAGGTGGAACACCAACTACTGACCACTGGCATCCCGCTCCGTGAATGCCTCAGTGGCTACTGCCGCTCCGTGCAGTGTTTGCTGCCTCCTCTCTATTTATGCCCACTAGACTTGATGGATCCACAGTGTTTATCCCACGCCCCTTTGAAGTCCTTCACAGTTTTAGACTTCACCACTTCCTCCGGAAGGGCATTCCAGGCATCCACCACCCTTTCCGTGAAGAAATACTTCCTGACATTGGTTCTTAGTCTTCCTCCCCGGAGCCTCAGCTCGTGACCTCTGGTTCTGCTGATTTTTTTCCTACGGAAAAGGTTTGTCGTTGTCTTTGGATCATTAAAGTTTTTCAAGTATCTGAAAGTCTGAATAATATCACCCCTGCTCCTCCTTTCCTCCAGGGAGTACATATTTAGATTCTTCAATCTCCTCGTATGTCATCCGATGAAGATCCTCCACCTTCCTGGTCGCCCTTCTCTGTACCGCTTCCATCTTGTCTTTGTCTCTTTGTAGATACAGTCTCCAGAACTGAACACAGTACTCCAGGTGAGGCCTCACCAAGGACCTGTACAAGGGGATAATCACTTCCCTTTTCTTACTCGATATTCCTCTCTCTATGCAGCCCAGCATTCTTCTGGCTTTTGCTATTGCCTTGTCGCATTGTTTTGCAGACTTTATATCATTAGACACTATCACCCCAAGGTCCCTCTCCTGCTCCGTGCACATCAGCCTTCCCCCCCCCCCCCAATCAAATACAGTTCATTCGGATTTCCACTCCCCATATGCATGACTTTGCACTTCTTGGCATTGAATCTCAGCTGCCATATCTTCGACCACTCTTCCAGTTTCCTTAAATCCCGTCTCATTCTCTCCACTCCTTCTGGCGTGTCCACTCTGTTGCAGATCTTAGTGTCATCCGCAAAAAGACAAACCTTACCTTCTATCCCGTCCGCAATGTCGCTCACAAAGATATTGAAAAGGACCGGTCCCAACACCGATCCTTGCGGTACACCACTTAAAACCGCTCTCTCTTCAGAGAAAGTACCATTTACCATCACACATTGTCTTCTGTCCGTCAACCAATTTGCAATCCAGGTCACCACCTCGGCACTCACTCCTAAGCTTCTCATTTTATTCACCAGTCTCCTGTGCGGAACCGTATCAAAAGCTTTGCTGAAATCCAAGTAGATGACATCGAGCGCTCTTCCTTGATCCAATTCCTTGGTTACCCAGTCAAAAAAGTCAGATTTGTCTGACAGGATCTTCCCCTGGTGAATCCATGTTGCCTCTGGTCCATCAATTCTCCGGACTGTAGATATTTCACTATTCTCTCTTTCAACAGTGACTCCATTACTTTTCCCACCATTGAAGTGAGGCTAACCGGTCTGTAGTTACCAGTAGGGGTGTGCATTCGTATTGAACATAAATGTAAAACGCTTTTTTTTTTTTTTTAACTTAAAAAAGTGATGAGACATAAACGATCGGATTTCCAACTTATTCAATATAGCTATGTTGAATAAGTTGGAAATCGCGATTGTTGATCCAAAATAAAAATTTAAACCCCTCACCTTCCTTAATCCCCCCCCAAAGACTTACCACAACTCCCTGGTGATCCAGCGAGGAGTGAGGACGCCATTTCTGACCAACTTTGCAAGGAGCACGTGACGGCGCCACGTCGGAGTGACGCGGTGTCACGTGATTCTCCGCGGGTTCGCGCCAGAACGCTCGTTCGGCCCAAAAGGAACTTTTGGCCAGCTTGGGGGGGGTCTCTGCTGAACCTGACTCCTCCCTCCAGGTAAGACATGTCCTTGACGTTTGGCGGCATCAAGGAAAATGGGAATACCTCTTAGCCTGGGAAGGTTAAGGGGCCAAGGAAAATTTGTGGGAACCTTCCCATAATATCCTTGATAAGGAGCTCTTGAAAGCCTTTCATAGGGCTCATCCTGACAAGCCACGGCCGCGTAGGGGTAGGCCTAGAGGGGGGGGGGGTACTGTTACGCGCCCCGTCCATGCTTGTCCCACGCACAGGTCTGCTCACCTTCATGGTTCCATGGCAGATTCTGGGTTGGCATCCCTAGCAGCATATGCTAGCACTTCCAGGCCCCAGCGTCCTGTGGCGGTGTTCGCCGGGCCTTCTACTGTGCACCAGGTCTCACGCCAGAGCTTGTCGTCTTCGGCGCTGTTGGCCATGCCCCTGTGCACACATGCATGGACTGCCCGGCCTCTTGTAGGGCCAAGGGCGGGTCTTAGCTCCGCGGCATGCCCTGATTGAGTCTCTGTTATAAGGAAGTCCCTGTCTGCACTTCCTTGCCTTGGCAATCAGGTCGGCTTATGCTAGATTGTCTCCGCGCTTGTACTTGTTCTTGTCTTGTTCCAAGTCTCGTTCCAGGATCCTTCTGTTCCAGTTCTGTTCCTGCCTTGTTCCTGCTTCCTACTTCCAGCATCCTCCTGTTCCTGTTCGTCTGTTCGTCTCCCAGGTAGTACCCCCAGACTGTCTCTCTGGTACTGACCTTGGTTTGCTACTTGACCTGCCTGTTCATCTGCCTGCCTTCTGAACCCAGCCTGTTCCTCGACTTGCCTGCCTGCTGCCTGCCTCCTGACTCCAGTCTGCTACTCGACCTGCCTGCTGCCTGCCTCCTGGCTTCAGTCTTCTACTCGACCTGCCTGCCTGCTGCCTGCCTCCTGACTCCAGCCTGCTACTCGACTTGTCTGCTGCCTGCCTTCTGACCTCAGCTTGCCTGTGATCTCGTATGACCTCAGGTACCTGACCTCTGCTTTGCTGACTATCCCTTGGACTGACTCCTGGATTCTGACCTCCGCCTGCTTGACCTCATCTTCAGATTCTGGCTCTGTTCCTATCCTTGTTGACACCCATACTCTTCTGTTCCTCCTTGTTCCACCTGACCTCCAGTCTCGAACCTGACTGCGCTCCCCTTCTGTCTGTGGGCACGCTGGAAATCCACTCTCCCAGGAGACCCTGCAAAGCCCACCTAAGTCCAAATGGCCCGGGTCCCTACGGGCTCCACCCTGGGGGACCTCGGGCTTCGAGTGGTGAAGCTCTTGCTAGCCTCTGTCTCCTTCCGTGCTCCGTCCCTGGGGGCAGTTGCCTCCTGGTCCCTACCAGGAGGCACATCTCCACTGCCACAGGACAAGGGTCCACCCCCGAGTACAATAATATTTAGAATGTAGGCAAGATTCTAATGGGAGCTTGAGCTAGACTCATCCCCAAAGGTGAGAACAGGAGGCCTAAATTTCAGATCAGCCAGGAACCTGAAGCAAGTGGAAGCCACATCTATCCTTTGCATAGTCCCTAAAGCCACATCAGGGATGGGCTTGAGCTCAGTCCAGGGTTTGCTGAGAAGCAGAAAATTGTACTCAGCAATCCAAAGGCTAACCAGCCTGTTTGCTATTGAGCTGCCTGCACACAGAAGCCTTAGTGCCAAGTTTCTGTGTTCCAAGAGTACAATTCTAGTTCCTGCTTCACCTTTGATACCTGTTTTCTGACACTAGCTCCAGACCTTGCAGTTTCAGTGCTTTCCCAACAGAAAAAAAGATGATATTGCCCCGTACGAGTCCCTGGTGAGACCTTATTTGGAACACTGTGTACAGTTTTAGAAATGACATCTTCAAAAGGATATAAACCAAATGGAGTCAATCCAAAAGGTATTTACTAAAATGGTCTATGGTCTTCATTCTAAAGCATATGGGGACAAAGATCTAAGCATGTATATCCTAGAGGAAAAGCGGGATGGAAGATATGTTAGAGACATTTAAAACCTCCAAGGTTTCCATCCTTAGGAGGTGGGCCTCTTTCAATGGAAAGGAAGCTTTGGAGTTCATAGGACGAGAGTAAAAGGGGATAGACTCAAGAACAATTAAAAATATTTCTTTGCTGGGAGTCCAAGATGGCCGCCCAATAGATGAGATGCGCACAACCTCGCTCCTGGCTCCTCTGTTGATATTTGCCTTTCTTTAAAATTACCTATAATATTACTTCCACTAATGCCGCATACCAAACGAAAGGCTAAATTAAAGCTTAATATTACCTCTACGCCTGTGGACTTTAGGCAGCCAAGGATCGAGAGTTTGTTTGCGGTTCCTGGAGGATTGCAGCCAGCACGAGGCAACGCGGAGATCCCCGGAGAGGAGCAGGCTCCGGGGATCCAGTTTGAAGAGACATCCCTCAGTCCCGGAGCTCCGGAGGCTCCAGACCCGCTGTCTGGGATCTTGAGTACATCAAGCAAGGCTGCAATTGGGTGGCTGGAGGAGAGGATGCTGCCGGTAAGAACTTTGACCCCGAGAAAGAATGCCACTGAGGCATTACTTTCGGAGAGCCGAGAAGTTCAAGGCTCCAAGGCTCAGGCGTCATCGGAGACTCAAGATGGCGGGAAGAGTGGAGAATGTAGGGCAACAGGAAAAACTGAGCCGGAGATACAGGTAGCGGGGGTATATCCTTTTGAAAAACCTAAAGAAATTAATGTCGATACAATTTGGGGCATGTTTGTAGCAATGGACTCTTCTATTAAAAATATGTCCGCACTGCTTAGAGAAAACCTTCAACATACTAAGGACTCTGAGATTAAAATTAATGTATTGGAAAGACGAATAATGGAAAATGAACAAAGGGTTGAAGGCATAAGAGAAGTACAAAATAACTTGGTAAAATCTGACATTTAAATAATGCCCGAATTGAAAAGATGGAGAATGAGCTAAGATGTCTTAATCTTCGTATATTGAATTTCCCCAGGCTTAAAGGTCTATCACCAAGGGATTTGTTCAGAAGCTATGTTAAGGATATTTTAAAACTCCCTGACGAAGCATTACCAGTTTTATCTAAAATATACTACCTGCCTAGCACCAAGGAAAAGAAAAAAGAACAACTATCGTCACATTTGCAGTTAGAAAGAGAAGTGTCAATGGATGTATCTGCACTCCTTGAAATGACTTTGGAAACAGTGATAACAACTAGAGATACCTTATTTATATCTTTTGTCTTTATCTCAGATAGAGATACTATATTGAGAAGCTACTTAAGAAATCAAGATTTGCAATTTCATGGCTTTAGGCTGTGGATATATCCTGACGTAACTAAGGCTACGCAGGAGAGAAGAAGGAGTTTCCTTTAAATGAGACCAGAAGCCTTAAGTAGGGGAGCAAAATTTATATTAAGATATCCCTCAAAATGTGTATTAATTTTTCAGGATGCTAGGTATGTTTTTCAAGATCCTGCACAGCTGCGAGTGTATCTTGACTCTCATTCCTGAATATTGTCTCAAGCCTGGGCATAGAATAGATGAATCACCCAGGAATCATCTATTGGACGAGTATGTAGGTTAAAATACTATGTTGTTTGTTTTCTTTAAATATTACTACTCATCTATACATTGGTCTCCCTATTTCCTATAATTGTCTCAGATACAGAAGTAATATTATAGTTTTAAATAATAATATGCAATGTGGTTGTTACCTTTCTGATATCTGATATTTTTGAACTTTTGTTCTGTATAATTTTGTAAAACTTAATAAAAAAAAAATATTTCTTTGCTGGAGAGTAATGGATGCATAGAACACTCACCCCACATGAGCATTTATTTCTGATGACCTAACCAAATATCCAGGTTCATGCCATGATACATACATTCTTTTAGCCTCGAATGACAGCTGCTAAATAGCAAGGGCTTGACAGATAAGTAACTTCTTCCTATATTCTTCAAAGCTTATTACAAGACTTTGCTATTGACAGTCAGGGTTGTGACCCTGGAGACCATACTGCACATCCAGCTTCTCATCCTCATACCTTATCACTTAGCCCCACGCACTTCCTCTCCCCTTGCAACAACTATTAGCTATTATTGTGTGCTCTTTGGGTAAGGGACATAGTGACCTGCTATCTATAGCACAATCTAAAGCCCAATAGAAAGAATAAATTGGGGATGTGCATTTACTTTAAACAAATGATATGTCCAAGTTGAAAAAAAAACGTTTTCAGTATGTTCCAAATTTTATGAACCAAAAATGGCCTTGAACAAAAAATACCCAAAGATTTTGATTTTCATTTTGTTTAAAAAACATGGCTTCCCTGAGGTCCTCTATCCCACTCTCCAGCCCTGAAAGTCAAGCTTCAGGGCCCAGATCTACCCTCTCTCCAGCCCTGAAAATCAAGCTTCAGGGCCCCTAGCTGGGGCCACCGCAGACCCTTCAGTCCCTTTCCATAAATCTTGCTGGGACCAGGGAATTCCCTGGCTTGTGCTTGACCTTCTGTGAGGGTAGATGGTAAAGAATAGGGTGGGAGCAATGTCCATTTACTCTTGCCCCATCCCTTTTCTTTTAAAAATGGTACCAGCCGCCCTGAGGCCAGTGCCAATGTGATATCACTTTGGTGCCTGTCTCAGGGCTGGCCAGTGTCATTATGTTGTATGTACATATATACATTTGCAGTATTCATTTATTGATTGATTGACTGAAAATGTTTCTAGCCCACTCATGCACAATGCCAAGTGGGTAACAAAGTAAACATCCATAATAAAATCAATAAACATAAGACTATAAGTTGTGCGAAAATAGGATTCAATCATAGAACTTAATAACCATGACCAATATTGCATGTGTTGAAAGTATGATGTCTAACAAACAGAAACCACTAGTGATAACTGAAAAGTGCAACATTTCTAGCACACCTTCTCTAAGGAGCTGTTTTTAGTATGGATGTGGAGAAGGAAAAAAATTGTTTTGATTCGTTTTTCATTTCACCAGGACCCAAATTTGTTGCATTAGTTTCACAGGGGAAAAAACCAATGCATTGATTAGCTTTATTTGTTTTCCCATTAAAGTCAATGGGGGAAGTATTTGTAGCCTATTTTTGGCTGCAGAATTGGGGTTTTATTATCAATTCTGATGAAACTTCTGGGGAGCAATCATCAGAATGAGAAAAGAGCTCCAAGGTTCTTAGACTGTGGCAAAGTGGCACCAAAGTGGCATGAATAGCCTAAGGCACTGTAAAGGGGCAAAGGGGTACCAGGAGTGGCAAGAGTGCTTTAACAGAGTTGCAAACCAGCAGCGAGAGTGTCAAAAACAGACCACAGCCTCAAAAGAGAGCACCGATAACAGCTGCATGAACCCTCAAAGGCAGCACAACAGGCAAAGTGGCAAGACAAGTGGAATCAACATCCTACAGCACAATGAAGGGGGGAACATAGCAAGCAGAAAGAGTGTCAGAAAAAACCACAAGGCGCAGATAAAGGGACAAAGCTGGAGAAAGGCTAGCACCAACACACTGAGGAACCATGATAGTGGCAAGAACACCACAAGGAGTAGAGTGAGTCATCTGGTGCATGGCAGCAAGGCAGAGTGGCAGAAAGTTGATAGGGGCAAGACAGGCTGTCAGAGTGTAGGTAGTCAGGTCCCTACGGTTTTGATAGAGGCAAGACAGGCTGGCAGAGCTGAGGTAGTCAGGTCCCTGTGGTTTTGATAGGGGCAAAACAGGTTGGCCCTGGGGAGAGTTCCATTTCCTTTGTGCAGGAAAGGGCTCACAAGAATGGGTTCACCCCTAGATTGGGGTGGCTCTGTTGGCATCTAGTGAGCTCACTCTAGTCTTTTAAAATCTGGTGGACATAGTAGATACACAAAGGAGAATTTTGAAGGCCGAGGTGGAGGAGGTTTCCATGTGAACAGCGGTTCAACATGGGTCAGTGGGTGTTAAGAGATAGGCAGGCTACACCCGGGGAGAGTTCCCTTTCCTTTATGCAGGAAAGAGCTCCCTAGAATTGGTTGGCCCCTAGAGTGGAACAAGAGCCTTCAAAGCATGGCGAGTTGACGTGGAGGAGGTTTCCATGTGAACAGCGGTTTAACATGGGTTGACGGGCGTTAAGAGATAGGCTGGCTACACCCGGGGAGAGTTCCCTTTCCTTTGTGCAGGAAAAGGCTCCCTAGAATGGGTAGGCCCCTAGAGTGGACCACGAGACTTCAAAGCGTGGTGAGTCGACGTGGAGGAAGTTTCCATGTGAACAGAGGTTCTGGTTCAACATGGGTCGGCAGGTACTAAGAGATAGGCTGGCTATACCCTGGGAGAGTTCCCTTTTCTTTGCGCAGGATGGGTTTGCCCCAAAAGTGTGGTGGTTCCGTTGGCAACTAGTGAATACCCAGAATCTTTTAAATGCTTATGCATTTCAGCTGATGACAAAGGAACTTGAAGAGCTCTCAGAAATAAGAAAACTGTAGAGATGTGAATCGGTTCCGGAATCGTGTTCGTAGAACCGCGGGAAATCTTCATTTCCCGTTGTTCTGAACACTTTTTTTGGCTGTCCTGAGCCACCACCACCCCACCCTGACCCTTTAAATCTAATTATTTAGAATTCCCCACCATCCCGACACCCCCCCCCCAATACTTTCTTAAAGTACCTGGTGGTCCAGCGGGGGTCCGGGGAGCAATCTCCCACTCTCGGGCCATCGGCTGCCACTAATCAAAAGGGTGCCAATGGCCATTTGCCCTTACCATGTGACAGGGGCTATTGTGCCAATCGCTGGCCCCTGTCACATAATAGGAGCAATGGATGTCCGGCGCCATCTTAAGAAATGGCGCCGGCCTCTGTAAACTATGGAAACACAAAGGATGAACTAGAGTGCAACTACCACCAGTTTTATATAGTACTAGAAACATTAATGTTGGCACCAAACAGAATGTTAGGAATTATTAGGAAGGGAATGGTTAATAAAACGGAAAATGTTATAATGCCTCTATATCACTCCATGGTGAGACCACACCTTGAATACTGTGTACAATTCTGGTCGCCACATCTCAAAAAAGATATAGTTGCGATGGAGAAGGTACAAAGAAGGGCAACCAAAATGATAAAGGGGATGGAACAGCTCCCCTATGAGGAAAGGCTGAAGAGGTTAGGGCTGTTCAGCTTGGAGAAGAGACTGCTGAGAGGGGATATGATAGAGGCCTTTAAGAACATGAGAGGTTTTGAACGAGTAGATGTGACTCGGTTATTTACACTTTCGAATAATAAAAGGACTATGGGGCATTCCATGAAATTAGCAAGTAGCACATTTAAGACTAATCGGAGAAAATTCTTTTTCACTCAACGCACAATAAAGCTCTGGAATTTGTTGCCAGAGGATGTGGTTAGTGCAGTCAGTGTAGCTGGGTTCAAAAAAGGTTTGGATAAGTTCTTGGAGGAGAAGTCCATTAACGGCTATTAATCATGTTTACTTAGGGGCGGATTTTCAGAGCCCTGCTCGCCTAAATCCGCCCAAAACCGGGCGGATTTAGGCGAGCAGGGCCCTGCGCGCCGGTGAGCCTATTTTACATAGGCCTACCGGCGCGCGCAGAGCCCCGGGACTCACGTAAGTCCCGGGGTTCTCCGAGGGGGGGCGTGTCGGGGGCGTGTTGGGGGGCGGGCCCGGTCGTCGCGGCGTTTTCGGGGCGTGTAGGCAGCGTTTTGGGGGCGGGTACGGGGGCGTGGCTATGGCCCGGGGCGGTCCGGGGGCATGGCCGCGCCCTCCGTACCCGCCCCCAGGTCGCGGCCCGGCGCGCAAGAGGCCCGCTGGCGCGCGGGGATTTACGCCTCCCAGAGGGAGGCGTAAATCCCCCGACAAAGGTAAGGTGGGGGCTTAGACAGGGCCGGGTGGGTGGGTTAGGTAGGGGAAAGGAGGGGAAGGTGAGGGGAGGGCAAAAGGAAGTTCCCTCCGAGGCCGCTCCGATTTCGGAGCGGCCTCGGAGGGAACGGGGGTAGGCTGCGCGGCTCGGCGCGACGGCTATACAAAATCGATAGCCTTGCACGCGCCGATCCAGGTTTTTAGTAGATACGCGCGGCTCCGCGCGTAACTACTAAAATCCAGCGTACTTTTGTTTGCGCCTGGAGTGCAAACAAAAGTAGGCCTATTCGCGGAGTATGAAAATCCGCCCCTTAGGGAATAGCCACTGCTATTAATTGCATCAGTAGCAGGGGATCTTCTTAGTGCTTGGATAATTGCCAGGTTCTTGTGGCCTGGTGTGGCTTATGTTTGAAACAGGATGCTGGGCTTGATGGACCCTTGGTCTGACCCAGTATGGCATGTTCTTATGTTCTTATAAGTATGGCATGTTCTTATGTTCTTATAAGAAACATAAGAAATTGCCATGCTGGGTCAGACCAAGGGTCCATCAAGTCCAGCATCCTGTTTCCAACAGTGGCCAATTCAGGCTATAAGAACCTGGCAAGTACCCAAAAACTAAGTCTATTCCATGTTACCGTTGCTAGTAATAGTGGTGGTTATTATCTAAGTCAACTTAATTAATAGCAGGTAATGGACTTCTCATCCAAGAACTTATCCAATCCTTTTTTAAACACAGCTATACTAACTGCACTAACCACATCCTCTGGCAACAAATTCCAGAGTTTAATTGTACGTTGAGTGAAAAGAACTTTCTCCAATTAGTTTTAAATGTGCCACATGCTAACTTCATGGAGTGCACCCTAGTCTTTTTATTATCCGAAAGAGTAAAAAAAAGATTCACATCTACCCGTTTTAAACCTCTCATGATTTTAAAAAACTCTATCATATCCCCCCTCAGCCATCTCTTCTCCAAGCTGAAAAGACATAAGAACATAAGAACATAAGAAAATGCCATACTGGGTCAGACCAAGGGTCCATCAAGCCCAGCATCCTGTTTCCAACAGTGGCCAATCCAGGCCATAAGAACCTGGCAAGTACCCAAAAACTAAGTCTATTCCATGTAACCATTGCTAATGGCAGTGGCTATTCTCTAAGTGAACCTAATAGCAGGTAATGGACTTCTCCTCCAAGAACTTATCCAATCCTTTTTTAAACACAGCTATACTACCTGCACGAACCACATTCTCTGGCAACAAATTCCAGAGTTTAATTGTGCGTTGAGTAAAAAAGAACTTTCTCCGATTAGTTTTAAATGCGCCCCATGCTAACTTCATGGAGTGTCCCCTAGTCCTTCTACTATCCGAAAGAGTAAATAACCGATTCACATCTACCCGTTCTAGACCTCTCATGATTTTAAACACCTCTATCATATCCCCCCTCAGTCGTCTCTTCTCCAAGCTGAAAAGTCCTAATCTCTTTAGTCTTTCCTCATAGGGGAGTTGTTCCATTCCCCTTATCATTTTGGTAGCCCTTCTCTGTACCTTCTCCATCGCAATTATATCTTTTTTGAGATGCGGCGACCAGAATTGTACACAGTATTCAAGGTGTGGTCTCACCATGGAGCGATACAGAGGCATTATGACATTTTCCGTTTTATTCATCATTCCTTTTCTAATAATTCCCAACATTCTGTTTGCTTTTTTGACTGCCGCAGCACACTGAACCGACGATTTCAATGTGTTATCCACTATGACACCTAGATCTCTTTCTTGGGTTGTAGCACCTAATATGGAACCCAACATCGTGTAATTATAGCAAGGGTTATTTTTCCCTATATGCATCACCTTGCACTTATCCACATTAAATTTAATCTGCCATTTGGATGCCCAATTTTCCAGTCTCACAAGGTCTTCCTGCAATTTATCACAATCTGCTTGTGATTTAACTACTCTGCACAATTTTGTGTCATCTGCAAATTTGATTATCTCACTCGTCGTATTTCTTTCCAGATCATTTATAAATATATTGAACAGTAAGGGTCCCAATACAGATCCCTGAGGCACTCCACTGTCCACTCCCTTCCACTGAGAAAATTGCCCATTTAATCCTACTCTCTGTTTCCTGTCTTTTAGCCAGTTTGCAATCCACGAAAGGACATCGCCACCTATCCCATGACTTTTTACTTTTCCTAGAAGCCTCTCATGAGGAACTTTGTCAAACGCCTTCTGAAAATCCAAGTATACTATATCTACCGGCTCACCTTTATCCACATGTTTATTAACTCCTTCAAAAAAGTGAAGCAGATTTGTGAGGCAAGACTTGCCCTGGGTAAAGCCATGCTGACTTTGTTCCATTAAACCATGTCTTTCTATATGTTCTGTGATTTTGATGTTTAGAACACTTTCCACTATTTTTCCTGGCACTGAAGTCAGGCTAACCGGTCTGTAGTTTCCCGGATCGCCCCTGGAGCCCTTTTTAAATATTGGGGTTACATTTGCTATCCTCCAGTCTTCAGGTACAATGGATGATTTTAATGATAAGTTACAAATTTTTACTAATAGGTCTGAAATTTCATTTTTTAGTTCCTTCAGAACTCTGGGGTGTATACCATCCGGTCCAGGTGATTTACTACTCTTCAGTTTGTCAATCATGCCTACCACATCTTCTAGGTTCACCGTGATTTGATTCAGTCCATCTGAATCATTACCCATGAAAACCTTCTCCATTACGGGTACCTCCCCAACATCCTCTTCAGTAAACACCGAAGCAAAGAAATCATTTAATCTTTCCGCGATGGCCTTATCTTCTCTAAGTGCCCCTTTAACCCCTCGATCATCTAACGGTCCAACTGACTCCCTCACAGGCTTTCTGCTTCGGATATATTTAAAAAAGTTTTTACTGTGAGTTTTTGCCTCTACAGCCAACTTCTTTTCAAATTCTCTCTTAGCCTGTCTTATCAATGTCTTACATTTAACTTGCCAATGTTTATGCTTTATCCTATTTTCTTCTGTTGGATCCTTCTTCCAATTTTTGAATGAAGATCTTTTGGCTAAAATAGCTTCTTTCACCTCCCCTTTTAACCATGCCGGTAATCGTTTTGCCTTCTTTCCACCTTTCTTAATGTGTGGAATACATCTGGACTGTGCTTCTAGAATGGTATTTTTTAACAATGACCACGCCTCTTGGACATTTTTTACTTTTGTAGCTGCTCCTTTCAGTTTTTTTCTAATAATTTTTCTCATTTTATCAAAGTTTCCCTTTTGAAAGTTTAGCACGAGAGCCTTGGATTTGCACACTTGGATTTGCACACTGTTCCTTTTCCAGTCATTAAATCAAATTTCCTCATAGGGGAACTCTTCCATTCGCTTTATCATTTCGGTAGCCCTTCTCTGTACCTTCTCCATCGCAATTATATCTTTTTTGAGATGCGGCGACCAGAATTGAACACAATATTCAAGGTGCGGTCTCATCATGGAGCGATAAAGAGGCATTATGACATTCTCCGTTTTATTCACCATTCCATTTCTAATAATTCCCAACATTCTGTTTGCTTTTTTGACTGCCGCAGCACACTGAACCGATGATTACAATGTGTTATCCACTATGACGCCTAGATCTCTTTCTTGGGTAGTAGCACCTAATATGGAACTTAACATTGTGTAATTATAGCATGGGTTATGTTTCAATATGTATCACCTTGCACTTATCCTCATTAAATTTCATCTGCCATTTAGATGCCCAATTTTCCAGCCTCACAAGGTCTTCCTACAATTTATCACAATCTGCTTGTGATTTAACTACTCTGAACAATTTTGTGTCATCTGCAAATTTGATTACCTCACTCATAGTATTTCTTTCCAGATCATTCATAAATATTAGGGATGTGAATCGTTTTTTGACGATTTAAAACAATCGTCAGATATATTTTAAATCGTCAAAAATCATTAGAGCCACGATACAATAAAAATTCCCCTGATTTATCGTCAAAAATCGTAAATCGGGGGAGGGCGGGAAAACCGGCACACCAAAACAACCCTAAAACCCACCCCGACCCTTTAAAAGAAATAACGAACCCTCCCGAACCCCCCCAAAATGTTTTAAATTACCTGGGGTCCAGTGGGGGGGACCGGCGTGAACTCCCACTCTCGGGCCACGGCTGCGTTAAAAGAAATGGCGCCGTGGCCCTTTGCCCTTACCATATGACAGGGCAAAGTTAGCGCTGGCACCATTTTGGTTCCTGTGACCCGGCGTCACGAGTGCAGGAGATTGCTCCCGGACCCCCGCTGGACCCCCAGGGACTTTTGGCCAGCTTGGGGGGCCTCCTTACCCCCACAAGACTTGCCAAAATGGCGCTGGCGCTACCTTTGCCCTCACTATGTCGACATAGTGAGGGCAAAGGTAGCACTGGCGCCATTTTGAATATTGGCAAATCGGCCCGAGTGCAGAAGGTTGCTCCCGGACCCCCGCTGGACTTTTGGCAAGTCTTGTGGGGGTCAGGAGGCCAAGCTGGCCAAAAGTCCCTGGGGGTCCAGCGGGGGTCCGGGAGAGATCTCCTGCACTAGTGACGTCGGGTCACAGGAACCAAAATGGCGCCGGCGATACCTTTGCCCTGTCATATGATAAAGGCAAAGGGCCACCGGCGCCATTTCTCTTAATGCAGCCGTGGCCAGAGAGCGGGAGATCGCGCCGGGGTCCCCCCCCCCCCCCCGGACCCCAGGTAATTTAAAACATTTTTGGGGGGATTGGGAGGGTGGAGGATTTATTTTAAAGGGTCGGGGTGGGTTTTAGGGTTGTTTTGGTGTGCCAGTTTTCCCGCCCTCCCCCCTCCCCCGATAAAACGATTTTTTAACTTAAAAAACTAAGACAATCAGATTCCCCCCCCCCCCCCTCAGCCAAAATCGATCGTTAAGACGGTCGATCACACGATTCACATCCCTAATAAATATATTGAAAAGTAAGGGTCCCAGTACCGATCCCTGAGGCACTCCACTGCCCACTCCCTTCCACTGAGAAAATTGTCCATTTAATCCTACTCTCTGTTTCCTGTCTTTTAGCCAGTTTGAAATCCACGAAAGGACATCGCCACCTATCCCTTGACTTTTTACTTTTTCTAGAAGCCTCTCATGAGGAACTTTGTCAAATGCCTTCTGAAAATCCAAGTACACTACATTTACCAGTTCACCTTTATCCACATGTTTATTAACTCCTTCAAAAACGTGAAGCAGATTTGTGAGGCAAGACTTGCCTTGGGTAAAGCCATACTGACTTGTTCCATTAAACCATGTCTTTCTATATGTTCTGTGATTTTGATGCTTAGAACACTTTCCACTATTTTTCCTGGCACTGAATTCAGGCTAACCAGTCTGTAATTTCCCGGATCTCCCCTGGAGCCCTTTTTAAATATGGGGGTTACATTAGCTATCCTCCAGTCTTCAGTTACAATGGATGATTTTAATGATAGGTTAAACATTTTTACTAATAGGCCTTATGTTTCTTAATGAATGATTTAGGGAATATAGCCCATAATTTGAAGGTCATGAAAACTATTGAGCATATGAAATATGCAAGCTCCAAACATCTTAAGTCAGCTTTTTATGTTCTTACATTCCAAATGTTGCAAAACAGGAAAAAGAATATTCTGTAAAGAAGTGATGCACAAATACATGAAACTGAAATTAGAATTACTAGAACTAAACTCAGACAGGCACAACGTTAGAGGTCAGGCTCTTGTAGTGTCATAAGGACTGCACAGTGGACACTGCAGATAGGCACAGCGTTTGATGTCAGGTCCTTGTACTGTCATAAGGGCTGGACAGTTGACAATGCAGACAGGCACAGCGTTTGAGGTGAGGCCCTTGTAGTGACATAAGGGCTGGACAGTGGACACTGCAGACAGGCACAGCGTTTGAGGTCAGGCCCTTGTAGTGACGTAAGGGCTGGATGGGCAGGCACAGCATTTGAGGTCAGGTCCTTGTAATGATGTAAGGGCTGGACAGTGGACAGACAGGCACAGCGTTTGAGGTCAGGCCCTTATAGTGTCGTAAGGGCTGGACAATGGACAGACAGGCAAAGCTTTTGAGGTCAGGCCCTTGTAGTGACGTAAGGGCTGGACAGTGGACAGACAGGCACAGCATTTGAGGTCAGGCCCTTGTAGTGAAATAAGGGCTGGATGGACAGGCATAGCAGTTGAGGTCAGGCCCTTGTAGTGACATAAGGGCTGGATGGGCAGGCACAGCATTTGAGGTCAGGCCCTTGTAATGATGTAAGGGCTGGACAGTGGACAGACAGGCACAGCGGTTGAGGTCAGGTATATGTGCTGATATTATCTGGAGCATATGAGGCAGTTGGAGCCACTGCAAGGCTTTAAATTGCTTTTATTCATCTTGCCATTCACAGGGAAAATTTGGAAACCCAAACAAAGGGATGTTTATGTTCAAAAACACTAGGATTTCCAACAACTCTGGTGCCAGCCTTGAGCGGTGAGGGCTCATGATATCCCCTGTCATTGAAAATACACGTTCACTGGGCACACTGGTTGGTGAACATGACAGATATCACTGAGCCACTTTGGCTAGGTGTGGCCAGACAGTGGACTTGTGTGCCCAATATGCCAGTGGATCTGTCTGCATGTCCTCTACGGGCTCTGTGAGATACCGTGTCACTGACATTTGTGCTGGTATCTCCTTTGCTTGGGTGGGCTGAGAGTCCTTCTTGCCAGCTGCTTTCACTCTAGCCCATTCCAGAACAGATGCTTGTTTATGGACAACATGGCTTTGGCGTACTGAAGTGGAGGAGGAAGTTCTAGCTGTTGCTGACAGAGTGCTGCTCCTGCTTGGGCTAGCAATGCTCTCTGAAGTGCCCGCTGTTTCCTCCTCTGCTTCATGCCTAATCTGTCTCTGCCTATGGCGCTTCTGTTCACGGACTTTTACTAACAGCAGGTCCTTCACAAATGTGGGACAATCAGACTGTAGGGCGAGTTTCCCTTTCACATAGGGATCACAGACTATATATGTGTGGTCTTTTGATAAAAGTCTTACTCTCTCTTGCACCTGCTTCTGCAAAAAGTCCAGACAATGCAGCACCTCTGCTGTCATTCCCTCTTCCTGTTTAAATCCCTCCAAATTTTCCTCCAGAAAATTAACTATAGGGATGATGTCAGCCAAGGTGGCACTTCTGGAACTTAGCACCTCCATGGCATCCTTGAAGGCCTGCAGGATTTTTACCAGCTGACTCATGACTAACCAATCATGATGCCCTAGGGGACTACACACACCTATCTCCATTTCCAGAGAAAGGTCATCAAGGTGTGTCTGCTGTTCCACTAACCTCTGCAGCATCATATAGGTGGATTTCCACTGGGTGCCAATGTCTTGAATGAGATGCTTGTGAGGCATCTCCAAATCAGTCTGCTTTTGTCGGAGAACCTGCCCCGCATTCACACTTCTGTGGAAGTGCGCTGCTATGTTCCTGCACTTGTGTATTAACGTATGCAGGTACTCATTCTCTTGCTGATTGGGCTCCAACCCCAGAGCTGACTTCACTACCAGGTGCAATGTGTGCAAAACATTGGATGTTCTGAAAGCATCCATCGCATATTGCCTTTACCAGGTTTGCACCATTGTCTGTGACAAAGAAACCTGCCTGAAGATTCCTGGCTTGCTGGTGTAGCTGCCAGCCCGCAAGCATCTGTCTGATGCATGCTAGAATATTGGCTAAGGTATGGGCCTCGTCCAACAGGTGGGTGTGCAGTAAAGCCCACCTCCATTTGTTAACTAATAGAGCTGCTGCCTGCCCCTGCCTCAACCAGGTCCCACCAGTGTGCTGTCAGGGAGAAGTAAGAGTGTGAAGCATTCATGGCAGTCCAGATATCACAGGTGAAATGCTCACTCCCCTGTGCCTTAGCTAGCAGTGCTTGTATGCGACTGTGACACTGGTTGTACAGGCTGGAGATGATCTTTCTGCTAAATGTGGTTCTGGAGGGGACTTTGTAATTTCGAACTAAGACCTTCAGCAAATGCTTGAAACCTACATTCTCCATTACCTGCAAGGGCTGGTCATCAAGAGCAATAATTTCCCTGATGCCCCTGGTTACAACTTTTGAGGCTGCCTGCCTCCTTCCCTGGGAGGTTTAAACAGCATGTTCCCGCATCTGCCGACCCCGCTTCCAGCTTCTCGGGCCGGTAGCCACGCCCCCCCAATGATGTCATCTTGTGGGGAGGGACTTAAACCTGCGTGGGACGCCGGCGAAGTTCACTGTCTGCCATTTGAGGAGACCTCACTCCCTCTCTCCGGACTATCTGGGCTATTGCCACCGTTCAGCCCTATTAAAACAGAGAGAAGTGAGCTGGGAAGTTTAAACAGCATGTTCCCGCGTCTGCTGACCCCGTTTCCAGCTTCTCGGGCCGGTAGCCATGCCCCCCAATGATGTCTTGTGGGGAGGGACTTAAACCTGCGTGGGACACCAGCAAAGTTCACTGTCTGCCATTTGAGGAGACCTCGCTCCCTCTCTCCGGACTATCTGGGCTATTGCCACCGTTCAGCCCTATTAAAACAGAGAGAAGTGAGCTGGGAGGTTTAAACAGCATGTTCCCGCGTCTGCCGACCCAGTTTCCAGCTTCTCGGGCCAGTAGCCATGCCCCCAATGATGTCATCTTGTGGAGAGGGACTTAAACCTGCGTGGGATGCCGGTGGCGCCCCGCGCCAGAGCGTCACGCGACTTGTCGCGTCGACGAAGGAGCACGACAAAGGAGCTCCTTTGTGCGCTCCTTCGTGCGCGATGAGTGTTGATGAGGTTATTGCGGAGCCGCTTGATGATCTTTCCATTAGTTCTTATCCCATCCCAGACTGGGAATGGTGTATATGGCTCATTAGTGAGGAAGAATTTTTCTTTAGATAAACGCTCGTGGCATTCTCTTCGCCGGGTCGATATTTCTCATGTAAGTTTAAAACAAGCACCAGCTGGAGAGTCTTTGAAAGTTTTATTGATTAATGCTCAGTCTGTTAGAAGTAAATTTCAAGTGTTATACGATCTTATTCTTGATGAGAATCCTGACGCGTTATGTATGGTTGAAAGTTGGCTATTAGACCCAGATTTTCTTACCATCAATCAGATATGTCCTCCTGGTTTTGTGTTTTTTTCTCAGCCGAGTGTTAAAAGTAGGGGGGTGGTTTATTATTGATTTGTAGAGATTGTCTTAATTTTAAGTCTCAAAACCTTAGTGGTTCTTTAAATCAAGAATTATTACTTGTTTATAATTCTGATGTATCCTTGTGCCTTGTTTATTGTCCCCCTAGGATATTGTACTCTAATCTTTCCCTTTTATTTGAACAGTTATTTCTGTCTTCAGTGTGTTTAAACAAGATGATTCTCTTAGGTGATTTTAATTTATCTTTTAATTTAGTCGATGTTGATTCTCAGATTCAGTTATTCAGAGATATTTTATGTTCCTTAGGATGGTCTCAATTGATTACTTCACCCACCCACTGTTTAGGTAACATTCTCGATTTAGTTTTCATTAATGATGGTGCTAAATATTGGATTTCTGATGCTCCAGTTGTGAAACCTGTTCCCTGGTCAGATCATTTCTTGATTAGCTTTTCTGTGCATGGTTTAACTGGATCTACAGGTCAAGATGAGTTAGTTAGAAATATTGAGAAAAGATCTTTTGTTGACACCAGCAAATTGAAGGATTTGCTTTCTACTCTTCCAGAGTTGCGAGAGAATGAGGATTTTAATAATTATTTTGAGGAGTGGGTTTCTTATTTGAGCTCTCTCATTGATAGGGTTGCACCTTCAAAGCATTTTGTGATTTCACATTCTAACATGAGAGTATTCCATCCTTGGAATACCCCCGAAGTAGTTTTAGTTCGGCAACAACTGCGTAAAAATGAACGAAAATGGGTTAAGCATCCTTCTCGTGAAACTGCTTCAGCTTATCGTATATCCTTGAAAAAGTATCAGCAGGATACATTAGTAGCCAAGAAGGTTTATTATTCAAAGAAAATAAACGAAATTGGTCATAATTCCAAAGTTTTATTCTCTTTGGTCCATAGGTTAACTGCCCAGAGAAATTCAGAAGCCAGTGTTTTATCTTTTCTTTCAGCAGACATGTTTGCTGATTTTTTTTCAGCTAAATTAGACAATTTGCTTTTACTTTTTAAGGATGTGGGTCCGTGGTATCTTGATATGTCTTCAAGTAGTCCCTCTTTGTGGTCTGAATTTGAACTGACATCTTCAATTGAAGTCACAAATATTATTTGAAATCTTAATAATACGATGTGTCCCATTTTGAACATCTCCACCTTAACCTTTAAAGAAATTTTTGAGCTCATGAAAGCTTCATTTGTGAAGTTGGTAAATCATTCGCTTAGTTTTGGGACTATGCCTATTATGTTAAAATCTGCCATGGTTAAGCCTTTATTAAAAAGATCTTCTTTAGATCCTAGTGTTCTAGCCAATTATCGACCTATTTCATCGCTTCTCCTTGCAGCTAAGGTAATTGAAGGCATTATTTTAGTGCAATTGACTAATTTTTTGAGAAAAACGAAATTTTAAGTCCTCATCAATTTGGGTTTCGTCGAGGACTCAGTACTGAATTAATTCTGATATCATTAGTTGATTCTATTAAGCAAAATCTTGACAGTGGGCAACAGTTTATTCTAGTCTCGCTCGATATTACATCCGCTTTTGATTCTATTGATCATCAAATTTTGCTATTTCGTCTGCAGGAATGTGGCATTTCAGGGACAGTGTTGGCTTGGTTTGAGAGCTATCTTTCAGATCACTCTCAAGTTTTTAAATTTAACAATTCACATTCCTCTGCGCAACAAATGAGATCAGGAGTACCACAGGGCTCTGCCCTTTCGGTGATGTTATTCAATGTTTATCTTGCCCCTATAGCTAAGTTGTTGTCCATCATTTCCGAGGGATTTAAGATCTATGCAGATGACATTCAGTTTTATATAAAAGTTCAGAACTCTCGGTCGTCTACAGTTGATTTACTATCGCTATGCATGAACGCTATCAATCGCTGGCTGAAACAGAATAAGCTGCTATTAAACACCAGTAAGACTTTATTTATTTATTTATTTATTTATTTATTTATTTATTTATTTATTTAACATTTTTTATATACCGAGGTTCTGGTAACAATGTTACTAATCACTTTGGTTTACATATAACATTGGGATGACTTAACATATGAGTCTTACATAGAATAGGAAAATGAACATGGAGAAAATTGAATTAAATAATACATAATAACAACAAATTAAATAACGACAATCTTATAGACAGGCGATTAGAATAAATCAATCATGAATCTAGTATTTGAAAATTGACAAGATGGATTTGCAATTAATTCTAGAATTATTGAGCTAAGTGGTATGAAATGAAATTGTCCAGGAGGGAGGGTAATGTGAAGATCAACTCAGGCGTAGGCTTGAGTGAAAAGCCAAGTTTTAAGTCTTTTTTTGAATGTGATGGGGCATTGTTCAAACCTGAGATCTGATGGTAGAGAGTTCCAGTGGATAGGACCTGCTGTGGATAGGGCTCTTTTGTTTGACGAAATTTTGAGTGGAGCGGTTTTTAGAGAGCCTTTTTGCGCTGATCTCAATGGGCGGGAGGATGAATGTAGCTGGAATGGGATCCTAAGGTCGAGGTATGTGGCTTTGTAAATAGATTTATGGATGGATGCGAGGGTTTTGTAGAGGATCCTATATTTTATAGGGAGCCAATGGAGATTCTTTAAGATTGGAGTTATGTGGTCCCTTTTTTTTGCTTTAGTTAAAATCCTGGCAGTGGCATTTTGGAGCATTTGTAGAGGTTTTAGGGAGATAGCTGGTAGCCCAAGTAACAGAGAGTTGCAGTAATCAATTTTGGAAAATATGATTGCTTGCAAAACTGATCTGAAATCCTGGGGGTGTAGTAAGGGTCTGAGTCTTTTTAGACTTCAAAACTGGAGTTTGAAGAAGCATTCTTTCACGGTGTTACTGATAAAGCTTTTGAAATTCAGTTGGTTATCCACAGTGACTCCTAGGTTTCTGACCCGGGGAGATAGAGGGGGTGGTGCCAAAGGAAGAGTGTTGGAGAGTTGGTAGTTGCCTTCTTGGGTGATTAGGAGGTATTCAGTTTTGTTGGCATTGAGAATTAGGCAGAGATCAGCAAGGAGATTTGAAATGGAGAGGAAGCATGAATTCCAAAAGTGAAGAGTTTCTTGCAAGGAATTGGTGATAGGAATAAGAATTTGGACATCGTCAGTGTAAAGGTAATGGGTTAGATTTAGCTTGGAAAGTAGGTTACAGAGAGGGAGCAAGTAAATGTTGAATAAGGTTGGAGACAATGAGGATCCTTGAGGGACGCCAAGGTTAGAACTGATCGGTTGAGATTCATAGTTGTTGATCTTAACTTTATAGAACCTGTCTTGTAGGAAGGATTTAAACCAGTTGAATGTGGTGTTTTTGATACAGATCTCTGCTAGTCGGTCTAAGAGGATCTTGTGGTTTACAGTGTTAAATGCCGCTGATAGATCAAGGAGGATCAGAAGGCACGGTTGTTTTTTCTCTAGGTTGAAAAGAATGTTGTCGGTTAGAGAAATGAGAAGGGATTCAGTGCTTCGGGATTTGCGGAAGCCAAATTGTGTTGTGGCGAGAATGTTGTTGTCGTCTAAGAATTTGCAGAGTTGATGGTTGACTAATCTTTCCAGGATTTTAGCTATAAAAGAGAGATTGGCTATTGGCCGAAAGTTGGCTGGATTTTCCGAAGAGAGATTTGGCTTTTTTAGAAGGGGTTTTAGGATAGCGAGTTTGAGTGGAGTTGGCACTAAGCCCTGTGTAAGGGAGGCATTGATGATTTGAGCAATAGGCTTTACAATAGCTTTGGCACTAGCTATGAGCAGATTAGCAGGAATCGAATCAAGCGAGTGGGAAGCAGATTTCAGATTTTTTAGAATATTTTCAATCTCTAGAGAGGATGCTGGATCGAAGGCTTCCAGGCTTGAAGTCTGAAGTGGAGTTGATGTTGAGAGAGGTAGTTGGGGGGAAGTATTTTTATGATCCCGGAGTGGTTTCAGTAGGTTGGATATTTTCTCCTTGAAGAAGATTGCAAGTTCCTCGGCTTTGTTTGCAGATTTTTTGTCCGGAATGATGGTAGTGGGTGGTTTAGTGAGGGATGAAACCAGGGAGAAAAGGGCTTTTGGATCATAGATGAAATGGTGGATTTTTCGAGAGTAGAAATCTTTTTTTTTCTGTAGGATGGAGATCCGGTATTGGTGTATGCTGGTTTTGAAGGCTGAGTTGTTTTCTGAAGTAGGATTTTTTCTCCAGATGAGTTCTTTGTTTCTAAGTTCCCACTTTAAATGTCTAAGTTCAAGGGTATACCATGGCTTTTTCTTTTCTTTATTAGAGTTGATGGATTTGGAGATTAGAGGGCATGTCTGATCTGCAACTTTTTTAGTTATAGAGGACCAGGATGCGAGGCTGAGTCAGCGTCAGATATGTTAATGTGTTTTAGTTCCTCCAATAGATGAGTGATGAGGGTTTCCTGGTTGCATAGTTTTCTGAATTGAACCGATGTTTTTAGTGAGGTAGTGGTGCTTGGGAGGTGGATTGCTAAAGAGGTGTGGATTAACTTGTGATCAGACCATGGGATTGGCAAGCAAACTGTTGGAGCTGAGAGGGATAAACCTTGATTAATAAAGATTAGATCTAGGGTATGACCAGCTTTATGGGTAGGTTCGTTTATTAGTTGATGAAAGCCCATGGAGTTGAGAGTGTTGATGAAAATTTCACAGTTGGAGGAACGGGGATTAGCATCTACGTGCAGGTTGAAATCTCCAAGCAATATGGCTGGTGAGTCCGTGTTGATGTGAGTAGCTATATATTCTATTAAAGGAGAAGGGTCAGAATCAAGACGGCCTGGAGGAGCATAGATGAGGCCTAATTGTAGGTGAGATGATTTGAAGATGGCAAATTCAAGATTAGGAGAAGAGATAGTTGTAAGAAGGGATAATCCAAAAAAATATTTTGATGCTAATAACAGACCACCTCCTCTTTTTTTAGGTCTAGGGATGGAAAAAATGTCGAATGTTTGGAGAGGAAGTTGATTGATCAGGGCTGTATCCTCAGGTTTTAGCCAAGATTCAGTGATGGCACATAGATCTGGTTTCTCTTCCTCGAGATAGTCGCATAGTAGGTGAATTTTTTTTAAAGGGATTGAGCGTTCAATAGGGTAACTGAGAATAGAGTAAGATCAAGGAGTTGGTTTAGCGGAGAGATCATGATTGGTAAGAGTCTTTTTTGTTGAGTTTGTAGGTCAAAAGGGGCGGCTTGTTTGTTTGGCATGTATCTTCTGCTTTTATATATTATAGGAATCGTATTGAGTCTCATGTTTGTTGAAGAGAAAAAAAAATGGGAAGGAGAGGGGGGTGAGGCGTGAAAGAACGTGAATGAAAGGAATTCATAGACCTCATTCAATACCTTTACATGATACTATTACAATAGATGGTTTTTCTTTTTCCCTTCTTAACCCCATTAAGAGTTTGGGCGTTCTGCTCGACTCTACTTTGTCATTCAAACCTCAGATAAGATCACTCATTAGATCAGGTTTTTTTAAACTCCGTCTTTTGTTAGGTTTACGACATTTGTTGTATGATTCTGATTTTTTGATGGTTGTACGGGCCATCATATTTCCACATATTGACTATTGTAATGGCCTATACATTGGCTTACCTAAGATTGCTCTTCATTCGATCCAACTGATTCTGAATTCAGCTGCTAGAGTTGTCTCTTCTTCTAAACGCTTTGACAGGATTTCTCCTGTATTATCTAAACTTAATTGGCTACCTGTTCATGAGCGTATTATATTCAAGATAGGTATGATAGTGTTTAAACTGTGTGTCTCTGAGTCAACTGTTTAGTTTAATGCGCTCTTACGAATTCATAATCCTGTCAGATCTTTAAGATCCTCACAATTAAACTTATTAGAGATCCCCTCATTTCGACAGGCAAGACTCTTTAATATTAGGGAAACCTCTTTTTCTATAGCGGCTCCAGTTCAATGGAACCTTATCCCTTTGGAAGATGTGAAAAAATTTAAGATGGCATTCAAGAGTTATTTGCTTACCCATGCATTTAATATTGTATAAATACAATATGAATGTTTCCAACATGCTAAAGTAAATAAATACATCATTAGGGTTAGAAGCCACATTTTTAAAACTCTTTACTATTCCTATCCTATGAGTGTCATTCAGCTTTCAACTCAAGGAATAAGGTTTATGTCCAAGAATAAACATTACGCTTAGTTGAATTCCCACGTAATCCTTGTTCAGGCACATGTCCTGACCTTAATATCCCCTCTGCTGTGCCTGGGGGTGGGGAGGATAAGGAAGAGCGGTATTAGAGCTCTTTGTGCTCTAGCACAAACTTACCATTCCTTCAGCAGTGTCATTTTGCTACCTAATGGATGGCATCATTTTGTTTAATGTTATCGCAGCCGATAGAGGTCACTGTCAGTCATGGGGCTCTTCATGTGCCTTTTCAAAACAGTTAAATCCTATTTATAAAGACAAATTCAATGAATCCTGTGAAAACGGGGGCGGGGGGGAGGGCAGGCCTGCGAAAGTCTGCAGCCTTTGCACCATGGCGGTGCACCAGCTGCCAGCTTTCGCACCGAATAGCGCCACGTGAAAGGTGGCGCTATTCGGCGCACTACTGCCGACGATAATGTTAGTAACATTACGCCGGCAGCGAAGACACCACTGATTCTGCTCCCTCCTCTCCCCGAGTTGTCCCCTCCCCCTAATTTGCATATCACATATGAAAAGGCCCTTTTCGCATGTGATAAGCCTTTGATAAATGACCCCCTAAATTACTGCATTATTTCTTTCACTACCTGAATTGATGAAATACATCTGATTACTAATTAATTAATTATAGCTCACTTTCAACATTCTTGGTGGAAAAATGTGTTATAAATAAATAAATGGTGATGATGATGATGCTCTTTGCATTATTGTATCCTGCAAAAATTTCTCCTTTGATTATATTTTAGTAATGAAGAGAAATATCAAATGAAAATACAAAAGGGGTTTGATTTTCAATTATGCGACTAAAACCAGAGAGAAAATATATATTTGAATTTAAAAGTATATGAGGGATTCATATATATCCTGTTGCACTCAGGGGTGGACCCTTGTCCTGGAGCAGTGGAGAATGGTTCCCTGGTAGGGACCAGGAAGCACCTGCCCCCAGCAGGGTGGAGCACTGGAGGAGACAGAGGCTAGGATGAGCTTCACCACTGGAAGCCAGAGGTCCCCCTGGGAGGAGCCTGTAGGGACCCAGGCCACTTGGACTTAGGTGGGCCTCGCAGGGTCTCCTGGGAGAGTGGAAGTCTGGCATGCCCACAGACAGAAGGGGAGCGCGGTCAGGTTCGAGACTAGAGGTCAGGTGGAACAAGGAAGCTCAGAACAACATAGGCAATGACATGGCAAGGGACAGAGCCAGAATCAGGAGACATAGTCAATCAGGCAGAGGTCAGAATCCAAGGGTCAGTCCAAGGAGTGGTCAATAATGCAGGGGTCAGACAGCAAGGTCAAGGAACAGGCTGAGATCAGTACCAGAGAGACAGTGCAAGGGTACTACCTGGGGAGACAGAC
Organism: Rhinatrema bivittatum; assembly: GCF_901001135.1. Classification (NCBI taxonomy): domain Eukaryota; kingdom Metazoa; phylum Chordata; class Amphibia; order Gymnophiona; family Rhinatrematidae; genus Rhinatrema; species Rhinatrema bivittatum. Next base: position 496,188,572 of record NC_042617.1, read on the forward strand.
AAACACTGGAACAGAAGAATCCTGAAACAAGGCTTAGAAGCACAGTGACAAACTAGCACGCAATGCCAACCCGAAGCAGTGCTTGATCTTCATCCTACCAGACCAAGTCTTGGGCCATCAGAGGAACAGACAGTCAGTTACAGAACCAATTGACAGGAATGAGGTCCAGAGCAAGCAGCTAAACAGGACAGTGATGTTCCGATGGTCATGGAATTTTCAAAGTGGGAGGTAGGATCTACCAGCTTGGAATCAAGTGTTCGTGGATTCATGGATGTGTAGGCTGGTACCCACAAGCTTGGAATCAATTCTTGGAAGTGCCAGAGTGGGACTTGAACCTACGACCTTCAAATCAAGATCTTTTCACCTTAGGCACTGTGCCACATGCTAAGGCAAGGAAGTGCAAGCAGGGACTTCCTTAAGTAGTTCCTTCAATCAGGGTCGCTGCGGTGCTACGACCCTCCCTTGGCCCTACAAGAGGCCGGGAGGTCCACGCGCGCGTGTGTAGGGGCGTGGCCAATGCTACGGGACATGCTGAACTCCGGCGTGAGGCCTGGTGTGCAGTGGAAAGCTCGGCGACTGCCACCGCGGGACGCTGGGGCCTGGAAGAGCTTGCGGCTGCTGCTGGGGAGGCCAACCCGGGATCTGCAGGAGAGCCAGAGAGGTGAGAGGTAGAGATGTGAATCGGTTCTGGTATCGTGTTCATAGAACCACGGGAAATCTTCATTTCTGACCACTTTTTTTTCAGCTGTCCTGACCGAAAAAAAAAAAAACACCCTGACCCTTTAAATCTAATTATTTAGAACCCCCACCCTCCCGACCCCCCAAAAACTTTCCTAAAGTACCTGGTGGTCCAGCGGGGGTCCCGGGAGAGAACTCCCGCTCTCAGGCCATTGGCTGCCACTAATCAAAATGGCGCTGATGGCCTTTTGCCCTTACCATGTGACAGGTGCTATTGGTGCCATTGGCCAGCCCCTGTCACATGGTAGGAGCAATGGATGGCCGGCGCCATCTTAAAAATGGTGCAGGCCATCCATTGCACCTACCATGTGATAGGGGCTGGCCAATGGGCGGGGGCAGGCTGGGGCAGGCAGGGGGCAGGGGCAGGGCATGGCGTGGCCAGAGCCTCCAGGCACAGAGGCCATTTGCCGTTGTACCCGAGATCGCGGGCCGGCCGTCAGCCAGTGCGTGCAACCTACGCCTCCCCAGAGGCAGGCGCAACTTATAAAATAAAGGTGGGGGGGATTTAGGTAGTGCTGGGGGGGCGGGTTTGATAGGGGAAGGGAGGGGAAGGTGGGGGGGGGGGGGGCCAAAGGAAAATTTCCTGTGAGGCCACTCCGATTTCGGAGCGGAAAGCCATCGGGGCTCCCCTAGGGCTCGGCGCACGCAAGGTGCACTAGTGTGCATCCTCCTGCACGTGCCAACCTCGGATTTTATAACATGCATGCGGCCGCGCACGCATGTTATAAAATCGGGCGTAAATTTGTGTGCGTCAGGTTGCGAGCACAAATCTGCGCCCACGCGTAGCTATTAAAATCCGGCCCATGGTCTCTTACTTGCATCAGATGTTGAGATCTTAGTGTTTTTGAGATCTTAGTGTTTGCTGTGGTATGTATGGTTGTAAAGTCACACCTATTATGCCGGTGTTACTGGAATGAATGATTTTGAATATTAGCATTCATACTTTAAAATAGATTTGGACTTGTACTGGCAGCCAGTGCAGTGAGATCAGCAAGTGTCTAATGTGATCAAATTTCCTGGTTCCTAACAACTGTCTTGTTGAGGCATTTTGTAATAACTGTACTGTAATGGCTTTAAAAGACAAGATGGAAGACTGAGTAATAAGAAGTTATAGTAGTCTAGGTTTTGAGAAAGTTAGAGTCCAGATATCCTTGAAAGTTAATAAAGGTTTCAACCAATGTAATATATGCAACTTAGCTTAACCTGTGTAAATTAATTTATTGATGTCCATTTTCATCGTTAGGTTCTCATCTAGCTGGATACCTAAATCCTGTACTTGATTTGAGGGGGTAATTTGGAAATTGCCCAGGTCTAGAGCTTATGGTTTAACTATCCAAGAGTTTCTACTTAACCAAATTATTTCACTCATTTTAGGGTTTAATTTTAGTTTAAGTTGTGGTAACTTAAGAACATAAGAACATAAGAATATTCCATACTAGGTCAGACCAAGGGTCCATCAAGCCCAGCATCCTGCTTCCAACAGTGGCCAATCCAGGCCACAATAACCTGGCAAGCGCCCCAAAACTAAGTCTATTCCATGTTACCGTTGCTAATGGCAGTGGCTATTCTCCAGGTGAACTCAATAGCAGGCAATGGACTTCTCCTCCAAGAACTTATCCAATCCCTTTTTACACAGCTATACTAAATGCACTAACCACATCCTCTGGCAACAAATTCCAGAGTTTAATTGTGCGTTGAGTAAAAAAGAACTTTATCTGATTAGTTTTAAATGTGCCCCATGCTAACTCTTGTTGTATTGCTTTCATATAGGTTGAAAGTGTCAATACTGTATTTTCAAATGATTTGGAGAAAGGAATGTAAAACTGTATGTCATCAGCATACAGGAAGAAGGTAATTCCTAAATCCATCAGTAATTTACAAAGTGAGAGCATAGATATTGAACAGTGTTGCCAAGAGGGTTGAGCCTTGAGGGATACCTGTATCAATGTGGAAGGTATCAGATATGTGATTGCCCAATTTGATCGAAATGTTCTCTTAGATAGAAAGGAGGAGAACCATCTGAGAACACAACCGTTGATCACAATGTTGCTCAGCAGATGGCACAGCAGGGTATAGTCCACAGTGTCAAAGGCAGCTGTCAGATATTCATATGTAACCAAACATATGCATATTTTATAATTTGCATGGACCTGATATGTGCAGGTAATAAAATACTGTAGTAGATTTCCCCATGGCTATATATAATATATATGCATATATGGGGTTGCTTGGGGTTATTTGGAAGTTATCTTACCTGTGAGAAGCATCCCTTTGAAAATTCAAAATGATCTCAAGGTCTATCAGAAAACAAACAAACAAAAATCTAATCTACATCTGTTGTTTCCCTACCACCACCAGCCCTATTCCCAGGAACACCTCCCATCCCTCAGTCAGGGTGCGGGTACATGTGCAGAAGAAGTCCATGAGTACTTTCACCCAAACTGAGGAGGACATTTTTAGAAAGGCCAATTTACTCAAGTATATCACTATATTGTAGGGCAAATGACTTTTAAATGTATCACAGGTAAACACATTTCTGGAAACATTTTGGTTTCGCCACAACCTTTGATGAAACAAGTAGATTTTAACAAGCTGAACACAAATATGCATTTATTATGTCTGTATCATGTACCATTTGCCAGAAAGGTGCGATATACATTAAGCATTGTTACATGTCTGTAGTGGCTTAAGCTAAAAAGGCAATGTTGGCACCAGAAAACAAAACTAAAAATGTTTTGCCACAGATTTTCATTTGTAATCACTGTACCAACGCTTCGCAGATGAGACTCCAACAATAGTCACCCAGCATGGAGGGGTTCCACTTGCCTTGATACCATTTCTCCATTTTGACAATGTATTGATGAAACCTTTCACCATGTTCATCACTCACAGCACCAAGGTTCTTTGGGAAGAAGTCCAAGTGGGAATGAAGAAAATGTATCTTCAATGACATGCTGCACGTCATCAATCTGTATGCCTGAAGCAGATTTTCAACCTGTTCGACATAGTCTGCTGCCTTATAATTGCCTAGAAAGTTATAAACGACATTCTTGAAGGCTGTCCACACAACACGTTCTGTACCTTGCAGATGACCATCAAAGTGGCTGTTCTTCATCACAGCTCGGATTTGTAGCAAATAATCAAAGGCTTTACTTTGCTTGTTCATTGCCTTAACAAAGTTTTTCATTAGTGTGACAGGGTCACTTTGCCTGTCTGGGTAGGTAGAATAAAGCCAGGAACAAAAACTCCCTGGAACCAAAGTCCCAGAAGGAGGGGGAAGAAAACCCAGGTGACACAGAGTCAAGGATATACTCTGGTGGCTTCCCCTGTAACCATAGAGACAAACTCACAGGTGTGGGAGGTTAAGGATGGGACTTCCCCGGAGCCAATCAGCTGGCAGAGGAGAAGGAGTTACAGAGTATAAAAGACTCCCTAACCCAACAGTATCAGTCTCCTGCTGGGGACTGAAGGAGAAGGACAATGCTACCTGCTACTCTGCAAGACTGGAACTTTGGTACTCCTGCTTAGATGGAAGATGGACGGCTGGCGTGACTTCCAGAAAGGTGAGCCGGGAGCTAAAGACTATTTTACTACCTGGATGTACCTACTTAAGGATAGTGTTTGAGAGACTGCCAGCAGGTGGTTGTATCTGAAGGGACAAGGAAATTATCCTGAGAGATACTGTGGGAGGTGGCAGGGGCCAGACTTTTGAACTTTATGACATTACAAAGAACTTCTATTTGAGTGTTCAAGGGACCAGGAAAGCTCTCTCAGAGGCTGGAACTTGGAAATGATGCAGTTGGGAGTATACGGACCGGAGGAACCATGACAATTAACCCAAATTTGATGTGAAAAGGTGGAAGAAATATCTTACTTGGATCCACCAATGGGTCGTGCACAACATTCTTCTGCCCTGGAACCAACTTCTTGTGGAGAGGCCAGACTTTTCTGATGTAATGCGAATCTCTTGCTCGACTGTCCCACTCACAAAGGAAGCAACAATACTTGGTGTAACCAAGCTGCAGGCCCAGTAGAATTGCAACTACTTTGAGATCACCACACAAATTCCAGTTGTACCTCGAGTATTCAATGTGGTTCAGCAGTAGCTGCATGTTCTTACACATTTCTTTCATATGAATGGCATGTCCGACAGGTATTGATGGGTAGATATTGCCGTTGTGCAGCAAAACAGCCTTCAAACTTAAGATTGATGAATCAATAAACAGTCACCATTCTGTTGTGTCGTGGTCACATCCAAGAGCACAAAACAATCCATTGATGTCACAACAAAATGTCAGACTGTCTACTTGCTTGAAATATTTTGTCAAATCTTCATGATGGCTGCAAAATACTGAAATTTTTATATCAGATGACAAAAGATTCCATCCTTGTGGCCTTGAACCAAGCAGCTCCGCCTGACTCTTCAATAAAGCCAAATCTCTGACCAGATCATTCAGCTCTGACTGAGATATTAAATGAGGATTGCTGGATGTTGATGGCACAAAGTCAGGATCAGCCGCAGCTTCCATCTGTGTCGGCTCACCATCATCGCCTACCTCCTCATCCTCATCAAGTGTCCACACCTCTGGCGGATTTGGAACAGGAAGACTATCATCATGCGGCACTGGTCTCATTGCCGATGCAAAGTTAGGGTACTCAAACTTCCTGTTCTTTGAGTATCCTGACACATTCGTCATGCAGAAGTAACAGTAAGTTTTATGATCTTTCTGTTCTCTTCATATCATTGGCTTGGCAAACAGTATGTATAGTAGCACACCTTTCAGCCAAGCTCGCAGACTACTGGCACAAGATGCGCAACATATATGAGGAGCCCATGATCTGTCCTGGTCATCAATTTTGCACCCAAAGTATAACTCGTATGCCTTCTTAATGAGTGCAGTCATACTCCTTTTCTGTGCTTTCAGAGTAAACTCACCACAGATGTAACAAAATGTATCACAGCTATTACGACATTGGCGTGACGTTTCATAAAGTATAGGAAATTAAATCCACAAGCTTTAAACTCAACAGTTTTAGTGATAGATTTGCTCATTCACACAGATGTTGCATAGCAGACTACTCATTGCTGCTGCTAATATAAGGCTGCGTCATCTTGGAAACAAGTTGGAATCTTGCAGCCGAGCTAGGGCTTGCCCAAGCAAGTTCTGGCATGATCAGGCAGAGTTTCTTGGTGTATTTTTAAAAATGTTAGTCTCTGTTACATGTTATGTTGCTTATGGCCGTCAAAAATACGACATAAATTTTCAAAATCATAAAAACTACTGTCCAGCAAGAAAATATATGTATGCGAGATTATGTTTTAAAATTTCACAATTATTTTAACACAAAATTGGCCATTTCTCAAAAATCTTATGTGATGCATACATTTTGAAGTAATATCTGTGATCAGCATCAAAAAATCTATTTGGAACACCAAAAAGCCTGAAGGAAACAAAAACTTTGTTTACCAGTGATATCCTCTTGAATTGTTCAGTATGCATTTTGACTTAACCAATTTGATTTGAATTTTACTTGTGTATGCCATTTTGAGCATTTTGTAAAGACAGAATAAAAAAGAGTAAATACATAAATATTGCCCCAAATTGATTCTGAATTTGGGACTTTTAGTGTTGGAAAGAAAATACGATAGTTTACTACTCCCCACCTCAACTCCATTCTCATCTTAAGTCAAAAGTATTTATTTATTTATTTGATTTGATTTATATTCTGTTTTTTTCAGGCACTTCAAAGCAGATTACATTCAAGAAGACAGCAAAGTCCATCAGAAATGACTTCTAGGTTTTTAATTGTTAAAAACCTTGCTCTTTATAGAACTGAATAGTAAAAGCAATGCAAAATAGCAATGGTTTAAGTTGGGAATCTTTCAGTAGCATTCATATACAGGTTTTGTCTCAGCCTTTTATACCAGATAGCGATGTTTGAGTTAGGAAAAACATGCTGTACACTGCATTGCCTCATTCATTTAATAAGCTTTGCTCTAAGGTTTAAGAAATGTAGCCAAATGTAACTATGATATGGAACACCTTAGGTGTGCTATAACTAGTAAACTGAGTTTTGTTTATCATGTTGATTATAAAGTATAAGAATGGTACATTAACTCAATTTTGAGTAGATAACAAAGATTTTTTTTTTAAGTTCCATTTATTAAGTTGTTATAGCAGGTGGTATTTGCAGCATATTCAATATTTTTAATTGACTTTTTGAAAAATTGCAAATGATAGTAATATTAGCCAAAGGCTATAAAATCATCAAAATATATAATGGTGCTTCAACATTCTTGCATCTGTAAATGGGTAATTTATTTTTATTATCTTGCTGTAATGTTTTCTACATGCATTGCAATAGTCAAATAAATGAGAATAGGGCTATTAAAGGGAGGTCAGTGCATGACTTTATAGAAAATAAAAGGTAGTCTACTGCCTATCTAAAGGACAGCTATGTAATGAGGCAAAGTTCTAATTTACTCTGTTTGCAGTATTATCAGATTGTTTTGTGTCAACACAGCAAAGCATATTTTTTCATGTAAATACGATAATATAATATGCCAAATGGGCAATGTTTTAAAATTTAAACAAATGCATCATTTAAATGGAGATGCCTCATTTTCAAGCTTCAGCTATGACTAACCCAAGGGTATTATCCATTAATAGCTATTCTGGTTATATTTTCATTAAGGATAGGAAGGAAAGAAATTGGAGACTGAATAATTGTGAAGCACTCAAAAATCCTTCCACATTGGCATAGAAACAAAGTTTAATAAAGCTAGGTAGTATATCAAATCATTGCTTCACATTCCGCAACTATCTTAAATATCTTTAGTAAAAAAAAAAAAAGCATGATACACAGATCAGCATAGATTCAACATCTGGTTTCTCAGCAGATAGGCCACGGTGTTTTACTCATCATTACAAAGTGATAAAGTCATTTAAAGGATGTATGTTTCTGTATTTCCTATGTACTGGTTGCAAAAATATTTGCAAGTACTTAGCACTAGGGAAGTGATTTTATTTGAAATGAATACACATTTCATAATGGAAAAGTCAATTTTTATTTCATTACAATTGATAGGGATATGCATTCATTGTTGAAGGAATGTAAAAAATATAACTAATGAGGCCACTTTTAGTTCGAATGAATGATATGAACCAAAAATAGGCCACAGACGAATATACAAGAAAATATTTCTGTATATTCATATCTGTTCTCCAAAAAATAGGCTTCCAGAAGGACCAGGCATTGGCCTAGTCCCATCCCCAGGGCCCAGTCTGAGACCAAGTACTGTCCCCAGGGCCCAGCCTGAGGCCAAGTCCCATCACCGAAGCCTGGGCCTGAGCTAATACCTAGGCCCGAGGCCAGGTTGTGGTCACCAAGGTCTAAGCCTAGGTCCAATGCAAAGGCCTGGCTGAGGCTGGAACTCATTGTCATGGTCCAGTGCAAAATAGTGCACAGTTTCTGAGATGGAAAAAAAAAAGGGGAAAGGGTCAGCAACTAAAATTGACCCCCCCAAATGACATTACACGAAACAACATTTTTTGGCCTTGAACACACCTAATGAATACTGCAAAGAAGTGCCCCTGGAAGCAGAGTTGATAGAGGAAATCATTTAGATATATACTTTTAATTTTTGAAAGTATGCTCATGGACATTTATATCTGCTCTCTTGCATGTGAAATTGTGCTTCTTTATGCTGTGCTAAGGTACATGCAGTCCTACCATTCATCAAAGCCTGCTAATTTCAAAGTATATGTTATGCTCACGGAGGAGAATGTGGACCCCTTGCCGGAGGAGGAGTGGGTACTACCTGTGGGGGTAAACCCTTACAGGTCCCTACCATCAGGAGGCGAGGCTGAACTGATGCAAGGGCCAGCTGAAGCTTCGCCAATACCAACCCCGTTCCCAGTGGTTTGAGCCCTTGGCTGCATGAGGCCATCTGGTCTTAGGTGGACTCCTGTGAAAATGGTGGAATCGCAGCTGGAGGAAGTGATGATAGTCAGCCCAAGGTCGGATGCCAGAGAATCGCCGATAGCGAGTCCAGAGTCTGAAGCCAGAGAGTCACTGATAGCCAGTCCGAGGTCAGAAGTCACCAATGTCAGTCCGAGGTCAGAAGCCAGAAGATCCATCCAAAGGAACTGGAGCAGGGACAGCACTTGGGAGGAAAGAACAGGACTTGGAAGGCAGGAACAGGACTCGGAGGGCAAGAACAGGAACCACGGTACCAAAGAAGCACAGAAGACCTCACTGAAGTGAAGAAGACTCATTGCCAAGTCAAGGAACTGGAAGAGGAGGCCCCTTGAAATAGTCCCCAGATGCCAGACGCCATCTGTGGACTGGACTGTGATTAGTGAGGCTGGCCCTTTAAAAATCCGAAGGAGGTGTGGCTGTGCGCCTAGGGAGGGCCTGGCGCAGAGAGAGCTGCGGGAGGCGTCAGTCTGCGGCCCTGTGCCATGAAGAGGAGATCGGCGTTCATCTCCCCCGCCACAGAAGGTGGTGCAGGTCCGGCGGAGGAAGCCATGCAAGCAGCTGGGACCTGGCGCGCATGAGGGGGATGTCTCCCCATAGCCGCGCGGGTCCCGGCAGAGTTCCTGGCATTGGCGACGGAAGAGAGGGGGACTGGCTGCCGGTAGCTGCGGCTGGTATACATTACATAACAATATACACATAAGTCCAATTGGAAAATTAAGACTGAAATTCTCATGTACTTTGTACAGATGAACTTCAGCCTACATGGGCTGTTATAAAATTACCCTCATGTTTTTTTTAAACTCTTTATTTATGTAGCTTTTTATAGGCATACAAGAAATAGCAAATGGTAAAACATTAGATTCAGAGCGTACATGATAAATTACTATGTTAATGCATAAATCTTTAATCTCCAGAGTCTCTAATATTGATGATTCAATTCCCAGATACTTATTCTTCAAAGCATATCATAGTTGTTCAATTTAAGCAAGATCACTCACTTGAGTTTTCCAGTGATCCATGCAAGAATTTTGTTTCTAGAATACAGCCATAGTCAGCTCAGCCATAAGGAGAAGTTAACATTAATTATTGATCCTTTCCATCTTCCCAGAAGTCCCAGCAATTGCTTGATATGCAATATATTGGCAATTTATTGGGTTATTCTGGACCAGAAGGAACTGTGATCAGCCGCTACCCAAATACTTTTCCATGCCCTAGCATCAAGCATCACACCCAGGTCATCGTTTCATTTATCTATCTGTGATTGAGAGGTCACTGTCCTGAATTTTCCCAGTAAGATACCCCATACAGTGCCATGATTCTCTTGGCCTGAGCTTCAGGATCACTTAAGCAATTTTTCAGAATAGTGATTGGTTTCATATGCACTGAAAGATCCAGTAGGTCTGTCATTGCCACCCTCAGCTGTAGGCACTGAGCATGGTTATTTGCTGGAAGATCAAATTCTTGGCTAAGAGAAATGAAGGAGCAGAGTACCTCCTCCTCCCACAGCTGCACAAGGCAGAAGCAGCCCTTCACCCTTCATTCCTTCAATCTGGGTGAAAAAAATGAGTCCTGAAACATGGGAGTTGCACTTGCCATATTTATTGGGGCTAGCAACAAGAGAGCTTCATTGTCTAAGGCATAGAATCTCAGTGTCTGTTTCCATACACTCAAATTGTGGGCCAGAATTGGACTAGCTCTCATCACATATCTCTGCATGGGGTAGAGGATGGCAAAAAAGGCAGCAGGGTTATATCTGCTATGTATGGCTGCAATTTTTCCAGATGAAGCTAAGATTCGCAATAGTGTCCGAAACTGGACTTAAGGCAGAGCAACTGTACCACCTAGTAATATACCCTAGTTTGGAAGAGCCATTCCACTCTGCTTTTTGGGCAACTACAGCTGACTAAATTGAATCCTATACAAATCTTAGCCACTTAAACAGTGATGTATAATTAAAATTGAATCAACAAAATGAACAAACTGTTCGATCACTGTACTACCCTAAGGGTGTATTCCTTTGTCTATAGTCAATCTATTTTCTCTAATATGTATTAATTTTTACTAGCTATATAAGCTATTAATAACCTACACACCAGTGGACACAATATTATTATTAAGTATTCAAAAATAATTTCTATAAAAATATTTGGAGGAGTTAGTTGAAGGTTTCATACAATCGTGTAGGCATCCCTGCAATGTATATGCATATTATAACCATTAACCTCCAACCTCCTCCTATTTTTTAACTTTTTTTAAAATATGAAACAAACTTTTTGGTGATAGTTTTTTTTTTTTAAATTTTTGTTAGTGTATTTGTAACATCCAATGAAGTTATTCCTATTGTGTATGGATGACATCCACTAAATACATTCTTGAAAGACTCCAAAAATATTTCCAGACTTTCAGTAAATTCAGAAATGTGTCCCCACCACTGCATTTAACACTCTTTTGATGTAATGTGGATCTCTGTATACATCTGTTGCTATTCATTATATGCTTGGAAGTCAACATCCAGATGGGAAGAGACATGGACATCCATTTGAAATATGAACATCAAGGAAAACGAGTATAAAGATAAAAGACCCTGGAAAATCTGAGGTTAACATCTTCAGCGGTAACAACTTACTCCACCGCGGAACTTAAGGGAAGTGGTTAAGTTTTTTCAATTATGCAGTGAGTTTGAGATACTGTGTGGTTTAGACACCATCTGCCTGTGCACCCCCTGAGGAAAGACGTTTTTCGTTTGAAACATGTACATGTAAATGTAAATATTTTCAAAAGGCCCAGAGATGCACATAAAGCCCGGGACACATGTAAAGGGACAGGAAGGGGGCGGGACATGGGTGGGGCATGGTCAGAGCAGGGTCAGAAGTTCCAGGCACAGTAACCATTTACTGCTGTGCTTAGGATCACGCGCCGGCAGTTGGCCGGTGCGTGCAACTTGCGCCTGCCCAGAGGCAGATGCAAAAGGTAAATTAAAAAGTTTGGGGGGGTTAGGGGGAGGAAAGTTTAGGGAAAGGGGTGGGAAGGTCAGGTTAGGTGGAAGGGAACGGGGAAGGCAGCGCGGCTCAGCACGCGCAAGGTGCACTATTGTGCACCCCCTTGCACGCACCAACCCCTGATTTTATAACTTGCATGCGCCTGTGCTCGCAAGTTATAAAATTGGGTGTACATGTGCACGTGCCAGGTAGCGTGTGCACATGTATGCCTGTGTGCACCTTTAAAAATCTTCCCCAAAGTGTGCATGTTAAATTTACTCACATATTTTACCACTTTATGGGCTGTTTGAAAATTACCCTCAAGAAAGGATAAAGTCATAACTGTGTGAGATGGCATAAAGTCAGCATATACTTTAAATATGAAGACTTTATACCACATTTTCAAACTAAATTTATGTGCATAAATTTGCTTTGAAAATTTGCACATAACTATCACAGTGCATGCACAAACAGACCTAATCTTCGGAGATTATAACTTGTGAGGTGAATTTACACACATTTTTTAAATTCAAAACTCATGCACATGTTCCAACTTTGCCCCACCTCTGTCCCCCAGGATGCTTCTCCTCAGTTTGTAAACATATAGATGAAACCAGGTTAAGAACATAAGAGGAGTGTCTTAAGTAACATAGCGGAAAGGTAGATGGAAAAGTTTGTCTTTGTTTAGACAATACTGGGATCTGCAACAGAGTGGACACACCCAAAGGAGTAGGGATGTGAATCGTTTTTTGACAATTTAAAATATCGTCCGATATATTTTAAATCGTCAAAAATCGTTACAGGCGATTATTTAATAGGAATTCCCCCGATTTATCGTCAAAAATCGTAAATCGGGGGAAGGGGAAGGGGGAGGGCGGGAAAACCGGCACACTAAAACATCCCTAAAACCCACCCCGACCCTTTAAAATAAATCCCCCACCCTCCCGAACCCCCCCAAAATGTCTTAAATTACCTGGGGTCCAGTGGGGGGGGTCCCGTTGTGATCTTCCACTCTCGGGCGTCAGGCCAGGGTGCGTTGATAGAAAATGGCACCGGCGCTACCTTTGCCCTGTCATATGACAGGGCAAAGGTAGCGGCGCCATTTTGGTTCCTGTTCCCCGACGTCACGAGCATAGGAGATTGCTCCCGGACCCCCGCTGGACACCCAGGGACTTTTGGCCAGCTTGGGGGGGGCCTCCTGACCCCCACAAGACTTGCCAAAAGTCCAGCGGGGTTCCAGGAACGACCTCCTGCACTCGAATCATGTTGCCGTACGGCCGGCGCCATTTTGCTGTACGGAAATATGGCCATATGGCCGGCGCCATTTTGCTTTTGCCGTACAGCAAAATGGCGCCGGCTGTACGGCAACACGATTCGAGTGCAGGAGGTCGTTCCTGGACCCCCGCTGGACTTTTAGCAAGTCTTGTGGGGGTCAGGAGGCTCCCCCAAGCTGGCCAAAAGTCCCTGGGGGTCCAGTGGGGGTCCGGGAGCGATCTCCTACGCTCGTGACGTCGGGGAACAGGAACCAAAATGGCGCCGGCGCTACCTTTGCCCTGTCATATGACAGGGCAAAGGTAGCGCCGGCGCCATTTTCTATCAACGCACCCATGGCCCGATGCCCGAGAGTGGAAGATCACAACGGGACCCCCCCACTGGACCCCAGGTAATTTAAGACACTTTGGGGGGGTTCGGGAGGGTGGGGGATTTATTTTAAAGGGTCGGGGTGGGTTTTAGGGATGTTTTAGTGTGCCGGTTTTCCCGCCCTCCCCCGATTTATGATTTACACGATATTTAAGAAAACAAAACCGCGATGATCCGATTCCCTCCCCCCCCCCAGCCGAAATTGATCGTTAAGACGATCGATCACACGATACACATCTCTACAAAGGAGTAGAGAGAATGAAAAGTGATCTAAGAAAGCTTGAGGAATATCTAAATCTAGCTCTCTCATGAGTATTGACTATCCCACTACAGTGACTAAGGTGGCTATGTATAATGGAGTTTCAGATGATATCAGTCGAGTCATCTAATGTTGACAAAAGTGAGAGTCAGAAAACTGAATTCCTCTTACTGCCGGGTCTCCTACCAAGGATAAGGTGTCCATAATCCACCCAAACAGCCCCTAGGAGTAGAGAGGAAAGGCAAAATCTGTGAAAAGAAATCAGTATCCCAATGAATATAAAATGTAATTCACCATTTTAAAATTTATTTTCTAAAGATATAGTAGAATTAGCAACAAACAATTATTATAAACTAGACAATTTCACATTCAGGTATAAAATAAGCAAAACTTAATAAGATCTCTTTTTTAATTTTTTTTTTAGATTTAAGAACTACAAGAACTGATTCTGTATCTGACAGAGTGTTATTATCAGATACATATTGAGAGGTCCATATTCATTAGGTCAGTTAGTGGACAAGTTATTCCGCTAAAGCACCTATGGCTCCCATTAATTTTCACACCACTCCCTCCCCATCCCCCAGGCATGCACACATTCATTCTCACACATACAGATCCCCAGGCAGGCACCCATGCATTCACACACATACACCCCCAGGTATAGTCCCATTCATACACATGCACACACTAAAGGCAGACCCCCCCTCTCTTTTGCCAGCAATCTCGGAACCTCTCTCATTCCTCTGCTGCCACTGTCACTGCTGCCACATGGCTATTGGGGAGGTGCCAATTGCTGCTACTGGCACTGAAGCCCATTCTGCTGCCTCCTCTGTGCAGGCCCCGTGGGCTTCCACTTTCTCCATGCTGATCTCGTACATTGTGAGATCCGCATACAGAAAGTGCTATTCTTGCTAGAGATGTGAATCATTTTTGAACGATTAAAATTATCGTCAGATAATTTTAAAATCGTCCAAAATCATTAGAGTGCACGATACAATACAAATGCCCCCGATTTATCATCAGGGGCATTTGTATTGTATCGTTAAATAGGGCGCAGGAAAACCAGCACACCAAAAAAACCCTAAAACCCACCCCGAACCTTTAGAACAAATCCCCCACCTTCCCGAACCCCCCCAAAATGTTTTAAATTACCTGGGGTCCAGTGGGGGGGTCCCGACGCGATCTCCCTCTCTCTGGCCACGACTGGGTTGAGAGAAATGGAGCTGGTGGCCCTTTGCCCTTATCATGTGACAGGGCAAAGATAGCGCTGGCGCCATTTTGGTTCCTGGTTCCCGACGTCACGAGTGCAGGAGATCGCCCCCGGACCCCTGCTGGACCCCCAGGGACTTTTGGCCAGCTTGGGGGGACCAGTAAACACAAAAAATAGATGCCTGGATCTTTTTCCAATACTTTATTGATGCAGAGACGTGTTAAATAAAATCGCCCGACTCAGGCCGAGTTTCTTTATCATAGATCGCCTACCTCTGTGTTTTCTTTATCATAGATCACCTACCTCTGTGTTTTCTTGATCATAGATCGCCTACCTCTGTGTTTTCTTGGACCAGCTTGGGGGGGCCTCCTGACCCCCACAAGACTTGCCAAAAGTCCAGCGGGGGTCCGGGAGTGACGTCCTGTGTGCGGGCCGTATTGCCAATCTTCAAAATGGCGCCGGCGCTACCTTTGCCCTCACTATGTCATACGAGCGACCGTCGCCCGTATGATATAGTGAGGGCAAAGGTAGCGCCGGCGCCATTTTGAAGATTGGCTACCTTTGCCCTCACTATGTCATACGGGCGACCGTCGCCCGTATGACATAGTGAGGGGAAAGGTAGCGTCGGCACCATTTTGAAGATTGGCAATAAGGCCAGCACACAGGAGGTCGCTCCTGGACCCCCGCTGGACTTTTGGCAAGTCGATCACACGATTCACACCCCTAATTCTTGCACATTCCCAAAGATTACATATGCCAATCACTAAAAAGTAATTTATTTTTTTTTTGCCTTTGCTGTCTGATCTTAGTTTTCTAATTGGTTGGTCACAGGCTTTTTTTTCCCACCTTCCTTTTCTTATTTTTTTGTCAATTCATTTTATGTTGTCTTTTTTTCTGTTTCTTTTCTCTCCATCTTCTTCCCTCAAACACACAGTCAGGTTCTCATTCTCACATGCATTTCTCTTTCTCACACACACACAGGCTCTCACTGTTACATGCTCTCTCTCATAGAATCATTCATACACACAGGCTCTCACTGGCAAATGCTCTCTCTCATAGAATCATTCATACACACAGGCTCTCACTGGCACATGCTCTCTCTCATACAATCATTCATACACACAGGCTCTCACTGGCACATGCTCTCCCTCATACAATCATTCATACACACAGGCTCTCACTGGCACATGCTCTCCCTCATACAATCATTCATACACACAGGCTCTCACTGGCACATGCTCTCCCTCATACAATCATTCATACACACAGGCTCTCACTGGCACATGCTCTCCCTCATACAATCATGCATACACAGAGGCTCTCACTGGCACATGCTCTCTCTCATACAATCATTCATACACACAGGCTTTCACTGGCACATGCTCTCCCTCATACAATCATTCATACACACAGGCTCTCACTGGCACATGCTCTCTCATACAATCATTCATACACACAGGCTCTCACTGGCACATGCTGTTTCTCTCACACACACAGCTCTCACATGCTGTCTCTGCAAACATTCAGGTCCTTACTTTCACACACAATCTCTCAATTCATCTCATACACGCACACATGCACACTCTACAGAGCCTCAGCCTCTCTCTCACCTCTGGGCCTCCTCTTCGTGGGTCGCCACAGGATGGGCTCTGCAGCGGCCCTGATCTTCTCGGGCCGCGGTGGCCCTGCTACCAGGCCTCTTCCTCTTCTCGGGCTGCTGCGACTTGGAATTCGCGGCAGCCCGTAAACGCAAATGCTGCTCCTCTTCTGCACGCGCTGATGCTTCACCTCCTTCCTGCCCACGCGGCTCCAGCAACGTTTACTTCTGGGGCCGCACAGGCAGGAAGGGGGAGGAGCATCAGCTCGTTTAAATGCGATCTTTGTCTTGAGCCTCATCGCTGCGTCGCATGAGCCTCCCTGCGCCCGGGGGCATTGGTGGAGGGTCCGGAGGGTAGGGGGATACTAAATAACAAATTTTAAAGGCTCAGCGCAGCTGAAAAAGAAAAGGCTCGGCACAGCCGATAAAAAAAAAAAAATCCCGATAGTCCTTTAAACGCTGCGCGTGTCAGCAAAAAGGTCTCGGCGTGTCACCTCTGACACGCATGTCATAGGTTAGCCATCACTGTCCTAGCATGAATCCAGCCCTCTCTCCCTCTCCCTCCCCTGACCCCAGCATTCTTTCCCCCAAGTCCAACCTGTCATACATCTAAGACTGCTTCTTAATCAGCTGGCCCACATGGTCTTCCAATTCAGTTGTTATAGGGACTCCCTCATTCCTCTGTCCTCTACAGGCCACTGCCTGTAGAGGACAGTGCAAGTTTTTCTAATAATATATGTTAAACTCCATTAGTGCACATTAGATTGTTCTGGCACACAATTGGTTTCACAATTTCCATAGTGCATGCTATATGCAAAGTATATGAGTTGAAAAGCAAAATAGCTGTGTAGAAATGAAACCATAGATATGCATTGTAACTTTCTCAAACTAGACTTATCCACTATCAACCTGTCTATGGAGTTTGTATGAAGTTACAGGCTTAACAGATAGAGGAGATTTGTGCTAGCTTGGGAGACTGGTAGATATGCGACACTGTTTAGTGTGGATTTCAGTCATAACATCCATAAAAACATGTTATGTAAAAACATATAACTTAAAAATCATAAAACATCCACATTTACAAACTCATTTCAAAGAAGTCAGCTTTAGAAAGGCAACATTTAAATGAAAGTTTGCTCAAACATCTAGGCTCTCAAATGTTTTCTAAACTTTCTACTTTCTCCCCAAAATACCTTGGAAGAGTGTTCCATAGTATTGGGCAATCATATCAAAAAGACCTGATTCTTGTCACTTGAAGTCTCTAACTGTGTACAAATGGCATAGAAAATTTACTTTGTCCAGCAAAATGCAAAATCCTCCCCAGGACCTGCCTGTCCAACAACTTCATAAGACTAGGGGTACCTTGTCCATGTACCACCTTATACTCCAAGGAAAGGTTTTTAAATTGTATTCAAAACTATATTGGTAGCCAGTTCAGCTCTTTTAACTTGGGAGAAATGTGATCCCTAGTAATAACATAAGCAGCCACATTCTGCAATCTGTACCAATTGAAGTACTTGCAATAAAGTAACAAGAAGGCCAAGATGCTGCATTGTCTAGCCTGCAGATTGTCTGCATAGCTATAGAGACCAGTTCTTGTACTGTTCTTGGAATGATGAGATCATATTAATCTGCTCTCTGTGTAAAGTATACCTGTCAGGTTCATTTAGGGGTAGAATTTCATACATGCAATCGTGCATGTATGAAATTCATGTGCACGCGGTTCCCAGCACACACACATGGATGCACAGATTTTATAACATGCACATGCCAGCGCACGCATGTTATAAAATCAGGGAGCTATACGTACATGTGTGCTGGATTTTACAATCTGCACGTGCATGTGTGGGCAGCGTGCACAGAGGGGGGGGGGCAACTTTTACAATTTTCAAGCGGCGACACAATCGAGCCTTTATTTCCCTCCCATTCTGCTCCAATTAAGGAGCGGACTGGGAGAGAACCTCCCTACACCCCCCTATTTAAACTCCCTCCCTCTTTCCCTCTCCTCCCCACCCCCTAAACCCTACCTATCATTTTTTTTTGTTTTACAGCTTACTTCAGGGCTGGAGCTGAAGTAAGTTGTGCGCACTGGCCGGCTGCCAGCGAGCTAGTCATTGGGACAGCGTACAATGGCACTGTCCCGGCCTGGCCCCCATCCCGCCCCTCCCCACCAAGACCACGCCCCCCAGCCCACTCCTTTGAAGAGGCCTGGCACTTGTGCACGTACCGGGGTTTACACCTGTGGCCGGACCTCTTTGAAAATTTGTGCGGGGCACAATGCCCGGCCATGCATGTAAACCCTGGGTTTTACACACGCAGCCCTTTTAAAATCTGGCCTTTAGTAGATAATTTCTATATCTAAATATATCCTTTTTAAGCTTAAAACTGAATTTATCTCACAGCAAATGCAAATTACTTTTCCCCTTTTTTAGATATATCCTGTAAATGGGAAATGCTTATATGTTATGTGACTATCTCAGAGGTTAGAAGTTAAAGCAGGAAGCTGATGTGGTGAGGTGAAATAAAACTTAAATTTAACTGCTTTGGATATATTATAGCAGGATGTGAAACAGTAGAGCATGAGAAGCTGACAAGCAATAATCTTTGGTACACAGAATTCAGTAAAGCACAAGAATAGGTCTGAATGATTTTTTTTCAATTAAATAAAATAAATGGATAAAATGGACAGACAACAAATCAGATTTTAAATAAACTCTAGCCAACTGACAATGAATTGCTGACAATGTAGAGTGCCCTCTGATTGTTAAAAGACTCAGTCGTACTCAATGAGATATCTGGAAGGCCTGGCCACACGATGCCATTTAACCTGATGTCTATGAACTGGTTAACCAATGAGAGCTGGTTATCAACCATGAGTCAGATACTTACATTGACAAACTCCATGTACCACATACTTAAGGTAACTGTATATAAAATCACCAGCACAGAAGCTCAAACAGATTGGAACGGATAACAGGAAGTGCTCAGAGAGCCCTGATTATGCTGATACACACTTTGCTAAAGACTTCAATTTGGCCAGTGAATTCTAAAACTGCTGAATTTCAGGTGTTATAAGTTTTAGATGGGGTTTAGACATTCTTTACTGAGGGGTAACTAACTAAACCACCTTCAAAAGATAGAATGAAGGTGGTGAGCTTTGTCAATAAATTTTGTGAAAATTTCTACGTTGTCACCTGATAGCCTTATTTCAAGTAGTAGCCTGAAGCAGGTGGAATTACAGGAAATGGTGCGACCACATATCTTATAATTTGTTTGTACTTTGCTACAGAGCTTGGGAGGTGGAGAGGCCACTCAGGGTTATCTGAATATCAAATGGGAAACTGGGATTTGGATCACAGAGGACACTATGTTTCAGCCCATTCATATGTTACAATTATAGCTAGGAGATTAATTAAGGGCAGTAGGCATTCTAGATTTTGAGATTAGACTTCTGACTTGTGTTCCCTGTGCTTATTCTCATTCTGGGCATAATTTATTTATGTATGTATTTATTTCGGAGCTTTTATATACCGAGGTTTAGCAATTAGCCTTCACCCCGGTTTACAGTAAAACAAATTATTACATCGAACAGGACATGGAACATAAAGTGGCAGAGATTACATCAAACTGTTAGAAGAATATCATAGAACAAATCTTAAACGCTTGAACACAGTCATGTCGTGATTAACTAAAGTTAATTTGGTTAACTTTAGTTAACTTTAGTTAATCACGTCGTGATTAACTAAAGTTAGCCAGATAACTTGTTTCAAATATTAGGTGGGATAAATGTCTCACTGAATGAATGTATTCACCTATAGCTGTCCAACTGTATCTAGTTAGATATCTTTAAAACCTAAACAGCAATGTTTGAATATAATCGTTTAGGTTTTAAAGTTATCTGATATTGTGTGGCTTGATAACTAGCTCCTTAACCAAATATCTTCAAATATATTCAGTTAGATAGCATTGCTAAAAAAAAAAAAAAAAAAAAAGATGTACAGAGGACTTGTGGCCCAATTATCCCATTCCCATTACATTTCCCCTTAGCTGGCAGGATTGTGATTTATCTGGCTAAAATCTAGCTGGATAAGTGGTTCAATATTCAAAAACTTGCCATTTAACTAGATAACTTGTGAGTTATCTGGCTAAATGCCTTTGAATATTAGCCTCCTTAACTTTAGAATGCCATATTCTCAAATGCTGTGTAAGAAAGAAGGGAAAACTAATGGGCAAGAGCTGGAGAAACTGATTATTAAGAGCCCCTTCTAAGATACAATTAAGGAAATAGATAGCAATGTTTACACTCAAATACAGAATTTATTAAACTCAAAGAAAAAATATTTTTACTGTGAGGCTTTTGTTCAATAAAAGAGGGGGAAGTACACTTTCCACTGCATTCAGTAAGATTGCCAGCTTTATTTGCTTGTATTGGAATAATTAAACAGGACAATGGTTAAAAATGCAAAATTTATATTTTGTTTATTGTCAAACTTCTGCTAATAAAACTTGGTTACATTATTATCTATTGGTGCCCAATATTATATGTATTTTTAGTTGTAAGTGGTATAATAAGATGGGGAACTAGGAAGTGAATAGGGCCATTTACTAGGGTTAGCCTTATACCAAATCAGAATGAAAGCTGGAGGTGAATTAGGACATTAACTAGGGTTCTCCCCCACCCCATCCATAATTTACATAGGAAAATTGGTTCTTACCTGCTAATTTTCATTCCTGAGATACCACAGATCAGTCCAGACTCCTGGTTTTGCCTCCCTGCCAGCAGATGGAGACAGAGAAAGTTTCACTGACCCTGTACATAACCCAGTGTGCCACCTGCCATCCCTCAGTATTGACCTGTACTCAAGCCAAGATGACAGTAACAACCATAAATTTCTAAGCAAACTTGTAAGCAAATTCCCTCCCCTCCAATGAATCAGAAAAAGGGTGAAGTTGCCCAAAAGACAATGGAAAACTCATTTCCCAAATTTAACATAAGCAGTCAGCATTGAAAATCTCCAACAACTCTGCACTATTTATAAAGCAAAAGTATGAACAGTGATTCTCCCTCCCCCCCCCTCCCCCCTCCCCCCCCCTCCCCCCAGTAAATGGGTGGGTCTCTGGATTGATCTGTGGTACTACAGGAACAAAGATTAACAGGTAAGAACCAATATTTCTTTCCCTATGTACCCAGCTCAGTCCAAATTCCTGAGATGTACCTAAGCTCCCCTTAACTCGGGTGGGACCTGGAGAGTTCTGCTCATAGAACATTCTCACCAAAGCACATAGAAGCCAGAGCCCTGACTTCCAAGCTATAATGCCTAGCAAAAGTGTGCAACAACTTTCCAGTTGCCATCCAGCAAATTTTATGCAGAGACACATGTTGTGACTCAGCCCAGGAAGATACCTGAAAAATTATCAAGTGTGCCCCTAAAACCCTCGGCAATGGGCACCATTTAGAAATGTAAGTCAACTCAATTGCTTACTTCAGCCACAATTGCAGCCTTAGACACCTTACGTCCTTTATTTGGACCACTCTATGGTACAAAGAAGTGATATGATCTATGGAAATCATAAGTGACCTTTAGATACCTCAGTAATGCATGCCTCCCATCTAAGAGCCTAAGTTCCCCCATGTGAGGTGCAGAGGAATTCAAATCTGGAAAAGCAGGAATCTCCACTGTCTAACTAGGATGGAAAACTAAGATTACCTCAGGCAGAAAAGAAGGCACCATGCATAAAGATACCCCTGAGTCAGACATTTGTAGGAAGGTATCTCGACAACAGCACCTGGAGCTCCAAAATTCTCCTGGCTGAACAAATAGCTACGAAGAAAACTACTTTAAAAGACAAGCCCTTAACAGAGCTCTATTTAGTGGTTGAAACCTAACCTCACACCATGCTCTAAGGACTAGATTCAGATTCTAAGATGGCTGAATGTTCCACGCCTGAGGATGCAAGTTCTTGCATCCTCAGGCGTCCACACATCTAGATGTTATATGCTCCCTGAAGGAAGCATATAACATCTAGATGTGTGGACAGAAGATACCCTTCCACCTTACCCCAGAGACAACCCAATGTCACTTCCTGAACTCTCATAGAGTTAAAGACCAGTCTCTTGATCAGAACTCTTCTGTAAAAAAGTCAAAATATGCAACACCATAGCCTAAATAGGCTATGGTGTCGCATATTTTGGCTGAGGCTGCATTCCATCAACAGCAGACCAGGACTCAAAGATCCTCCAATTTGCACATATATTAAGGATGTAGAAGGTCTCCTAGCCTGCAATAAGGTAGAAATAACTAGGGATGTGAATCATTTTTTTTTATAATGGGTCGAGCTACGGGTTGGGCAACCTGTGGAAAACTTTGTTTTCCAACGAGTCGTTATTTTTTCTCGGCAATTTTTGCCAAAAAAAAAAAAAACTACCCCAATATTTATTTAAAAAAAAAAAAATCAAACCCACCCCAACCCTTCAAATTTAGTTAATTACAACCCCACCACCCTCCCGATCCCCCCAAAACTTGCCTAAAGTCCCTGGTGGTCCAGTGGGGGTCCTGGGAGTGATCTCCCACTCTCAGGCCATCGGCTGCCATTAAACAAAATGGTGCAAGTGGCCCTTTGCCCTTACCATGTGATAGGGGCTACCGGTGCCATTGGTCGGCCCTTGTCACATGGTAGAAGCAATGGATGGCTGGGGCCTTCTTAGAAAATGGCACGGGCCATCCATTGCTCATTCCATGTGACAGGGGCCGACCAATGGCACCAGTAGCCCCTGTCTATATGGCTATGTTGATCAGATCTATGAAGCATGGCCGATGTGGCCACTCTGGAGCTACCAGGATCATATTGTTCAGATGTTTCTCCATCTGCCATAATCCTTTGTCCACCAGAGGCCATGGAACAAAGAGAAAGAAGAGCCTTCAAATCTACAGCAGCACCAGATCTCTGATTCTATCTGTACCATGTTCTGTTCAGTGGATATAAAACCGCAATGCCTTGGTGGGATACCCCCATCTTCCATGAATGAGACACATCACTGCCTCCAACAGCTCCCATTCCCCGACTGAGAAAATCTTCCTGAATGTTATTCACTCCAGAGATGTGAAACACTGCCAGTTGCTCCAAATTCTGCTCTGCCTAGAGAATCAACTCCTGAGTCTCTCAAGCCACTGCCTGATTCTTGGTTCCACTTTGATAGTTGATGTAGGCAACCATTGTCACATTATCTGATAGGATCTGTACTGGATGGCTGCGTAACCTTGGCAGACAGGCAAGCAATGCAAAATGCACCGCTCTTATCTCTAACTGATTGATAGACCATGAGGCATGTTTCCATAACTGGCCCTGCACCAACTGATCTTGCCACACAGCCCTCTATCTGGAAAGACTTCCATCGGTGTTGACTATTACCCAATTTGGTACCTCCAATTCCACACTATGCTCAAGATTGGTGCAAGTAAGCCACCATGAAAGACTGTCCCTGGTTTCATCCTCTAACAAAAGAGGAAGATGAAACTCTTCCAATAACAAATTCCAGCAGAGAGAAAAGCTCCTTGCAGTGGTGCTTATGTGTGAACACCCAATGCATTAATTTCAATGTCGATTCTACAGAACTAATGACCTGTAAATAGTCCCAGACCTTCAGCACCTAAAACTCAAGCAGAAGCCTAATCTGATTCTTGAGAAACATTTTCTCCGCCAGCATGTCAAACTGAGCTTTCAGATACTCCAGAGTTTGAAAGAGGACTAAATGGCTCATTGCTAGGTTCACCAGCCAACCTTGAGACTTCAAGCGCATTGGTACCTTGTACACTAATTGTTAAAAGAGGTCCTCTGATTTTGCATGAACGAGCTAATTATCCATATACAGATGCACCAACACACCCTTCTTTTGCAATGCAGCCACCCCCACCACCATCTCCTTGATGAAGGTACATGGGGCCATCACCAGCCGAAGGGATGGGCTCAAAACTGAAAATGTTCTTTAAGGACCATGAATCTCAGGAATCTCTGAGAGATGCCAACAACATTGCTATGACAGACCTCAGAGTTGGACATCAGAGTTTCCATGCAGAAATGGGGAACCTTAAGAGCCACAGTTATCTTCTTTAAATCCAATATCTCTTGAATTGCATACAGGGAGGAAAGAAACAGGACTCAATTTAAAATTGACCTCCGACCACACTAAGCATGTTTAGGGCCTGAGTCAACAGTTCAGGCCTCTTGACTTGCCGAAAATTCATGGAGACTGGGGCCGAAAGCCAGCATCCCCAATACCTGTTTCACTAAACAAGTTTTGCGCATAAGCAAGTGTGATGGCTCACTGTCCGTGAGACCTCGGGCGCCGCTCTTCCGTCTTCAGTCCTGAGCCGCCACCAGTTGCCAAGGTCCCTGGAGTTCGACAGGCTCACGTAACTCCCCGGGTCCATGCCTCCTCTGGCCCTGGTTTTGCCGGGCTACTAGTTTCCCTTCAGGTAGGGTTGGGGGGTAAGCAGCCCCCCCAATCCCCAAAGACAACACAGAGAGATAGCTAGTTCCTTCAAAGCAGTTTATAAAGTAATAATTGGATACATTACATGGGGGCTGCCCCCTCCTCCTCCAGCACTCCGGTTCTCTTACAAGCGGTGCTATTACAGAGTAACCTTTTACCTTTTCTGCTCAGTGCTATTACCAGACCCAACAAAACAGGCCCTGTTAGAGCCCTCCTCCCGGGCTTCCCCTTTAGGATAAGGATTATACTTCACCCCACATAGATTACTCCGTATCCATATACGAACTGGAGGACTCCTCTCCCTCTGAACCTACCTCCATCTCTTCCTCCTCTGACTCCGAAGAGCTGGGCTTTTGTGGCCAGGTCCACCAAGGGGGCACGCCCTCTTCCTCCACTTCCATGGACTCACCAGTGTCTACCTCATTACCTTCTATGTCTGCCACCTGTTTGCCTTCAGGTTCTCCTCCCAGGTCTGGTGGTGTTTCAGGGAACCTGGGATTCGTAGTTCTTCTCTTCCCCTGCGTCCCCTGCTGTCTGGCTCTGGTATTCCCGTTGCTCTTATGGTAGCCTGTCAGCTCCTGCCTGCGGCCGGGCTGCGCTACATCACACAAGTTAAAACTGGCAGAAGACCTCTACCAGAACCAGAGACTTATTCTCAGTGCAAGTGCCTCTATGCTTCTCCCACAGACAGGGAATTGCCGGCAATAGTTGAGGAGGGGATTCCCCTGCCTCTGCCACCGACTCTGCTAGGGAATCACAAATAGTCACCATTTCTGTGCTGTCAGAGAAAGCTTCAGTGCTAGATCCCATCACCTACAAGACTCATTCTACCGGTGCGGCAATGCTCAATGCAGACCCTCGAATACCAAGCCGCTTTTGCTGCCCGTGCACAATGTTCCTTCCTGTACCTGCAGCACCACCAGCACCTCAAAGGCAAGCAGGGAAAACAGTTTTTCAGCACCCCAGAGCCAACACCCAGTCTCCTCTGAAGGCAGAGAAGCTGCTGAAAATCTTCATCGCTCAGCAACCCGAGCTGCTAAGGTAGCTCCCCCGCTGGAACCCCAGTGCTGCACAGATTCCTCCAACTAGTTCATGTTCTCTTTTTTTTTTTACTCTCTGTGAACATTTACAACAAAACAGGCCGTGTTAGAGCCCTCCTCCCGGGCTTCCCCTTTAGGATAAGGATTATACTTCACCCCACATAGATTACTCCGTATCCATATACGAACTGGAGGACCAATACTTTACTTTAGTGCAGAGGTTCCAATTCCAGGAGCACAGGCCAAATGGCAGATCGGAAAAGAGCCAGACCACTGGCTAAATTCATCTCCCTCCTCCAAACTTTATTGACCACGTCCAGGAAAAATCATATAAAAGAGATACCTCCCTGCTCCTCTGGGCCTGCAGTGCAGAATTGCCAGCAGGTTCCATGACTGTCTCATGGAAATGAGGGATCTGGACCACCAGATGTCCACCCCATGGACCTTGGACCAAGCTATCAGAAGGGTCACCAACCCCCTACTCATCTGCCTTGAACCAGGGGGGATGGTCCCACCAGGACCTCACAACCCCCTGGGAGGATCCAGAAATTTCTTAGCTTTTAATTTTTCTTTCTCTCCAGACTGCAGGTTTTATACTTCTACCATCTGCTGGAGATGGAGAAATAATGCAGGTGGCAGAATGGGTTATGTACAGTGTCAGTGAAACATTCCCTCTCTCCATCTGCTGGAAAGGAGGCAAAACCCAGGAGTCTGGTCTGAACTAGGTACATACAGGAAACTGTATTTCATCATTGTATGCACGCAAACTACAACAAGGACACATATGAGTTAATTTTCAAAGGGGTTATATGTGTAAAATTAGCATACATCTGCGTCAATAGCTTGATACACTTGTATTTCAGTTTTGCTTGCATATTTACCTGCACAAAAAAGGGGTGGTCTAGGGGTATTCTGGGGTACGGACAAGAGGAATGCATGCAAGCTGCTCTTTTGTAAGAGATTTATGTGAATACATTAGGCAACTATAGTTGCACAATTTACATATACTAATTATCTAGCACAATTGATATCAGACTCAACTGCTATTGTTGGGTGGGAGGTCTGTGTGAACTGGGGAAGTTCATAGTGAAGTACTAGGAGAGTCTCAATGAAGTAGAAATGGACTGGGTAAACTGGTGGAAGTATCAGCAAACTGGTGACTTCAATTAGATATGCAGTATTTTAAAATATGCCTACTTTCATGTATAAATCTAGTTTTATGCAAGCAAGTTATGAGTTTCGTGACTAAAATATATGCACATATGTTTATAAAATAGGTAGAGAAGTACATTCTTTCAATGCATTGCTGATATTGGTGCATAACGAAATATACGTGCATATGTGAGGGAGGGGAGAAATACATGCATTTTATAATGTGTGCAGACGAGATTTGCACAGGCTATAAAATTTTATAGCAGATCTCTGCATGCCAATATATGCACATATATGGAGCTGCACAGATTTGATTCAACATTATCCTCATAGTAGGTAACGAATTAACAGAGCCATTAATGAACTAGATGCCCATGGTGGCATCCTGTCCAATAGCTATGAAGAAGCTGCACGTTAAAATTTGCCAAGATTTTCCAATTATTACCAGAAATGCATTTCCTGCTTTGCTTACATAGCAAGTCTGCTGACAAAATTCAGTAGGAAAGACTTCTCTTTATAGGGATGTGAATCGTTTTCCATATCGTCTTAACGATAGAAATCGTGTGGCAGGGCAAGAAAATCGTGTTAGGCACGATTTTTTAGTTAAAAAATCGTTAAAAATCGTTTTTTCCGATTAGTGCGCACTAACTCGAGTTAGTGCGCACTAACGGGAGTTAGTGCGCACTAACTGGGAGTTAGTGCGCACTAACTGAAAATGATACAATTTGACACTTTTCAGGTCAGTTAAGGTCAGTTTAGGAATGAATATGTATTCCTATTGGCTGCCCTCTTATTTATTCATGTTACCAAGTTTCCCACTGACAGTATATGGGGGATGGGAAATGGAAACAGTTGGTAGCTTGACAAAACAAGTTTTGTCAAGCTACCAACTGTTTCCATTTCCCATCCCCCATATACTGTCAGTGGGAAACTTGGTAACATGTTTCCCATCCCCCATTTCCAGTCAATGTGACTAGAACTTGTGCCCTAACCCTGATACCAGGGGTATTGTGATCTTCCTGCACACAGTGCCCTATCCCTATTAATACCAGGAGTGTTGTGATCTTCCTGCACACAGTGCCCTAACCCTGGCACCAGGGGTTTTGTGATCTTCATGTACACAGTGCCCTATCCCTATTAATACCAGGAGTGTTGTGATCTTCCTGCACACAGTGCCCTATCCCTAATACCAGGGGTGTTGTGATCTACCTGCACACAGTGCCCTATTCCTGATACCGGGGGTGTTGTGATCTTCTTGCACACATCCCGGTATCAGGGATAGGGCACTGCATGCAGGAAGATCACAACACCCCTGGTATCAGGGATAGGGCACTGTGTGCAGGAAGATCACAATACCCCGGAGGAGTGAGGGTCAGGCAGCTCCCCCCTGTCTGTGAAGCCAGCCTCTCACTAGTAATGCAGGGAGGGAGCTGTCTCAGACTTCACCATCCTCCCCCCCCCCTCACCCACACACCATTCACTAGCAGGGACATGGGGGAAGTCAGGAGTGAGGGTCAGGCAGCTCCCCCCTGTCTGTGAAGCCAGCCTCTCACTAGTAATGCAGGGAGGGAGCTGTCTCAGACTTCACCATCCTCCCCCCCCCCTCACCCACACACCATTCACTAGCTGGGACATGGGGGAAGTCAGGAGTGAGGGTCAGGCAGCTCCCCCCTGTCTGTGAAGCCAGCCTCTCACTAGTAATGCAGGGAGGGAGCTGTCTCAGACTTCACCATCCTCCCCCCCCCCCCCCTCACCCACACACCATTCACTAGCTGGGACATGGGGGAAGTCAGGAGTGAGGGTCAGGCAGCTACCCCCTGTCTGTGAAGCCAGCCTCTCACTAGTAATGCAGGGAGGGAGCTGTCTCAGTCTTCACCATCCTCCCCCCCCCCCTCACCCACACACCATTCACTAGCTGGGACATGGGGGAAGTCAGGAGTGAGGGTCAGGCAGCTCCCCCCTGTCTGTGAAGCCAGCCTCTCACTAGTAATGCAGGGAGGGAGCTGTCTCAGACTTCACCATCCTCCCCCCCCCCCTCACCCACACACCATTCACTAGCTGGGACATGGGGGAAGTCAGGAGTGAGGGTCAGGCAGCTCCCCCCTGTCTGTGAAGCCAGCCTCTCACTAGTAATGCAGGGAGGGAGCTGTCTCAGACTTCACCATCCTCCCCCCCCCCCCTCACCCACACACCATTCACTAGCTGGGACATGGGGGAAGTCAGGAGTGAGGGGTCAGGCAGCTCCCCCCTGTCTGTGAAGCCAGCCTCTCACTAGTAATGCAGGGAGGGAGCTGTCTCAGACTGGTATCAGGGTTAGGGCACTGTGTGCAGGAAGATCACAACACTCCTGGTATTAATAGGGATAGGGCACTGTAAGAGATGACTGTAGTAGATTGAATAAAGATCTGATGTTTCTGCTCTCCTCACACCAAACAAAAACAACACACAAGCAGAGAAGCCCTTCTTACAAAGCTGAGCTAGTGAGTTAAGTAGGAGGAAAAGTAAACATACTTGTGCCAGTGTGGCTACTTAAAAAATACACTTACCAACAATCAATTACATATATTTGAACTGTGTACAGTTCCAGCCAGGACCACCTTTCTAAAATGCACAGTGATTGGCAAATTCAACATGCACTAGCATTTCAGGTGCCTGCTAACAAAATAATAAACAAACAAGTTCTAGTCACGTGAGTGCTGATCATTACATTACTTTTTTGTCAAGCTTCCAACTGTTTCCATTTCACATCCCCCCAACCATTACCTCAGTATTAGCCTTGGTAACATCAATAGATAAGAGCACAGCCAGCCAATAGGAATACATACATACATATTCATTCCTAAGTGACCTTTACTGACCTGGGAAGTGTGAACACTTTGTTTCATTTTCTGTTGGTGTTCGTTAGTTTCCAGTTCCATTTCCCATCCCCCAACCATCACCTCAGTGGTAACCTTGGTAACATCAATAGATAAGAGGGCAGCCAGCCAATAGGAACACATATTCATTCCTAACTGACCTTCAGTGACCTGGAAAGTGTTTATTTGTATCATTTTCAGTTAGTGCGCACTAAATCGAGTTAGTGTGCACTAATGGGGAGTTAGTGCGCACTAACTCCCGTTAGTGCGCACTAACACGATTTAACGATTTTTAACGATAAATCGTTAGAATTTCTATTGTATCGTTTTCTATAACGATTTAAGACGATATAAACATTATCGGACGATAATTTTAATCGTTGAAAAACGATTCACATCCCTATTCTCTTATACAGTTACCTAGACATAAGCATGCCTCTGAATAATTGTCTTTGCTAAGAACTTATCTTGTACAGACTAGAGCAGTACCAACACAAAATGAGAAGCTGGGGGAACAACTGGTCCCATATCTGAGCAGGGGACTTTGATAATATGAGCAAATGATTGAATCTTAGTAAAGGATTGTGAGGCTATAAAGTGGGCAAAGGATGTCCTATGCTACTACCTAGAAGGACAGCCATTCAAATTGATAATGGATCACAGATCCAAAAAAAGGAAGGGAGATGGGGCAAGGGGAAGATGTATGAATGAGTTTATATACCCCACACCAGAAAAAGGAAGCAGAGGTTGTTAGGAGAGATAGTGATGAAAAATGAACATCGAGGCCAGGTCTTGATGCCTGGGCTTCGGCCCAGGTATAGGCCCAGTCCCGGCCACAGAAGCTCAGGCCATATATGTCCTCCATTTTCTTTCTTCATGTTCTTCTTCAAAATGATGTCTTCTGCTGAGGACATGCCAGAGTAAATTACTCCGGTGCATCCTCCGGGTGCCCCGCAGTATTAAAAAAAGAGTAGCACTTTCTCTATGCTAATCTCACAATGCACAAGATCAGCATGAAGGAAGTGATAGCCGCACAAAATGTTAATATCATGTGGATTGCACAGGGAAGGTAGGAGAGCAAGCTTCAGAGCCAGTAGCAGTGATTGGCTCCTTCGCAACAGCCATGCAGCACAGTGAGAGAGGCTCCCAGCAAAAAAAAAAGGGAAGGGGGGGCCTTTCTTAAGTATGTGAATTTGTATGAATGGGAGCTTGCCTGGGTGTGTGGGTATTTGTAAATGAATGGGTACCTGCCTAGGTGTCTGTATGTGTGTGAGAATGGGTGTCTGCCTGGGGGTCTGTGTGTGTGTGAGAGAGATGAATGGGTGGGGGGGGTGTAGAAATGCAATGAAGCCTGCCTGGGGGTGGGGGAAGCAGTGTGAAAATGGATGGGAGCCTGCCTGGGAACCTGTGGGAACTTGCCTGATTATATGTGTGAGAGAAAGAATGGGAGCTTGCTTGTGTGTGTGTGTGTGTGTGTGTGTCTGAGGGAGCTAATGAGAGTGAGTGTATGTGTAAAAGAGACAGCATGTGTGTTTGCATGAGAGAGAATGTAAGAATGAGAGCCTGTGAGAGTGAGAGCCTATGTGTGTGAGACAGCATGTGAGAGTGAGAGCCTGTGTGTGAGATAGTGAGACAGCATGTGAGAGAACCGGTGTGTATATATGAGAGAGATAGCATGTGAAAGTGAGAGCCATGTGTAAGCCACAGCATGTGAGAGTGGGAGCCTGTGTGTGTGTGTGTGTGTGTTTGTGTGAGAGAATATTTGAAAGAGAGACAGCACGTGAGAATGAGCGCCTGACTGTCTGTTTGAGAGAGTAAGGGAAGAAGACAGGTAGAGAGAGAAGAAAAATAAAAAAAAGAGATCCTGAAAAGGAATTGGGAAAAGACCGAGAAAGGAACGAGGGAAAAATAAAGCCTGGGACCAACTGATTAGAGAAATAAGATCAGACAACAAAGGTAAAAAAAAAATATTTTGAATTTTTAATGATTGCCATATGCTATATTTGGGAATGTGCATTACATATTTGTATTTTTTTCTTTCTTCAGTATTCCACTGCTCAGAGTTTTGTTTCTTGGGCTTTCCATTTTACTTTTGCTTGCCTGTTTCTGTTTCTAATTTGTAGACCCTTTATCTGTATTGGGTAAGGATCTGTCTGTGTTCTGCCTGTGTTATTGAGGTGCAATATTTCTACTGACATGTAGTTTTTCTGTAGGGCTTTGGAGCAGTAGGTGGTGTATTAGTGTTCTAGGGCATGGTATAATATTTGCATTGCTGCTGTGTTATAGATAAGGATACTACTGTTTGAGTCCTGTGATAGTGCTGGTATGGTATGGCAAAGCTCTAGGTGTCTTGTTAGTTCTCAAAGTGTTTGGCAGTAAAGGATTTGCAGTTATAGAGATGAGTGTGTGTGTGTGTGTGTGTGTGTGTGTGTAAGAAGAGTATTACATGAGTGTGCATGTGTGTTGGAGAGTCTGGGGAGTGAATGAGAGGCATCAGAGTGTGTGTGTATTTGTGAGAATGAGTGTGTATATGTGAGAAAGAGTATGAGAGTGATTATGCAAGTGTGTGTATGTAAGAAAGGATTAGGTTGCTGTGAGCATAAAATTGTTAGGCTTTTTGCATCAAAGAAAGTAGTGCTCATAAGGTAATAAAACCAAAAATATTTGCTCACGAGCAAAAGGTTTTGCACACAGCAACCCA
This sequence comes from Rhinatrema bivittatum, assembly GCF_901001135.1. NCBI lineage: Eukaryota > Metazoa > Chordata > Amphibia > Gymnophiona > Rhinatrematidae > Rhinatrema > Rhinatrema bivittatum. The sequence goes on from NC_042617.1 coordinate 496,221,217, forward strand.
ATCCTTAGAGGGAACATTGCTCTGGACCAGGCCCTGGCATGGGGCCTGGGTCCAGTCACTGGCCTAGGCTGAGGCCCAAGCATTAGGACCATGCCTTCAGACAGGGCCTTGGTGTCAGGCCTGGGCCTGAGCCTTGGCCTAGGTCGAAACCCAGGCGTCAGATTCCCAATGGATAAGGTAATCCCTCCTGGGAATTTTCTCAGGCCTGGAACTTTGCTTGGGTCTCTGCCAAAGCCCCAGCATCGGTCCAGTGCTTAATTTGAGATCCTGCCATTGTGCTTGTGAATAAGCCATGACCCTCTGTGTAAGGTAGGGGGCTAAGCATAGGCTGAGGCACCAGTATCACATTTAAGCATAGGCCGTGGCCCCTGTTTGGGTTTCAGCCTATTCCCTATGTGAGACTCTGGCTTTGGACCTAGGCCTATACCCAATGTGCAACTTTTTTTTCATATTTTCAAACAGGCCAAAATTCCAATGAAATCTTATCATTGTTCTGTTGTGAAAACAACCCCAAAACGAAATAGGAAATTTCATCTCATTTCCTATTTCACATCTCCCGAATATACATCCCTGCTTTTGAATATTGACCTCACAATAGATTATGGATGAGTTAATATATTTGGACACAACTACTGTTATAAAGTTTGCATTGTCTTAATGTTTGTTTTTACTTTCTTTCACCTTCATAGATATCTGTTCACAATCTGCTTGAATAAGGTACCTTGATACCAACAAACTGCTCAAATTTCAGACTTCATTAAGGGCTTTATCAGTATTTAAAGAGAAACTTCAGTAATTCTTAGTTATGACTTCATCTGATATATATGTCCTGTAAATTTCTCCTTCCTTGGTAAGGCAATGATGTTTTAATCTATGCCTACCATGTTTTCATTTTAGATTGGCTACTTCTCTTTGAGGATAGTGGGAAATATATTGCCGATTTTGAAGTTTTAAGATTGTCTTGAGCAATGTTGGAATGTTTTTCTTTCTGATTTAATCAATAACAGTTTCAGGGTCTTTTCTTTTCATTGATGCTTGGTATTGCTGGAGGGCATCTGTCAATTTGATTTGGTATATGCAACTTTCGGATATCTGTATGCTGATCTGTGTGGGTAGGTTTTGATTCTTTGTTGATTTATATCCTGCAAAAATGTAAAAAATCTGGAAAATGTAATAGGGTTTAGAATTCTGTAAACTATGGAAATTAGGACAATTCACTGTGAGTGATTTTCTTGATGTTGTTTTGATTCATATTAATGTAATCAAATTAAAATGTAATCAATGTAATGTTATCATATTTTATTTATTCTATTTATTTAAAATTATTTATTTCCTGCACCCTCCAGTATTCGGGACAAAGTATTATTCTTAAGATTTTAAAGGCAAGATATGCTAATCTGATTGGTTTATTTATTACAATATTTCCTATATTGCTTTTACATTTCTTTCTTTCTTTATGTTTTTAATGGAGCAACACGGATGACTGGATGGGGAGTGCTCTTTCCTGGTTCATGATAATTATATACTGAATCCTTTCTCTGAATCAGCACTAGTTACACTGTGTGGAATTTCTAGTCTTAATCATTAATGATCAAAGAGAACATCATAGATCTTTTGATATTAAACATGGCTTTAGCCGAATCCTAGTGCATATCAGTTACAGGGTTCCTTATATTATTAACTTCATTCTTACTGTACTGTAACTTGTACCTTTTAACTATCATCTGTAGTACACCATTGGCTTTTCTGCTAATTTTGATTATTTGATTTTATTAGTGCCTGCTGTCTCTGTCTTGTACTGTCTACTTTTCCTGTATGAACTTTTCTTTGATGTGGATATTTTCCGTTTTAATATTTTTGTTTTATCCCTTTTTATTTTCTTTCTCATTGTTTTCTTTTCATTGGTGTTGGATGGAATCAAGTATTAGGAGAAGTGTGGCATCATACTGGGAGATTTAAATGGGGGTTGTTTTTTTTTATCTGGTCAATATATATATATTACAGTGATTTAACATTTCAGTAACCTTGATAAAAGTCTGTAGAATAAACTGAAATGTTGATTAATACTATTATTTTAAATAAAGCAATTTTGTTTTGATATCAGGAATACTGGTTCCCTGTCCTTTTCCATAGATCCCACCTTGACCCATCCTGTGAATTCTCTTTCTCTTCTTTCTTTCTTTCTCCAATTAGCACATCACTTGCTATCCCTAAATATGTACTTATTGGGAACTTCACTTCAACTCTTAAGTTAGTTAAAAGGATAAAATCTTGTGACTGGAAATCATAAAAGGCATTCTTAAAGAAGGTAAAAGTACATTCTTTATTTAGTGTTCCCCACCAGGAATCTTGCCATTATCACTGCAATCCTTGACTCTCATAACCGAGGTACTAAAATCACAGTAAGTCCCTTTTTGACAAAAGAGTCATAATTATGTGAGAGGTAAACCTTAAGTTAATATCCCTTAGTAATCACACTAGTATACTTCACATTCTCACAGGTCAAGCAGGATGGTAGTCCTCACATATGGGTGACATCACAGGATAGAGCCCAATCTCGGAACACTTTTGTCAAAGTTTCTAGAACTTTGACTGGCACCTACTGGGCATGCCCAGGATGGCACTAACCCTGCAACCAGCAGGGGTCCCCCTTCAGTCTTCTTTTTTCCGCACAGCAGTAGCCATGTGGCTTAAGGAGCTCCACAGACTCCTGACAGGAATTTTCCTCACGGAATTACTTTTCAACTTTGTACCCCACAGGGGTCCCCCTCTTTCATTTTTAAGTCCGTGGTGGTCCAGTAAGTTTTTTACCTGATTCCGATTGATTCCCATCGAGTTTGGCCCCCATGGCCTACTGGCCATCGACCGCACCGCGGCTAAAATGTTTCACAGGCCATGGCATCGGGGTTCCATCAATGCCCGGACTGCACCCACACAATGTCTATTACTGACCCTCACCAGGTATGTGTAATGTGTCTGGGTAGCAAGCATGATGTCCTTACTTGCACCAAATGTGCCCTCATGACACCTAAAGGTCGCAAGGCTAGAATAGAGAAAATGGAACTTCTCTTTCGGACAAAACCCCTGACGCTGTCCATAGCATTGACATCGTCTGAACCGACACCGTCTACATCGCACCAATATCAGGCACCGACCGGTGTCCGACCAGCATCGACGACTCCACGGCTATCAACACCCTCTGTTCCCCCTCATGAAAAGGACAGAGGTGACCATCGAGAAAAGCATTGGCATCGATATCGCAGGTCTCAGACTGTTGATGCAGGCAAGGCCTTGACGTCATCATTGTCTGAACCACCATCAAAGAAAGCCCATCCAGAAAAGGCACCGTCCCTATCTGGTTCAGGGTCTCCGAGGCAACCTTCACTGGGACCGGGTGGAACTGGATCAGATGATTCAGGAGGTTTCTGGGAGGAACTGGATCAGATGATTCAGGAGGCCATCGGTAGAGTGATGCAAGGCTTCAAGGTTCCATCGACGCCGATACCGGTACAGATGCCTGAACCGATAACCGATCCCATTCCAGCAGTGCTAGCAATGTTACTCATGAGAATGGCTGATCTCTGCTTTTCCTCCGATGGATCCACAACTCCAATGGACCCAGTGCCTTCCTCTCTGATTCCTCTTTCATCAACAGAAGAAGGAGAAACCCCGTTCCTTCCGCCAACGGGAGTCCTTCTGATGCCTAGATCATCAGTTTCACCGATTACATCTTTGTTTCCATCGGTGCCACCAACCCATCCATCGATGCCCTCGGTGCCACCATCGGTGCCACTGGTGACACCATTGATGCCTTCAGTGCCTCGCCCAGGACCTTCAGGTATACCAGCTTTTTGTCCCTCCAAGGATACTGGGGCTGCTGGAGATGATCCCTACGATACCTGGACCGATGATTCATCCAAGGATACCGATGACTTGCCATCGCCACCCTCTCCTGCTGAAAGCAGGAAGCGTTCTCCATCAGAGAACCTGTCCTTCATTAATTTTGTGAAGGAAATGGCTGAAGTGGTTCCATTTCAACTTCAGACAGAACAAGATGATAGACATCAGATGATGATGATGGAGCTTCTTAAATTTTTAGATGCTCATAAAGAACTAACATCTATTCCCATCCATGATGTCCTCCTGAATCTTCTGAAAAGAAATTGGGAACATCCTGGTTCTGTGACACCAGTCAGTCGGAAAGCTGACACTACATACCTGGTCCAATCAACAACTGGTTTTCAGAAGTCCCAATTGGACCACCATTCAGTGGTTGTTAAGTCAACTCAAGGATCACCATGAGACATTCATAAAGGAGCCCAAGAAATCCTTTTACCGGCAAAGGGAATCTTATCCTCCTCCGTCCAAAGGTCGCTCTACTAAGCCTTACCAGAAAGGCCAGTCCAGGCAACCTCGCAGGCAAAAGCCGCAAACAACTCCTCAACCAGGTCCAGCATCTGGGTTTTGACTTTTTTCTAGAGAGAAGCATTCAGACTCCACTAAGGCATGTACCAGTGGGAGGCCAATTATGCCTCTTCAGCCACATCTGGAACTCAGTCACCACAGATCAATGGGTTCTCACCATAATAACTCAAGGTTATCATCTCAACTTTCTTGCTATTCCACTGGACTCCCCACCTCGACTGACATGGGGAACATCAGACCATTCACCACTCCTGGAACAGGAGATTTCCCTCCTCCTCCAGTCCAGAGCAATAGAATCAGTGCCCTACTCCCAACAGGACCTCGGATTCTACTCTCGGTATGTTCTAATCCAAAAATAGTCAGGTGGCGTTCGCCCGATACTAGATCTTTGGGCCTTAAACAAGTTCCTCCAAAGAGAAAAGTTCAAGATGGTGATCTTGGGTTCCCTCCTCCCCCTTCTACAAAGCAGAGTCTGGCTCTGCTCTCTAGACCTCCAGGACACTTACACACACATCACAATAACTCCGTCTCATTGCAAATGTCTGCGATTCCTTGTAGGCCCAAAGCACTACCAATAATGAGTGCTACCATTCGGCCTAGCCTCTGCTCCATGAGTCTTCACCAAGTGCCTCACAGTAGTAGCAGTGTTCCTCAGAACTCAAGGTGTCCACATCTACCCCTACCTCGACGATTGGTTGATCAGGGCTCCCACACAGCAAGCTGCTCTGACATCCCTATGTCTCACCTTGCACACACTGATCTCTTTAGGGTTTCTCATCAATTATCCAAAGTCCAGCTTGGTCCCATCGCAAACCCTGGCGTTCATAGGAGCAGAATTGGACACCCTCAAGGCAAATGCATTTCTTCCTCGAGAACGAGCTCTCATCATCTCCTCTCTCGCCCATCAACCACAGTCTCGACAACGCTTCACTGTACGTCACTTTCTAGTCCTGCTAGGACAAATGGCGTCCTCAGTACACGTCAATCCCATGGCTCGTCTCGTCATGAGGATCCTACAGTGGACTCTAAGGTCACAGTGGATTCAGTTATCTCAACACTATTAGCTGTTGTCCACATAACCAACCCACTTTGTCTATCTCTAGCTTGGTGAAAGAATCAGGCCAATTTCCTTCAAGGCCTTCCTTTTCAAGCTCCAGATCCTCAAATAACCCTTACAAAAGATGCTTCCAACATTGGTTGGGGAGCACATGTTGCCAATTTACAAACTCAAGGGTCCTGGTCTCCAGAGGAAGCCAAACACCAGATCAATTTCCTGGAGCTACGAGCAATCAGATATGCTCTCAGAGTATTTCAGGATCGCCTCTCCAACCAGGTCATCCTGATTCAAATGGACAAGCAGGTGGCCATGTGGTACATCAACAAACAAGGAGGCACAGGCTCCTGCCTCCTGTGTCAGGAAGCTGCACAGATATGGGTGGAGGCCCTCTCCCACTCGATGTACCTCAGTGCCACCTACTTGCCGGGAGTGGACAATGTGTTGGCAGACAACCTGAGTCACAACTTTCGACCACACGAGTGGTCTCTCAACCCCACAGTAGCGGACTCGATATTCCAATGTTGGGGTTACCCTCACATAGACCTCTTTGTGTCACCTCAAAACCGCAGAGAAATATTGCTCACTCACTCACAGCCAACACTCACAGCCAAGAGATGCATTCTCCCTCTCATGGGCAACCGGTCTCCTATATGCATTCCCTCCACTTCCACTTCTCTCGAAGACTCTCATGAAGCTATGTCAGGACAAAGGAATCATGATCCTGATAGAATCTCACTGGCCACGTCAAGTGTGGTTTCCGATTCTTCAGGACCTCTCCATTCACAGGCACATTCCCCTGGGGAAGGACCCACTTCTGATCACGCAGAACAACGGGTGCCTATGCCACCCCAATCTTCAGGCCTTGTCCCTGATGGCCTGGATGTTGAAAGATTAATCCTGCAGCCTCTTACCCTTTCGGAGACAGTTTCCCGTGTCCTGATTGCTTCACTGAAGCCTTCCACGAGAACATCTTATCTTTACAAATGGACCAGGTTTAAATCATGATGTTCTTCTCAGTCCCTTGATCCCTTTACCTGTTCCACCATGAAGTTTCTAGACTATCTCTGGCACTTGTCAGAATCAGGCCTAAAAACTTCCTCCATCAGAATGCATGTCAGTGCATGTTTGTGCAGTGGCCGCCTTCCATAAAGGTGTCGGGGATGTTCCTATTTCGGTACAACCCCTCGTAACACATTTTCTGAAGGGCTTTCTCCACCTCAATCCTCCACTGCACCCTCCAGCCCCTTCTTGGGACCTTAATCTGGTTTCAGGTCAGTTCATGAAACCACCATTCGAGCCTCTCCAATCCTGTGATCTTTGCTTTATCACATGGAAAGTGATTTTTCTTCTGGCAATAATATCTGCCTGCAGAGTTAGTGAGTTACAGGCCCTAGTTACCTTCTTCTGGCAATAATATCTGCCCGCAGCGTTAGTGAGTTACAGGCCCTAGTTACCTATCTGCCTTACACAAAACTTCAAAATAATAAAGATTTGGCTATAGAGAAAGAACTCAATGTATAATGGAGTCTAGCAACTATCATATATTGCCACAGTGAGCTCTGTGGCTTATATCGTCAAGCCCGTGAGACACTGGGCTTGTCTAATCATAGGTTGCTGGAAGACACAAAACTTCTGCATGACCTGACAGTACTCTGCACTCACCCAAAGTTCTTGCCTAAGGTAGTATTGGAGTTTCACATTAATCAATCCATTGTACTATTCACCTTCTTTCCCAGGCCCCATTCCAATCCAGGAGAGCAGGCTCTGCATTCCCTCGACTGCAAATGGGCTCTAGCATTCTACCTAGACCGTACAGCTGCCCACAGGCAAAGTACTCAATTGCTTGTTTCCTTTGCTTCCATCAGATTGGGTCAACCTGTGGGTAAGCAGACTCTCTCCTCCTGGCTAACGGACTGCATTTCTTTTTGCTATCAGCAAGCAGGCATTCCACTTCAGGACCACGTTAAAGCACACTCGGTCAGGGCCATGGCAACTTCTGTTTGTGCACCTTCGCTCGGTGCCACTTCCTGATATTTGTAGGGCTGCTACTTGGAGTTCTCTCCACACCTTTACAGCCCATCATTGTCTAGACAAGACTGGAAGACAAGATTCCATCTTTGGCCAATATGGCTTGCGCAACATTTTTGCAACTTGATGTACCAACTCCCTTCCTCCTGCCCGTTAGGGTTCAGGATGCCCTCTACCAAATTCCACCCCAGTTGTTGTGCCTCTTGCACATCTTTGGGTACATTTGGTGCTTGTTCAGACATCCTCAGCTCGGTACTCACCCATATGTGAGGACTACCATCCTGCTTGACCTGTGAGAAAGCAAAATGTTGCTTACCTGTAACAGGTGTTCTCACAGGACAGAAGGATGTTAGTCCTCATGAAACCCACCCGCCATCCCACGGTGTTGGGTTCACTATGTTTTCTTATTTTTATTTTGGCACTTACTTTAGCTTTTAAACAAAACTGAAGGGGGACCCCTGCTGGTTGCAGGGTTAGTGCCATCCTAGCATGCCCAGTAGGTGCCAGTCAAAGTTCTAGAAACTTTGACAAAAGTGTTCTGTGATTGGGCTCCATCCTGTTATGTCACCCATATGTGAGGACTAACATCCTGCTGTCCTGTGAGAACATTTGTTACAGATAAGCAACATTTTGCTTTTAAGGAATTTGTAGTGGTGCACTATAGTTACATTAAGTAGGGAAGAGCAAGTCATAGATCCAGATATTCCTTCTCCACTGATAAACTTGTTCATACTTTTTAATTTTTAGTGTGTTTGTGTGTTTGTGATTTTAATAGTCAGTAAGGCAGCTAATAAACAGAAGTTAGTGTTTGTTTTTTAAACAGTAAGGCAGATATCAGACGTTTGTGGGTTGTTTTTTTTAATAGTCAGTAAAGCAGCTAATAAACAAGTTAGTGTGATTTGGTTTGATCAGATACCAACATTTGTTAATCAGGGCAGCAGTGAGTCACTTAGGCTGACTAACTGAAGTGTTAAGATTGTGTGATTGATTTGTGAATTAGAACAGCAGTCACTCAGGTCAACAAATTGTAGTGTAACTCTACAAATGGATGGTTTTGTACTAATTTACCTTAGAAGCACAAGATGTATTGCAAGGAAAGAGCTCAGTAACCCAGGGAAGAGCTCAGTAACCCACAATCCAGTGGGAGCATTGAGAGGAGAGAATCACCTTGCTGGTGGCTGAAAGGAATCAGTAAGTTAATTTTAGGAAATTTGTTAAAAATATTGGGTGAAGAAAACTATTGGGGTATATTTTTTAGAGTGTTTATATGTTTATTTTTTAAATAGTCAGTAAGACAGCTTATAAACAGAAGTTAGTGTTTGTTTTTTAAATAGTAAGGCAGTTAATAAACAGAAGTATGTGTGTTTGTTTGGTGTTTTTTTAATAGTCAGTAAAGCAGCTAATAAACAAGTTAGTATGTTTGTTTTCACAACCATCCCACCCCTCTCCCACCCACTCCAAGCTCATCCTTTAATTTATAAGCAGCTGCTACTTTCACACACCAAAAACAAAACAAAACAAAAAACAGCCCTATAACTTCACTTCACAAATTCCCCACACCTTAATGAGAGTTTGATCATTCCCTTGTAGATCACTACCAGATATATAGTGAATACACTAATACATTTTAAGGACCCTAATTAGACACATTCCAACTCTCATAGCAATCTAAAACTTATCTAAAAACTGAACAAATTTGAGATGAAGGCAGCAGTCCAGCAGCAAGAGGGGGGCCTCCCAGTCTTTTGCATCGAGTGCCACATGTATGATTTTTTACCCACTGATGAGAAGTTGTATGCATACAGCCAATGCAAAGAGCTCCTGTCTCTCAGAGAACAAGTCTGATCTCTGGAAGCTAGAGTGACAGACCTGGAAGAGCTGAGGCAGACAGAGAGGTATAAAGATTAGACCTTAGAGACATAGTAACCAATTCCGAACTTCAGACTGGTATCCCTGGTGCTGCCTTGGAGGAAGGAGATCTCATGATCAGAGAGCATCAACCTGGTACAGCAGGAAAGGATCCTGTAGCAAGGACCTGCTCTCCATATGGTGCATTGTCCTCTCACAACGAGGATGTGTCTCCCAGGGCTACTGCCCAGGAGGGAAGGGTTAGGTCAGCTGACATAGTTGGTGATTCAATTATTAGGAATGTAGACAGTCAGGTGGCTGATGGGTGTGAGGATCGCCTGGTAACATGCCTACCTGGTGCAAAGGTGGTGGACCTAGATAGGATTATAGACAGTGCTGGGGAGGACCTGGCTGTCGTGGTACATGTGGGCACCAATGACATAGGAAAATGTGGGAGGGAGGTTCTGGAAGTCAAATTTAGGCTCTTAGGTAGAAAGCTGAAATCCAGAACCTCCAGGGTAGCATTCTCTGAAATGCTCCCTGTTCCATGTGCAGGTCCCCAGAGGCAGGAAGAGCTCTGAATTCTCAATGCATGGATGAGATGATAGCATAAGGAAGAGCGATTCAGTTTTGCAAGGAACTGGGGAACCTTTTGGGGAAGGGGGAGCCTCTTCCAAAGGGATGGGCTCCACCTTAACCAGGGTGGAGCCAGATTGCTGGTGCTAACCTTTAAAAAGGAGATAGAGCAGCTTTTAAACTAGAACAAAGGGGAAAGCCGACAGTCGCTCAGTAGCACATGGTACAGAGGGAGATTTTTTCAAAGGATACTAATGACGCATTAGAATTAGGGCATCCCAAGAGTGAGGTTCCAATAATAAGAAAAGTAGTCCAAGTGCCTGTAATTAAAAACTCACCTGAACTTAAAGATTACAATTTATCCCTATCAATTAAAAAGCAGAATGAAAATTAAAAAAAAACCACTTTGAAATGTTTGTACGGTAATGTCAGACGTCTAAGAAGTAAGATGGGAGAATTAGAATGTATAGCAGTGAATGACAGACTTAATTGGCATCTCAGAGACACGGTGGAAGGAGGATAACCAATGGGAGAGTGCTATACCGGGTTACAAATTATATTGCAATGACAGAGAGGAGCATCGGGGAGGCGGAGTGGTGCTTTATGTCCAGGATGTTGTGGGAGAACTAGGGAGCTATTCCGCTTCTGGGGAGAGTGGTATGCCCTTGGACCATGATGCGACTGCAGAGTGGAGCTCCTTAAAAGTGTTGAGGCAGGTGAGACGTATCCCAGCACAGACGGACAGGCAGAAGACCAGGGACTCAGACCTCCGCTGACCCTGACGCATCAATAGAGACCCAACAATGCAATTCTGGTCTTTGTGGTAGCCCTCCGGCAACTCAATAGCCCTTTCAGACCTGCCCTATGGGAATGGCAAATGCGCGAGGAATGACAGAGGTTGAGGGCAGACGATGGAACTGGAACAAGACGAGGATCAGATGAGGACTTGATGACAAGGTCAGACGATACTGGATAAGGATGAGGCAAGAACATCACTTGCTGAGTGAAAAGACAACAGAAGAGTTAAACTCAGTATGAAGGTATCCAGCCATGACTCGTAGCAGCATCCATCCTGAACTAAGACTTCAGGGACCCGGCGTAATCAGCGCAGGCAAACCTGATAAGAGTGCATAGCATTCATGTAGGTCCAGATGTCAGTGGTGAAATGCATGCTACTCTCCCCTGCCTTAGCCAGCAGTAGGGACGTGAATCATTTTTCTGACGATTGAAAATATCAGAAGATATTTTCAAACTTGTCAGAATTCGGGTGGCCCCCGAACACAATAGGAAAACCCCACACAATTTTTTGTGGGGTTCTCTTATCATTTTGGGGGGGGGGGGGGGGGGGGAAAAAAGGGCACTTAAAAATATGATGGCGCCGGCCAGCCAGTGCTCCTACCATGTGACAGGGGCCGGCCAATGACACGGATACCCTGTCACATGGTAAGGGCAAAGGGCCATCGGCACCATCTTTATGAGTGGCAGCCGACGGCCCGAGAACAGGAGATCGCTCCTGGGACCACCACTAGAGCACCAGGTAATTTAAAAATGTTTTGGGGGGATCGGGAGGGTGGGAGAAGCTAAGGGGTCATCTTTAAAGGGTCGGGTGGGTTTTTTTAATCGGGCCATCGGCGCCATTTTTGAGTGGCAGCCAAAATGGCGCCGATGGCCCGAGAGCAGGAGATCGGTCCCCGCGCCCCCACTGGACCACCAGGTAATCGTAAAAAGTTTTGGGGGGGTTCGGGGTGGGGTGGGGGAAGGTAAGGGGTCAATTTTAAAGGGTCGGGCCTCACTAAAAAAAAATTAACGATGTGAATCGGAACCGATTGCGATTCACATCTCCAGCGATCAGATTTTTTTCTCCCTCCAGCCGAACCCGATCGTTAAGACGATCGGGCACACGATTCACATCTCTAAATTCATCTGCTCTGCCTTTCCATATCCCTGACATGATTGTTTTATATCACTGGGGATATAAAGATTACAACAAAGATTTAACATTTTGCAGTGGTATTTTAATGTCCAGACTGCTCCAATATCATGCTGCTTTGTGGAGAACACAGAGAAACTGTTACAGTGAATGTCACTCTGTCTGCTCTGCACTACTTCTCTGACACACACAGGCTTCACAACTTAGCCGATTATGCTGCACTCTCTACCCTGCCTTCACTGCTTACTTATGCCCATTGCCTAGGTCCTACTGCCCTCACTGTGCCTGCTGCACAGTCAATGTCACTCTGTCTGCTCTGTCTAAACTACTTCTCTGACACAGACAGGCTTTAGAACACAGCCTGTTATGCTGTATTTTCTGCCCTGCCCTCATTGTTATTATTATTATTATTTATTTCTTTTATATACCGACATTCAATCGAGATATCACATCGGTTTCCAGATAACCAAGAGAATAGGGCGTAGTCCGCCCTATTTTACATTATAACATGGTAACAAAAAAAAAAAAAAAAATTATAACATATTATAACAGTGGTACATGGAACAAAAGGTTATAGGATATAACAAAAGGTTATAGAAAATAACATATGTACATGAATGTGTTGTTGATAAAATAAATTTAGGATTAGGGACTTGTTGGTTAGGTAATTTAGGAATAGAGGTGGGGGGGATGAGGGAAGGGAGGGGGGAAGGTGGGGTGGGAGGAAGTAGCGGAGTGAGGGATTCAGGGGGGTGAGAAGACTTGAGTATGGGATGAGGTGTGTTGCGTTCGGGCAGGTTAAGGGTCGGGTGGGAAGGCTTTTAAAAACAGCCATGTTTTTAGGTGTTTTTTGAAGGTTTGCAGTGATGGTTCATTTCTGAGACAGGTGGGGAGGGTGTTCCATAGGGTGGGTCCCGCTATTGTTATGGCTCGTTTGCGGGTTGCGTTGAGGTGTGCAGATTTGAGATTGGGGATGGCTAGGAGGCCAGTGTTGGTGGATCTGAGGGTTCTTTGTGTGGGGTGTGGATGTATTGCGTTGTTTAGCCAGTTCATTTTGTTGTTGTGTATTTTTTTGTGCATGAGGGTGAGTGTTTTGTAATGGATTCTTTGTGTGATGGGTGATGGGTTCACTTATGCACAGTTCACTTATGCACAGTTCACTTATGCACAGTCCCCACTGCCCACACTATGCCCACTGCCAGGCAAACAGAGAATAAATTACTAATCTCAAATGTATCTAAAGCTTTAATCACCAGAAAGGTAAAATATAATAGCAACTGCAAGCAAAGCAACACAAATCTGAATGAGACACAGATATTATGATACAGCACTGTCTCACTGCTTTGCTTTCCTCTCTTGTGTTATGGGCTGTTGATGGTCTGGCACAATAGCTTACCAGGGCAAATTTTGTAAGTCTAGGGGATCAGGATGGTGAGTTTTGTGTGTGGTATAGGGGACACCTTCAAGAGAGGGTTTTTTGTTGGGTTTTTTTTTTAGAAACAAGGAGTTTAGGGGCACAATATCACAAACAGCAAAGAGGCATCAAGTTATACAAGGCATCATGAGAGGAACAAAGTTAATCAACAATAAATTAAGAAAAGACCAAACCAGTGAAGGCACCAAAAGAGCAGCAAATACAGCATTCACACTGGCATGAATTCTCAAAGGCACCATAAAGAGGCAAAACAGTACCTCTACTAGAAGATGTACTCCAAGGAACTATGAGATATCCAGGAATAGGCCAATAAGTAAGAGTGACAGATTAAGACAGCAAAGTATAGGGCTAGGAAAAAGGTGGGAGGGAGGATATACCTGTTTTTTTTTTCTTTTATTACATTTTATTTGGGGACAAAATACCCCAGAATAATCAAGAAAGAACAGGGTGGAAGAACTAAGCCAGGATCCTAGAAAGTACAACAAAACAGCAAAGTAGAGAACCAGAAAAGGGGTTGGGCAAGATTAAACCTTTTTCTTTTCTCTTTTTTACCTTTTATTTTGAGGACAAAGCATCCCAGAATAATTAAGGAAGAAGGAGGTAGGAAGTACTAAGCTGGGATCCAAGCAGTAAACAACACAGGCATCAAAACCCCCTGGGCAGGCAAAGAGTGTAGCAGGGTATCACAAACAACTTAGAGGTATCAAACCCCCCCCCCCCCCCCCCCCAAGGTATCATGAGTTGTGTAAAGGAAACAAAAAATAGATGCATGAATAGCCAGAGCTGTGAAGGCACCAAAAGAGCAGCAAAGGCAGCACCAACAGTGGTATGAATTCCCAAATGTACTAAAAAGCAGCAAAATGGAACTCTTAGTAGCAGATGTTCTCTAAGGCACCATGGGAGAACCAGGAGCAGGCCATTTAATAACAGTTGCAGACTTAGACAGCAAGACATATTTTTCATTTTTATTTTTTACATTTTATTTTGGGGACAAAACAGCCCAGAATAACCAAGAAATAAGCAAGGTTGGAAAACTGGGATGAGATCCTAAGATACAACAGACCATAAGGTGGAAAACCAGAAAAAAGATCAGGGGGGAAGAAAATCTTTTGTTTTCTATTTTAGATTTTAATTTGGGTACAAAACATCCCAATAAAAACAAGAAAGAAGTAGGATGGAAGAACTAGGTTTAGATACAAGTGACAAACAATATGGAGAACATTGGAGATATTAAAACCTCTAATATTTAGCATCAGTGACAAGGTAGCAAAGCAGAGTGGCAGTAATATCCTAAAGATATAGCATGAGGGGAATTGCAGAAAGGAAGTGTGATGGAGGCTATGCCAGTCATTATACTATTTTCTAGTTAGGGGCAGTAGGAGGAGTTTTGAGATTGGAAGTAATGTTTCAGTGGAGTATAACGTCCTCTGGAGAATGCCTTATGCTTCAGTTGTTTGGAGAGTGGGTAAGGAGTTGAAGAGTGAGTTAGGTGCGTAGAAAGTGGAAAGCTAGAAATTCATCCTGAATCTCAAAGCAATTAGATGGAAGAGCTAGAGATTTCCCCAAGATCTCAAAACAAGGTGGTTGGCATGCTAGAGATTCCCCCAGGATCTCAAAGAGGCAATTCAATTATTCAAGCAAGAGATTGTTGAAGAAGAGATTTTTGAGAAGATTTTTTAGATTGGATTGATCAGTGCCAGAGGGAAGGGCATATTCCCTAAATCCGAAAGGACTGGATCCAAAATAATTTTGCCTATACAAACAAAAATAGTTTGGGTGAAGAGAAGGACAAAGACTTTTGAGCCTAGAACTCAAGAGCATTGAAGATTTTGCAAATTGGATTACAATTTTCTAGTTTTTTAACTCAAGTTAGGAGTTTTTGATAATCCCACCCTCACTGGTGAGGATATATTTTCTATGGATGAAAGTACAAGAAATAGGAGAGAGGTGAAAAGATCTACAATGGACAAGGTAACCCTATGTTTTGTATTGGAAATCTGCTGTATGCTGATTTAGATTTTTGTGATTTTGGCATGGATACTTTTCTTTAATTTGTAGTAAAGACTTTATTTTGAACACCATTTTTGGGACTCAGTGCAAGAATTAAATGGTTCCATATTAGGTGCTACAAACCAAGAAAGAGGTGTCATAGTGGATAACACATTGAAATCGTCGGTACAGTGTGCTGCGGCAGTCAAAAAAGCAAACAGAATGTTGGGAATTATTAGAAAGGGAATGGTGAATAAAATGGAAAATGTCATAATGCCTCTGTATCGCTCCATGGTGAGACCGCACCTTGAATACTGTGTACAATTCTGGTCGCCGCATCTCAAAAAAGATATAATTGCGATGGAGAAGGTACAGAGAAGGGCTACCAAAATGATAAGGGGAATAGAACAACTCCCCTATGAGGAAAGACTAAATAGGTTAGGACTTTTCAGCTTGGAGAAGAGACGACCGAGGGGGGATATGATAGAGGTGTTTAAAATCAGGAGAGGTCTAGAACGGGTAGATGTGAATTGGTTATTTACTCTTTCGGATAGTAGAAAGACTAGGGGGCACTCCATGAAGTTAGCATGGGGCACATTGAAAACTAATCGGAGAAAGTTCTTTTTTACTGAACGCACAATTAAACTCTGGAATTTGTTGCCAGAGGATGTGGTTAGTGCAGTTAGTATAGCTGTGTTTAAAAAAGGATTGGATAAGTTCTTGGAGGAGAAGTCCATTACCTGCTATTAAGTTCACTTAGAGAATAGCCACTGCCATTAGCAATGGCTACATGGAATAGACTTAGTTTTTGGGTACTTGCCAGGTTCTTATGGCCTGGATTGGCCACTGTTGGAAACAGGATGCTTGGTCTGACCCAGTATGGCATTTTCTTATGTTCTTATGGATGGACACTGGTTTGAGACTTTGTATTTACCCTTGTATTGGTTTTGGCTTTCTTGCTCCTTTTCTGTACAATTTGACATCTTCTGGAGATTCTCTACCTAGAGTGTGAGTCAGGAACTAATTGTGAGTAAAAGTACCAGAGGCCCCAAAAGACTTTCTTTCTCCCCATCCAGACTTGAATCTGGACCCATAGCACCCCCTAGCTGTGAATAAAGCATCAAAAGGGGGACTGGCTGCAGACAAATGATAGCAAGACAAGCTGTAGCATCAGAGTTATGGATGGCAAAAATAAACAATGGTAGAAGGACCACAAAGGTATAGAGTCAAGGGCATGACAGCTAGACAGAGTTAAAAAGCAGAGAGAGAGGCCTTAATGAAAAAGGAGCCTTCTGGCCCTTGTGTGCAGAGCTTCCCGGTACTAACAGAACAATGCAAAGAGATGTGGCATCCAAGCAGAGTGGCAGCAATATCCCCAAGATGTGGCCTAAGAAGTATAATAGCAAGGAAGAGTATCAGTAAGAAACCCAAGGTGTAGTATCAAGAGCATGGCAGCTAAGTACAGTGGCAACAACAATCCCAAGCTGTAGTATAAGGAATATAGCAGCAAGCTAAAGTGGCAGCAATACCCTCAAGTTGTAGTGTCAAGAAAATGGCAGTTAGGCAGAGTAGTAGCCAGACCCCCAAGGTGTAGCATCAAGTGCATGGATGGGAGCAAGATTCCAAACATGTAGAGACTATGGTGTATGGCAACAAAGCATAGTGGTAGCAAGACCCCCAAGGTGTACCATAAGGGTTATAGCAGCAAAACGTTTCGGTAGCAAGGCACTCGGGTGGAGCATCAGGAGCAGGGTAACTAGGCAGAATGGCAGTAAGACCACCAAGGAGTAGCTTATTTGGTAAAGCAGCAGGGCAGAATGGCAGCAAAATTCCCAAGATGTTGTTTCAGGGGCATGGCAGCTAGGGACAGCAGCAGAAAGACTCCAAAGGTGCTTTCCATCATCTTCAATCTTGCAAGGAAATTTTTGAATATCCAACAAAGGTAGCTTGATTTTCAAAAAGACTAACTTTTCCAGCAACTTTGGTGCCAGCCTTGAATGATGAAGGCTCATAATGTCCCCCGTCATTGAGAAGACACATTTACTGGGTACACTGGTTGGTGGTCAGTAAAGATAATGATGAGCTACCTTAGCCAGTTCTGGGCAGACTATGGACTTGTGTGCCCAAAATATCAAGGAATCTGTGTCCATGTCCTCAATTGACTCTGTTAGATAGCATGCCACAGAAATTTTTGCTGGGAGTCTCCTTTGCTGGCATAGGACAAGAGTCTCTGTTGCTAGCTGTTCTAGCTATGACCTGTATCAGGAAAGATGATTCTGTGGGGGCAATGTGGCTGTGGAGTATATTGAGGTAGGGGAGAAAGTGAGTAGCTGACAGGGTGCTGCAAGAGCTTACAATAATCTCTGGGGTGGCCACTCTTTCCTGTACTACATCCCCACTGCAGCTCTGTTTCTGGTGCTCCTCCTCTTCACTCACCCTATCCACTAGTATCACCTTCATGTAAGTGTGCAAAACAATGGACCTCCAGATAGCCCCCATCTTCCACTGTCTTTATCATATTTTTCCCACTGTCTGTCACAAAAAACACTGCATGAAGACTCCCATCTCTCTGGTCTTGCTGCCAGCCCTCCTTTCTTATTGCTGTTAGGATATTGCACAAGGTAAGGGGCATGATAAATTTGGATGTGAGTACTGGGAGCTTTGATATTACAAAAGACTTTATTGATACTGTACCAGAACTCACCAGTTCCACTCTAATACTGAATGAGTGTGTCTGTCAGACACACTCAATCAAGTTCACAGATTGAGTTCCCATCACAGCACAGTGCCAACTCACCAGCTTACTAGTGGCACAAACTCAGGCTCTGCTTTCTAGAGCTATCCATAACAGTCTGTGCAATAATATAACTTTTTCTCACATGCACACAAACACCTATACACATACATATACAGTATGGGCTGGATTTTTAAAGCCATACATTTGTAAATCCAGAGGATTTACGCATGTAGGGGGGGGGATGCACGCCGGGCCTATTTTAAAAAGGCCCAGCGACGCATATAAAGCCCCGGGACACGTGTAAGTCCCGGGGCTTGAAAAAGGTGGTCCGGGGCGGTCTGTGGGCGGGATGGGGTGGTCCGGGGGTGGGGGCATGGCCAGAGGCCTCCGACATTGCGGCCATTTGCCGCTGTGTCAGAGGATCACGTGCCAGCACACGCAATTTGCACCTGCCCAAAAGCAGGCGCAAAAGGTAAGACAAAGGTTGGGGGGGTTAGAGTAGGGTTATGGGGGGAAAGGTTAGGTGAAGGGGGTGGGAAGGTCAGGCTAGGGGGAAGGGAACAGGGGAAGGCAGCATGGCTCGGTGCACGCAAGGTGCACAATTGTGCACCCCCTTGCATGCGCAAGTTATAAAATCAGGCGTACCTCTTAAAATCTACTCCTGTATGTATGTGAACTTCTGACTGACTCCTTTTGCACACACATACAAAAACTGTCAAAGAATAAACCAAGAAGGCTGGCAAGGCTTCTCTTTACTTCAGTCTGACTACAGATAACCAATGCAGTACAGTGTGCAGAATCAGACAGACACAAAAATCCAGTGTTCACCTGCACTTCTTCTGCATTTCCAGTCCTAATCTGCCCCAGTGAAGAGAGAGAAAACCGTACCTCTGTCTCTTTGTCACAATGGAGCCGATATAATAAGCTGAACAAAACTACACACAATTAGCCGCACAAAAACCTGTTACAGGTTTTGCGCAGCTTAATAAATTGGTCCCTTTTTTAACACTTTTATCTCACTCTAATAGTCTGTTTTACTAAGGTTTTTCTCCCATCTGTGTATATGGGAAAAATGCTTAGTAAATGAGGCCCTAAGTGAGCTTCTAAAAGCCGGCTCCTGTCACATGGTAGGAGCACTGGATGGCCGGCGCCATCTTTAAAGATGGTGGCGGCCATCTTTACGACGGCGATGGCCATCTTTAAATACGGCGGTGGCCATCTTTAAAGATGGCGGCGGCCATCTTTACGAAGGCGGTGGCCATCTTTAAAGATGGCGCCGGCCAGCCAGTGCTCCTACCATGTGACAGGGAACGGCCAATGGCACGGATACCCTGTCATATGGTAAGGGCAAAGGGCCATCGGCGCCATCTTTATGACTGGCAGCTGACGGCCTGAGAACGGGAGATCGCTCCCGTGACCACCACTAGACCACCAGGTATGTTTTGGGGGGATCGGGAGGGTAAGGAAAGCTAAGGAGTCATTTTTAAAGGGTCGGGTGGGTTTTTTTTTTTATCGGGCCATCGGCGCCATTTTTGAGTGGCAGCCAAAATGGCGCCGATGGACCGAGAGCGGGAGATCAGTCCACGCGTCCCCACTGGACTACCAGGTATTCGTAAAACGTTTTGGGGGGGTTCGGGAGGGTGGGGGAAGGTAAGGGATTCATTTTATAGGGTCAGGGTGGGTTTAGGGGTTTTTTTGGTGTGCCCGTTTTCCACGCCCTCCCCCCTCCCCCGATTTATGATTTTTCACGATAAATCGGGGGAATTTCTATTATATCGCGACTCAATGATTTTTGCCGATTTAAAATATATCTGACGATTGTTTTAAATCGTCAAAAAACGATTCACATCCCTAATACGTACCAGTTATTCACTACAGCTTTCTTACTACAACACTTTTCAATGTGCCATAAACTTGAATGGGAAACATAAACAAATCAAACACAAATTAAATTTGTGGGCACACACCATTTATTTCTGGGGACCATGAATGAAACAAAAAGGGTCTCTTTTGTTGCAACTTAACCATTAACAAATGAATGAAAATCTCTAACATGCACAGTTTTCCTCCCCTGACCTAAAAACATCCTTGGGAATGCCTCCTCACAATCTGGCTGAAACTCAACTTGCTAAAGTTGCGGAAGCCCATGCATACTTTTAGCTAGTGAGTGGAAAGCAGTTTCAGACAGGCATTTTAAGCACATTAATCAGTTTAAATGCAACTTTAGTCATGCCATAAAAGAATAATTTACAAATTAATTACTAAATTGGCATCTTTCTTTAAAAAAAGTATTTTCTTTCATTTCTTAAGTCTCCCTGTCACTTGACCAATTATATAATAGATAGTAGACAGTAAATCACCTGTCAACAAATACAATGCCATTTTTTACATCAAAACATCCCTCAGGAGTATTGCACCTTCAAGAGAGAGAGAAAATGCATTCTGGTATGCCAAGCAGGATGTTATTTACACACGATTGGCCCCAATTGTCAGTGTATACTTCCATTAAGCTTTGTGTCAGT
Source organism: Rhinatrema bivittatum (assembly GCF_901001135.1). NCBI lineage: Eukaryota > Metazoa > Chordata > Amphibia > Gymnophiona > Rhinatrematidae > Rhinatrema > Rhinatrema bivittatum. The sequence continues at coordinate 496,241,764 of NC_042617.1, forward strand.
TCAGAAACTTTACTAGTGAGGCAATGTGAAACATTCTACCACTGCTGACAGCCTGAGGCTAGCCCAAAGTACCAATCTTGTCATTGGTTTTCCAGAAAGTCTTTGTGAGAAATTGTTGCATATGTTGGCCTGCCTAAACAAGAGAGATTTTTTTATTTTTATTATTTTTTGCAATCACTCTTTTACCAAGCACTTGCCATCTTTTTAAATTTGTGTAACATAAGCCCTGATCTCTGACATTAAACATGGGATTCTGTAGGAAACTCTGGAGATTGCTTTAAAGTTCTGCCCAGATACTTAGTTAATGTGAAAATTAGCATCCTAGACTTGGAGATCAATGCAGTCAAGGAGATACTCACAAAGCCTGTTTTTTTGCCTGCCTAGAGAACCAAAAGGCTTTTTCAGCATTCAATCTGGTGGAAAATGCTTAGAGATATAATTATTTTGTGGTCTTATTCTTTTGAAACTGAAATCACTGAGCTAGGTTTTCTTCTTCTTCTACATGTTTCCTATTCATGTAGGTTTCATGGTCCAACCTACCTTCCAGTATACTATGTCAAGTGCAGTTCTTTTGTGTATCTGGTGCTCAATCACAGAGTCCTTATGCAGTTAGGTGAGATCTTTGTTGAAAAGTTATCGTAGTTTTACCTTAGATGGCAATAAAACAGCAAAATGCCCAAGGCTCAGATCCTTCTAGGTTTATCATAAAGTTGGGTGGTGTTCCTAACTGCTCTGTCTTTATATAGAAATTGTTAGAGGATGTACCTCACAGAAGCATTTACTTCCCAGGCATTTTCTAAAGACTTGCACTTAGAACTATGTTACAATATTCATATGTAAACCCCCTCTTCTGTTCTTCACAGACATTTCTGATCAGTTCACTATATAAAAGGAATCCTTATCACAGGTTCTCTTTTTGGTACCTCTCATCACAAGCTCCACTGAAGTTGTCTAAAGGTTGTTTCAGTCATTGGCTGTTACCCCTCACTTCCCACAGTAAACAAATATCCTTTAACTTTATGCTTTCTTATTCTGATATGATGTCAGGGTACAGTTATCCTCAAAAATTTCCTGTTGACAGTATTCACTTATTTATATGTTGCTTTGCAGCAATTCACTAGGTAGTCATTGAGAATTTTTCAATGGAAAGGAGTCTCTAGAATTAAGGTTCATGAGATAAGGTTAAAAGGATGTAAACTCAGGAAATATTTCTTTACAGAGATGCTGGTGGATGTGTGGAACAGCCTACTATCGGTGCCATTTTGAATACTGGCAGCCGACGGCCCGAGTGCAGGAGATCGCTCCAGGACCCCGCTGAATTACCAGGGTCTTTTGGCAAGTCTTGGAGGGGTCAGGCATATACGTTGTAGATTGCCAATATGTTGAAAATGAATGCACACCCCCTACAGTTCAGGAGGGAAGTTACTGCGGGACACTGCTGGACAGAACACGAGTGAGTGGGTATCACTTTTTCTCTTTCAAACCATTGGACCACATGGGATTAGGTAAGTGCCTGAGAAAGTTGGGGTTGAAGGAGCCTGGCTAGACCCCGAGATGACTCCCATAATGCCCGTAATGCCCAGCTGGATAGACCCTAGCCTGGTCCTATTTTGTAGGAGGGAAGCTGGTCAGAAGTGCTCAGGGGAGCCATGGCTGAACATGGTCTGGGCCCTAGTGTTTCTGTTGGAGAAGGGGGATGGGGGGGGGGGGTTTGGAGAACCTTTGGGAGGCTTTAAAAAAAAAAAAAAAAAAAACATTTCCCAAGTCACACAAAAACAAAAATACCTGAAACATTTTGGGTATTTTCCTAAGATATGCTCTGCAGTGGGCTTCAAAGTGAACATCGTATGAATGCTATTTAAAACTTTTGGGTGAGAGTTGGTAGAAGCATAGAAAGCAAGTTTGGCATAAGGATACAATAGAAAATCACCAATGAAGGTACCTCTAAACTGTGATGAGGTCCAATTTAATAAGTAGTGGATGAAGGAGAAATCTCTCTTTTTGAAAGCCTGCAAAATAAGTGTGGAATTAATTGAGGTATATTTTATGCTTTATATCATCAACTTCTGATAAAATAAATGTTCCTCTGATGAAGACACAATGGTGGTGCACCAAGGGCCCTTTGTTCGGGAATATTAATTTGACATTGAAAGTCTAGGGAACACCTAATAGGACACTGAAAGTGTTTTTGAAATTGGATATTAAAAAAGGTTTTTGATTTTATGAACATTTTGAAAAATTGTACAGTCGCCCCCTGTGACATAGTGAGGGCAAAGGCTATCGGCACCATTTTGAGTACTGGCAGCCGACAGCCCGAGTGCAGGAGGTCGCTCCCGTCCCCCGATGGACTTTTGGCAAGTCTTGTGGGGGTCAGGAGGGTCCCCCAAGACTTGCCAAAAGTCCCTGGTGGTCCAACGGGGGTCCAGGAGCAATCTCCTGCACTCGGGCCATCGGCTGCCAGTAATCAAAATGGCGCCGATAGCCTTTGCCCTTACCATGTCATAGGGGCTACTGGTGCCATTGGTCAGCCTCTGTCACATGGTAGGAGCACAAGATGATGCCGGCCATCCATTGCTCCTACCATGTGACAGGGGTTGACCAATGGCACCGGTAGCCCCTGTGACATAGTAGGTCAAAGGCTATCGGCGCCATTTTGAATACCGGCAGCTGAGGTTATGAGTGGAGGAGATGGCTCCCGGACCACCCGCTGGACCACCAGGGAGTTTTGGTAAGTCTTGGGGGCTCATGAGGGTGGGGGGGGGGGTTGTAGTTAATTTAATTTTAGCCGGGAAATGAATAAGAATTAATGTATAAACGTATTGGGGGGCCCCCTTGCTGAATGCAACGTATCTGCCCCCAATGAAAATGAATCCCGAATGCAACGTATGGCGTCCCTATGCACATCCCTAATGAACAATAGTCTGGCTTTCTACACAAAACTTTAAATTATAGAAATGTATGTGCTTAGTTTTTAAACTGCTGGTACTCACCTTTTTTATTTTGAGAATTTAACATGCCTGATGGTCTATATTTTTACTTTCTGGATTTACTTTGTTGTAAATCCAGTGGGGTCACTGAGAGGAGAGCATCACCTTGCTGGTAGCTGAAGAGAATAGGTAAGTACTGCATTGTAAAACGCTACGCATATTTTGTTTTTAACTTAAAAAAGTGATGTGACATAAACGATCGGATTTCCCACATATCCAACATAGCTATGTTGTATATGTTGGCCAAAAGTTCTTTTTGGGCCGAACGAGCCTTCCGGCGCGAACTCGCCGGGAATCACGTGACGCCGTGTCACTTGACGTGGCGCCGACGTCACATGCTTCTAGCCAAGGATTGCAGAAATGGCGTCCTCACTCCTCGCTTGATCACCAGGGAGTTGTGGTAAGTCTGGGGGGGGGATTAAGGAGGGTGAGGGGGTTTAAATTTTTTTTTTTGCACATATGGACATATACCCAACTCATTTAATTTTTTTTATGTCCATATTGACCGCAAATGGGACCCCCTTTGGACATATTGACATATGGACATAAACTTTTGCTCTGCACATCCCTAGTATACACCATCCACCTGGCCAAAATGAGATGGACAGTGAAATGGTAAGAGAAAGTAGGGAAGCTAACCAAATTGGTAGTGCAGTAATAATGGGAAATTTCATTTATCCAATATTGAATGGGTAAATAAACTGATTGACCATACTTCCTTGGGAGCAAAATCATTGACAGAACTTCCCACAGGAAAAGAAAAATTCAGAATTAACTAAAACTTGCCCTCCTTCTTAGGAACAACTGCCAATGGGGACATATGCATGTTTCGAAAAGGAGGAACTTCAAACAGACCCAATATGTGCCCCAAACTCAATTCACCTGCCAATTTGTTTTTGACAAAGTCCACAAAATAACCTACTGACCTAGAATTCATCACAGATCCTCCAAAAATTGAGCCCATGTATGAACTCACAAAGCCTTGTTGAAACCACGCCCAAAGCATGCCCACCACCTCCCTATTTGGGTATGTTTATTGAATAAGGGTATAATCTCTAGGCAGTAGCCATCATTCCTGCGAGCCACCCACTCTTCATTCACATCCTCTAGACTTGATGGATCCACAGTGTTTATCCCACGCCCCTTTTAAGTCCTTCACAGTTCTGGTCTTTACCACTTCCTCCGGAAGGGCATTCCAGAATTGGAGAAGCAGTACTCCTGGGGATTCAACTCAAGGTATTGGATGTTTGTGGCCCATGGAACCGGCTCACCTTTCTGCCTTACAGGCTATACCGGGCCTGGCTCAACGCCTTTCAGAACAGCAAGAAACCCTGGAGAAACTTACTGCAGTCTTTCACCAGCTTCATACACAGAAGCCCCAAAGCACAGCTTCTATACAAGAAAACCAGTTACCAGAGATAACTTTAAAATCAGCTGTTCCACTGGCGGTGCCTGTTCGATTCTCCAGAGAACTACAGAAGACTTGAAGCTTCCTGAACAAGTGCAGCTTACACTTTACTCTACAACCTTCATTGTTTCCCACAAGTCTCTCCAAGACCAACTATATTCTGTCTTATTTGGATGGGAGAACTTTATCGTGGGCTTCTACCTTGTCGGAACACAAGGACCCTATATTGCAGGTCAAAGAAGGATTTATGGACTTGTTTAAATCCGTCTTTGATGACCCTGCCGGTATGTCTGTTGCTGGACTTGCTTTGGTGGACTTAAAGCAAGGCAACATATCCCTGGTGGAATTTGCCATTGAATTTAAAACTCTAGCAGTAGAGCTGCGCTGGGACCCCAGATGTCTGAAGACACTCTTTTGCAGAGGCCTGGACACTCATATAAAGGATGAGTTGGCTGCTCGTCAGATGCCTGACTCGCTGGAAGAATTGATATCCTTAGCCATTCAGATTGACTGGCGGCTCTGAGACAAAGTAAAGGAACTCCGGCCTAAGGTGTTACCTGGGTTAAAACCAACCAGTGCTCCTGCACTAACAAGGGGAGCAGCACCTCCTGCTGAGGAGAAGAAGGAACTGAAGGAATCTGGTCGTGGGCACTTGACGTCTAAAGAGATAAGATATAGAAGGAAGAACAACCTGTGCATGTACTGTGGTCAGCCAGGCCATGATGCTTCTGTCTGCCCTAGTCGTCCAGAAAATGGACAAGCCTGAGTCCCGCGGGAGGACTGTTGGACTATACAGCAATTTCTCCTCCACTCTCTCATCCAGTCTCGATGAACCCTGAACCAGTGACGGTTCGAACCTCTGCCCTGAAGGACTCAGGGGCAAGAGACAACTACCATCTTAGATGTTTTGTGGAATACCTGAGGAGTCCATGTGGTAACTTTGAAGATCCAATATTGTATCACACTATGAAGTGGATGATTCTTTTCACCACCACTTCTTTTGAGGATCTTATCAACATCACCAGCAGTTTTTCTAAATCCTACTGATAGTCATAGCGGTTGCTATGCATGCCATAGCTAGGTTGCGCTCTTTATCTACGATGTCTTCTTGGATTACAAATTTGAGAATACTCCTTCATTCTAACTACTTGGAAGTCATGCTGAAGGACTACAGCACTGTTGATTCCGAAGTAGAAGTCATCTCTACCTCTCAATATTGTGTTGGTCCACTCGGAGATCGTGCTGGAGGTTTACAGCACTGCTTTCCTAGCTACCGGTATTGCGATTGGCCTACTCGGAAGTTGTGCTGGGGGTTACAGCACTGTTTGATTCCAAAGAAGAAGAAGATATCTCTATTCATCAACCTTACTTAAGGATTACTCGGAAGTCGTGTCCATAACCTATGGCACTGGTTGATTCCGAGGAAAGAAAAATATGTTTCTACCTATTAGAGATGTGAATCGTGTCCTCGATCGTCTTAACGATCGATTTCGGCTGGGAGGGGGAGGGAAACGTATTGTTGCCGTTTGGGTGTGTAAACTATCGTGAAAAATCGTTAAAATCGTGAGCCGGCACACTAAACCCCCCTAAAACCCACCCCGACCCTTTAAATTAAATCCCCCACCCTCCCGAACCCCCTCAAATGCTTTAAATTACCTGGGGATCCGGTGGTGGTCCAGAACGGCGGCGGTCCGGAACGGCCCCCTCAATAGAATCGTGTTGTCTTCAGCCGGCGCCATTTTTCAAAATGGCCGCTGCAAAATGGCGGCGGCCATAGACAAAAACGATTCGACGGAGGAGGTCGTTCCGGACCCCCGCTGGACTTTTGGCAAGTCTTGTGGGGGTCAGGAGGCCCCCCCAAGCTGGCCAAAAGTTTCCTGGGAGTCCAGCGGGGTTCCGGGAGCGATTTCTTGCTGCGAATCGTTTTCGTACGGAAAATGGCGCCGGCAGGAGATCGAGTGCAGGAGGTCGTTCAGCGGCGGTCCGGAACCCCCGCTGAACGACCTCCTGCATTCGATCTCCTGCCGGCGCCATTTACCGTACGAAAACGATTTGCGGCAAGAAATCGCTCCCGGAACCCCGCTGGACTCCCAGGAAACTTTTGGCCAGCTTGGGGGGGCCTCCTGACCCCCACAAGACTTGCCAAAAGTCCAGCGGGGGTCCGGAACGACCTCCTCCGTCGAATCGTTTTTGTCTATGGCCGCCGCCATTTTGCGGCGGCCATTTTGAAAAATGGCGCCGGCTGAAGACAACACGATTCTATTGAGGGGGCCGTTCCAGACCGCCGCCGTTCTGGACCACCGCCGGATCCCCAGGTAATTTAAAGCATTGGGGGGGGGGGGGTTTGGGGGGGGTGGGGATTTAATTTAAAGGGTCGGGGGTGGGTTTTAGGGGGTTTTAGTGTGCCGGTTTTCCTGCCCTCCCCCTTCCCCCGATTTACGATTTTTTAACGATAAATCGGGGGAATTGGTATTGTATCGTGGCCCTAACGATTTTTTGACGATTTAAAATATATCGGACGATATTTTAAATCGTCAAAAAACGATTCACATCCCTACTACCTATCAACTTCGTTGGATCATTCGGAAGTTGTGTTGGGGGTTACAGCACTGTTTGATTCCAAGGATGAAGATTCATCCATCCATCAGCTTGTTCATTTTGCTGGTAGCATCAACATCTCTCTTCCAGGTTGCTGTGGAAGAGCTACATCAGAAGTGGATATTGGACCAATTTCTACATCACCACTTCCACTAAAACATCAGTGATGTCCTCAGCAGCCCTCTCATTGCTGCTGACGTCATTATACATTCTACTAGATTCTTCAATTCTACATCTATCTGTGCTATACAGACTTGAACTCAAGACTTTGAGACCTTGGATGTTTGAACAGAGACTGAACTTTGTTTGCCTGAAAAGGCTTCGTCCCCCAACACCTTAGACCTATTGGATAAGAGATGCTTATCAGTTCCACCTCGCGCATCTCTGGTACTTAACCTGATACCCGAAGAAGAGATCGCCCTTTGAAGAGGGGTACTGTTGCATTCTTGCCTCTTCTTGCCCCTCGCTCCACCCTCTCTACTTTGGGAGCGACTCCCTTTGGCTCTGATGGACAGTTGCAGCCACAGCTTCTCCCTGCCTCTTGGTCCCGGTGTCCCCGGGCTGGCTTGATGCTACGGATCCGCCATGTTCCTGATGACATAACGGCACGCGCTCCAGACTTTGTACCAGCAAGGGCGCAAACCTTGGGGGCATCCCCCCAAAGGGACATTATCCATTTCCACTTTAAAAGGTCTTTGTTTGCTAACCTCTAATGAGTTAGCAAGGAACTCCAACAGGACTTGCTTCGGCAGTCCACAATACTTGCAACAACAATCCGAGTCAGCAAGGGGAATCCTTCTCCACTGCTCAGCCTTTTCAAACTTACCAGGAGTACCCACTCCACAGGGGCTCTGCTCTCTCTTCTTGATTTCAAATTGCCAAGACAGGATCTGGTACTCGCTCCTCGAGGGCCTACGTCTCTGCATACTCGGAAGACTCCTCATTGTCTGGAAGCAATCGCAGACGTGAACACAGTGAGTACTATTGTAGATAGGAATCGGTACTCACTCCACAAGGGCCTACATTCCTAGAGCTCTGAAGACTCCCTTCCATCCTAGATGTTATCACAGGTAACGGAGATCGAGAGTTATATTGGCAAGATTGCAGATAGGAACTGGTACTTGCCCCACGAGGGCCCATGTTCCTAGAATCCTTTACAGACTCTCTTCTACTCTAGAAGCCATTTCATAAACAGCTATTGCAAGTTCTTATTACAGACTGTTTATAGGAACCAGTGCTCACCTATGACTCCTGCCCTGAATAAACTGAAGACTCTCTGTGGCATAGAGACCATTGCAGACATCTACTTTCGTGAGTGTACCATCTTGTATCCAGTATATCTTGTCTACTCACTACTTCTAGTCTCTCTCTACAGCTCAGCGACCCAGAGATTATATTCCAGTATCAGAAGGACTTCAGTCTTGCCAAACACATCAACTCACTACTGCCACCCCTGGTGGTCTAGCTTCCATCATAATAAAGAACTATTTGTGTTTATTTCATATTCTAGCCTAGCCGGTGGTTCCTCTCAGGATTTCCTCCTGGGGGCGCTGTCATCTGCCATAGGCCCAGGGATTCACCATTTCCTCTAAGTGGTCATTCCTTACACTACTATCACTCTGTGGGAGCCAACCACTACCGACCACTAACACCGCTTACAGAAGTATTATATAGATAGCTACCTTCTCTCTATTTGGGACTTGCAAGCAGCCTATATATAACAGATTGCTACTCCGTAGCGGAGGCATGATAGATTGCTATCTCAGTAGCGAAGTACAATATATCTATTGTTAGCTCCTCTCTTCAGAAGAGTATCATTGAACAGATTGCCAGCTCCTCTTCCTTGGGGAGTTGATCCATCTCAGATTGCTACCTACTTCCTTACAGGAGCATCTAACAGCAGTTCGCTAACAATATTACTAACTCCGCCCTCCTGGCAGGTAAGCACTACAGATAACTAACTCCTCCCTTCTGGAGGAGCAGATCATGACAGATTGTTACTCCTCCCCCTTTCAGGAGAAAAGCAGAATAGATTGATAACTCCGCCCTCCTGGTGGGGTGAGTGATTACAGACTGCCAACTCCTCCCCTCTGGAGGAGGAGAGTGTAACACTTATATATCCATCGCAGGTGACGTCATCTTCGGGGGACGCCCCCGAGGTTCACGCCATTGCTGGTACTTCAGTCGGGGCCGTGCCAGATGTGCGCCCCTAGGCCTCCAGGAAACATGGAGGTTTGCAGCGTCTAGCCAGTCCGGAGACGCCGGAAGACTTCAGCATAAGAATGCTGCAGCAGCCAATCTTCCCGCGGGTGAAGAGGGAGGTGCCAAAGAGGTAAGGAGGGCGGAGAGAGGGCGTCGGGAACCGACAGACACAACAGTACTTCCCTTCAAAGGGCGATTTCCTCTTCGGGAACCAGGCTTAGGTTTTGAAGGATGCGCGAAGTGGAACTGACGAAGCATCTCTTTGTCCAGGATATTAGTCTGAGGCTCCCAAGAGTTTTCTTCGGGACCGAAACCTTCCCATTTTAGAAGGTATTCAAAAGTCTTGCCTCTTTTATGAACATCCAGAACTTCTTCGACTTTGTATTCTAAGTCGTCTTCTGCATTGATGACAGGTAGATCTTGAGTCTTGGAAGAAAATTAACTGAGTATGTTGTTGTAGATATCAGCAGCGATGGATGAGCTGCTGGGGACGTCACTGAGATTTTCAGTGGAAGTAGCGAAGTTGGGGAACGTCCAAAGCCCACTTCAAGTTGTAACACAATAGTGGATATTCTAATTTGATGAGGGGAATCTTCAGGTTTTCTGATAATGAAGTTGCCTCCTGCCCATGAGTCCACTAGGGCAGGATTCGAAACTGTGATCAGTCCGTAGGTCAAAGAGACTGGGAAAGAGAGCGGAGGAGATGTCGCATTATGGCCTAAGAACAGTCCTCCGTTTTCCGGACGAATGGAGCATGTGAAGACATTATGGCCAGGCTGACCACAGTACATGCAAAGGCTATGCTTCTTCCAAAAACTTCTCTCTTTGAAGGTCAAGCGACCGTGACCAAATTGCATAGGTCCATCTGTATCAGCAACAGGGACTACTGGAACCATCCGAGGGGTAGAGACAGCACTAGCCTGTTTCAACCCGGGTAACACCCTAGGCCAGAGTTCCTTCACCTTGTCCCGGAGCCAGTGATCAATCTGAGTAGCCAAGGCCATTAATTCGTCCAGCGAGTCAGGTGTCTGGTGAGCGGCCAGCTTGTCCCTCAAACTGCAAAAGAGAGTTTTGAGACATCTGGGGTCCCAGCGGAGTTCTGCCGCAAGAGTTTTGAACTCTATGGCAAATTCAGACATTCGAGCAGGCTCATCAAAAACAGATTTAAATAAGTCCATAAATCCTTCTATGCCCTGTAAAATGGTGTCCTTGCATTCCCACAAGGTAGATGCCCAAGACAAGGCCCTACCATCCAGGTATGTACATGTAGGTAGTCTTGGAGAGAGACAAGGCCCTACCATCCAGGTATGTACATGTAGGTAGTCTTGGAGAGAGCTGTAGGAAATAGAGATGGCTGTAATGCAAAATGTTTGCAGCACTGGTTCAAAAAGTCCCGGGTCTTCTGGATTTCTCCGGAAAAGCGCCAGTGGTATAGCAAGGTTACCTCCGGTGACTGACCTTCTTGGTTGGAGGCTGTGCTTTGAACCTTCTGTGTGAGTAGCTGATGAAATGCTACAGTAAGTTTCTCCAAGGCATCTTGCTGCTCCACAATGCGCTGGTCCAGGCCTGGTATAGCATGCAAGGCATTCAGTTGTGCCGGATCTATGGAGTTAGCAATCTGTTGTTATTTAGGAGAGTTGTGGGTGGATCCTTGGACCAGTGGCAGATGACCATGCCCCCGGGGGAAGATCCCGAGAGGGACTACCGGTCAGGCTCAAAGTATGGAGACAAACACACACTAGTTCTTTTATTAGACAGTATACTGAACCACCTGAGGTGGCAGTAGTGAGCTGGAATGCCCGGCTGGGCTGTAGTCCCTCAGATACTGGAACAGCGATCCCTGGAGGCTGAGATGTAGAGAAACTGAAATATAGTGAGGAGGCATGGTATGTAGAGTTCATGTACTGAACCAGATGGTAACACTCACACAATGTCTCATAGAAGCCCAGAAGCTGGAATGTATAGGCCCTCGAGGACCGAATACCTGGTTCCAGGGAAAGCTCTGAGAGAGCGATGGTAACTCACTGATGTAGTTGGCAGTGATGACTTCCAGGCAGAAGAGAGTACCGAGTAAGTCTGGGAACGAGGGCCCTTGAGGAATGAGTACCGGTTACAGACTGTCACCTGAAAAACAAAGAAGAGAGTGAGGCCCCCAAGGAGCGGGTACCCTTAGTAAGTCCGAGGAGGCAGAGTAGCTTAGGTAGAGTAACCCTTGCTAACTCAATCTGTTAGCAAATTCTAAGACATTATATATCTGTCACAGGTGACGTCATCTTCGGGGGACGCCCCCGAGGTTTGTGCCATCACTGGTACTTCAGTCAGGACCGCACCACGTGTGCGCCCCTAGGCCTCCAGGAAACATGGCAGTTTGCAGCATCTAGCCGGTCCGGGAATGCCCAAGGACTTCAGCAGAAGAACGCCGCGGCAGCCAATCTTCCCACGGGCAAAGAGGGAGGCGACAAAGAGGTAAGGAGGGCGGAGAGAGGGCGTCGGGAACCAACAGACACAACAGATGCCAATTATGTCAATCTCATCATTTGCTGCTATACACTCTAACTCTCCCATCTTACTTCTTAGACTTCTGGCATTGACATACAGACATTTCAAAGTGTGTTTTTTGTTTGATTTAACAACCTGCTTTTCAGTTGTTAGGGATAATTCGGAAATCATTAGCTTCGGTGATTTTTTACATATAGGCACGTGGACTACGTTTGCTTTTATTGGAACCTCTCTGTTGGGATGCCCTAACTCTCCTGTTTCATTAGTATCCTTCAAGGATACATTTCTCTGAACCATGCACTGCTGAGTGACTGTCGGCTTCCCCCCTTGTTCTAGTTTAAAAGCTGCTCTATCTCCTTTTTGAAAGTTACTGCCAGCAGTTTGGTTCCACTCTGGTTAAGGTGGAGCCCATCCTTTCGTAAAAGTCTCCCCCTTCCCCAAATGTTTCCCCAGTTCCTTACAAAACTGAATCCCTCTTCCCTGCACCATCATCTCATCCAAGCATTGAAACTCTGGAGCTCTGCCTGCCTCTGGGGACCTGCACGTGGAACAGGAAACATTTCAGAGAATGCCACCCTGGAGATTCTGGATTTCAGCTTCTTACCTAAAATCCTAAATTAGGTTTCCAGAACCTCTCTCCCACATTTTCCTATGTCATTGGTTCCCACATGTACTTCGACAGCCGGCTCCTCCCCAGCACTGTCTATTATCCTATCTAGGTGACATGTGAGGTCTGCCACCTTCGCACCAGGCAGGCAAGTTACCAGGCGGTCCTCACATCTACCAACTACCCTGCTATCTACATTTCTAATAATTGAATCACCAGCTATGATGGCCGGCCTAACCCTTCCCTCCTGGGCAGTTGCCCTGGGAGACTTGTCCTCAGTGCGAGAGGACAATACATCATCTGGAGAGCAGGTCCTTGCTACAGGATCACTTCCTACATCACCAGGGTGATGCTCTCCTACTGGGAGACCTTTCTGATCCAAGGCAGTTGGGGCTGCAAGACTGCATTTGGGACTTGGGTACTATGTCCCTGAAGTCATGGGATAGGTGTTGATGTTCTTTCGTGGATTGCAAACTGGCTAAAAGACAGGAAACAGAGAGTAGGATTATATGGACAATTTTCTCAGTGGAAGGGAGTGGACAGTGGAGTTCTCAGGGATCTATATTGAGACCCTTACTTTTCAATATATTTATAAATGATCTGGAAAGAAATACGACAAGTGAGGTAATCAAATTTGCAGATGATACAAAATTGTTCAGAGTAGTTAAATCACAAGCAGATTGTGATAAATTGCAGGAAGACCTTGTGAGACTGGAAAATTGGGCTCAAAATGGCAGATGAAATTTAATGTGGATAAGTGCAAGGTGATGCATATAGGGAAAAATAACCCATGCTGTAGTTACACAATGTTAGGTTCCATATCAGGTGCTACAACCCAAGAAAGAGATCTAGGTGTCATAGTGGATAACACATTGAAATTGACGGTTCAGTGTGCTGCTGCAGTCAAAAAAAGCAAATAGAATGTTGGGAATCATTAGAAAGGGAATGGTGAATAAAACGGAAAATCTCATAATGCCTCTGTATCACTCCATGGTGAGACCACACTTTGAATACTGTGTACAATTCTGGTCGCCACATCTCAAAAAAGATATTATTGCAATGGAGAAGGTACAGAGAATGGCTACCAAAATCATAAGGGTAATGGAACAGCTCCCCTATGAGGAAAGACTAAAGAGGTTAGGACTTTTCAGCTTGGAGAAGAGACGGCTGAGGGGGGGATATGATAGAGGTGTTTAAAATCATGAGAGGACTAGAACAGGTAGATGTGAATTGGTTATTTACTCTTTCGGATAATAGAAAGACTAGGGGTCACTCCATGAAGTTAGCATGTGGCACATTTAAAACTAATTGGAGAAAGTTCTTTCTTACTCAACGCACAATTAAACTCTGGAATTTGTTGCCAGAGGATGTGGTTAGTGCAGTTAGTATAGCTGTGTTTAAAAAAAGATTGGATAAGTTCTTGGAGGAGAAGTCCATTACCTGCTATTAATTAAGTTGACTTAGAAAATAGCCACTGCTATTACTAGCAACTGTAACATGGAATAGACTTAGTTTTTGAGTACTTGCCAGGTTCTTATGGCCTGGATTAGCCACTGTTGGAAACAGGATGCTGGGCATGATGGACCCTTGGTCTGACCCAGTGTGGCATGTTCTTATATTCTTATGTTCTTATGAAGGTCTCATCAATGTATCTCTCTGTCTGCCTCAGCTCCTCCAAGTCTGCTTCTCTAGCCTCTAGAGATCGGAGTTGTTCCCTGAGAGCCAGGAGCTCTTTGCACTGAGTGCACACATACAATCTCTTACCAGCGGGTAATAAATCATACATGTAACCCTCAGTGCAAAAGACTGGAAAGCCCCCCTCTTGCTTCTGAACTGCTGTCTTCATCTTAGTTTTTTTGAGTTCCTAGTTAAGTTTAGGATACTAAGGGAGTTGGAATGAGAGTGCTTTAAATTTACAGGTGAATTTACTAATTAATCAGCTTGTGTCCTATAAGGGGATGAGTAAACTTTCAATAAGGGCTGGTACAATAGTATGATTTAGATAAGACCCTCTTTGACCTCTGGACTCCTCTCCCTGGGGGATGCTGGGAGCAGTATGCAGATGAGCCTTCCGGTCCTCCTCTACTGCAAAGGGTGCGGGGCCTCTGGAAGCTGGGGCTGTGGAAGTCAATCCCTGGATTGCTTGTGGTGACCTCTGGACTCCTCTCCCGGGGGATGCTGGGAGCAGTATGCATATGAGCCTTCCGGTCCTCCTCTACTGCAAAAGGTGCAGGACCTCTGGAAGCTGAGGCTGTGGAAGTCAATCCCTGGATAGCTTGCAGTGACCTCTGGACTCTTCTCCCAGGGGATGCTGGGAGCAGTATGCAAATGATCCTTCTGGTCCTTCTCTAGGGTGTGGGGCCTCTGGAAGCTGGGGCTGTGGAAGTCAATCCCTGGATCGCTTGTGGTGACCGCTGGACTCCTCTCCCGGGGCATGCTGGGAGCAGTATGCAGATGAGCCTTCCGGTCCTCCTCTACTGCAAAAGGTGCGAGGCCTCTGGAAGCTGGGGCTGTGGAAGTTAATCCCTGGATCGCTTGCAGTGACCTCTGGACTCCTCTCCCAGGGGATGCTGGGAGCAGCATGCAGATAAGCCTAGATGACTGGCCTATTTGGGCAAAGTCAGAAGTGCTTTGCCATTCAGCGATCCACAGAGTAGGGATGTGAATCGTTTTAGGACGATTAAAATTATCGTCCGATAATTTTAATATCGTCTTAAACCGTTATGGAACACAATACAATAGAGATTCTAACGATTTATCGTTATAAATCGTTAGAATCGTGAGCCGGCACACTAAAACCCCCTAAAACCCACCCCCGACCCTTTAAATTAAATCCCCCACCCTCCCGAACCCCCCCCAAATGAGTTAAATAACCTGCGGGTCCAGCGGCGGTCCGGAACGGCAGCGGTCCGGAACGGGCTCCTGCTCCTGAATCTTGTTGTCTTCAGCCGGCGCCATTTTCCAAAATGGCGCCGAAAAATGGCGGCGGCCATAGACGAACACGATTGGACGGCAGGAGGTCCTTCCGGACCCCCGCTGGACTTTTGGCAAGTCTCGTGGGGGTCAGGAGGCCCCCCACAAGCTGGCCAAAAGTTCCTGGAGGTCCAGCGGGGGTCAGGGAGCGATTTCCCGCCGCGAATCGTTTTCGTACGGAAAATGGCGCCGGCAGGAGATCGACTGCAGGAGGTCGTTCAGCGAGGCGCCGGAACCCTCGCTGAACGACCTCCTGCAGTCGATCTCCTGCCGGCGCCATTTTCCGTACGAAAACGATTCGCGGCGGGGAAATCGCTCCCTGACCCCCGCTGGACCTCCAGGAACTTTTGGCCAGCTTGTGGGGGGCCTCCTGACCCCCACGAGACTTTCCAAAAGTCCAGCGGGGGTCCGGAAGGACCTCCTGCCGTCCAATCGTGTTCGTCTATGGCCGCCGCCATTTTTCGGCGCCATTTTGGAAAATGGCGCCGGCTGAAGACAACAAGATTCAGGAGCAGAAGCCCGTTCCGGACCGCTGCCGTTCCGGACCGCCGCTGGACCCGCAGGTTATTTAACTCATTTGGGGGGGGTTCGGGAGGGTGGGGGATTTAATTTAAAGGGTCGGGGGTGGGTTTTAGGGGGTTTTAATGTGCCGGTTTTGCGATTTTTAGATTTTTAGATTTTTCACGATTTTTCACGATATTTTACCCCCCCAAACGGCAACAATACGATTCCCTCCCCCTCCCAGCCGAAATCGATCGTTAAGACGATCGAGGACACGATTCACATCCCTACCACAGAGTACTTCAGCTATTGACATCACTCAGTTGGGTGGTCAACCTTGCCAAGAGTCGGCTGGTACCCTCCCAGTCTTTGGAATACCTGGGTGCCCTGTTCGACACACAACAGGGGAGAGCTTTCCTTACCACGGACCACATTTTCAAGCTGCAAGGTCAAGTTCGAGACTTATTGTCCAGATGTCCTCCTGGAGTGCAGGATTACTTGTGAGTCCTAGGGTCGATGACTTTCACCTTGGAGTTAGTGCCCTGGGCCTTTGCTCATATGCGTCCTTTGCAATCAGCATTGCTTTCCCAGTGGAACCCAATCTCCGAGCAATTTCATCTGCCTCTTCCTCTTATGGATTCTGCAAGGTCCAGCCTTGACTGATGGCTCATCTCAGACAACTTGAGTCGAGGGGTTCCCCTGGTAGTGCCCGAGTGGATGGTGATTACCACAGATTCCAGCCACGGTCTGTCTGGGGAAATTCGTTCAGAGGCTGTAGTCTCTGGAGGAATCTCAGTGGTCAATCAATTGCCTGGAGACCAGAGCGGTGTTTCTCGCATTACAAGTCTTTTTTCCGCTCCTTCACAAGATGTCAGTCAGGGTTCTGTCTGTCAATGTGACCACGGTGGCGTATATCAATCACCAAGGAAGGACCAAAAGCCAACCAGTGGTGGTGGAAGCTCAACAGTTGTTAAGCTGGGCGGAGCAGCATCTGGTCAGTATTGCGGCATCCCACATAGATGGCATCAACTATGTTCAGGCAGACTTTCTCAGTTGGCACCGTCTCGATCCCGGGGAGTGGGAGTTGGCTGACGAAGCTTTTCAGCTCATATGCGCAAAATGGGACACTCTCAGAATGGATCTGATGGCGACTTTCAGGAATGCCAAAGCCCTGCGCTTCTTCGGTTGCCGCAGGGAGACTGGAGTGGAAAGAGTGGATGCTCTGGTTCTTCCCTGGCTGGCGGATGTCTTGCTGTATGTGTTTCCGCTGTGGCCTCTGATCAGCAAGGTACTCAGGCGTATAGAACTCCACCCAGCAGAGGTGATCCTCATAGCTCCAGAGTGGCCAAGGCATCCATGGTTTGCAGATCTGCTCAATCTGACGGTGGCAGAACCTCTGCGTTTTCTGGATTTCCCGGCCCTTCTACATCAAGGTCCCGTCTGTTTGGAAGAGGCGGATCGCTTTTGTCTAGCAGTATGGCTTTTGAGAGATGGCATCTGAAGAGCAAATGGTATTCTGACGTGGTGGTGACTATGCTTTTGAGGTCCTGCAAGCCATCCACTTCCCTGGCTTATGTCCGGGTGTGGAACGTTTTTGAATCTTGGTGCATGGAACGTGAGGTGACTCCTTCTCGAGCATCGGTGTCCGATATTTTGTGTTTCCTACAAGCTGAACTATCCAAGGGTTTGTAATGTAGCTCTCTTAGGGTGCAGGTAGCAGCTTTTGGTTGTTTATGTGCACTGTTCAGGGTGTTGCGTAAGCTAAGCATCCGGATGTGGCTCGGTTTCTTCGGGGAGCGAAGCACTTATGGCCTCCGGTAAGACACCCTTGTCCTTCTTGGAACCTAAATTTAGTTCTCAGAGCCTTGTGTGCTCAACCCTTTGAGTCTTTAAAAAGGGCAACATTGAAAGATCTCATGTTAAAGGTGATCTTTCTGGTAACAATTTCATCTGCACGCAGGGTGTCAAAGCTTCAGGTGTTGTTTTGCAGAGAGCCTTTCTTGAGAATTTTGGAGTCTGGAGTCTCTTTACAGACGATTCCTTCTTTTCTGCCAAAGGTAGTTTTTTATTTTCACCTGAATCAGTCGGTGGAGCTCTTGTCGTTTCCAGATTTGGACCGGTCAGATCCTCTTTCTAGAGACTTAAGGAAACTGGATGTTCACAGACGTTTGCTTTGTTATCTAGAGGTTACGAATGCGTTTCGGGTTTCCGACCACGCCTGCCATCGCCTGCCATTTTGTACTGTGGAGTGGTCCA
This sequence comes from Rhinatrema bivittatum, assembly GCF_901001135.1. Taxonomy (NCBI): domain Eukaryota; kingdom Metazoa; phylum Chordata; class Amphibia; order Gymnophiona; family Rhinatrematidae; genus Rhinatrema; species Rhinatrema bivittatum. The sequence continues at coordinate 496,259,795 of NC_042617.1, forward strand.
AAGAGAGGTAACATGGCTTCTAAGACTACAATTGCTCACTGGCTGAAAGAGGCTATAAGTTCAGCATACTTGCTGCAGGGTACACCTCTGCCGGTTGGACATCGTGCTCATTCTTCCTACTTGCAAGCAGTGTCTTGGGCGGAATGCCAACAATTCTCGCCACAAGAGATTTGCAGAGCGGCTACATGGAAGTCTTTACACACATTCACCAAGCATTACAGACTGGATGTCCAGGCTCTGGCTTCAGGAGGATTTGGAGAAGGTGTGCTCCGAGTGGGCCTCTCCAGGACCCACCCCAGGTAATAAAGCTCTGGTACATCCCAGGAGTCTGGAATGATCTGGATACGTACAGGGAAAGAAAATTGGTTCTTGCCTGATAATTTTCGTTCCTGTAGTACCACGGATCAGTCCAGAGTCCCGCCCAATTTAGGCATACAGGTAAGGTAATGGAGAGTCCACTCGTTCAGCTTCTGCAAATTAAATTTATTCTCATGGGTTCAACAGGTTCTGATCCCACTTGGGATTAGTGAGCCAGTTCAGAAAAGGTGTTATTTGCATATAGTTACTTTTTGGTTTTGGGCTATTCTGCTTTGATACTGATTCATATTGATGGACTGTAGGTGACACCTCGGGGATTAGGGAAGAGTCTGTTAAAACTTCTCTGTCTCCATCTGCTGGACGGGAGGCAAAACCCAGGGGTCTGGACTGATCCGTGGTACTACAGGAACGAAAATTATCAGGTAAGAACCAATTTTCCTTTCCCTGTTCTTACCTGGATCAGTCCAGATAAACGTGACCTAAGTTAGGTCGTCCTGGAAGACAAAAGGCTGCAGAGAAAATTGCATATAGCACTGGTTTATGAACCTACTGCAGAGCTTGGAGTTGCCATTGAAACGTTGAGGCATTGTAAGTGCCAGAAAGGCACGTGGTGTCGACGGGGGTGGCTGTAAAGGAGGATAAGCTGAATCATTGACGAAAGCATCGACCCGGGCATGAAGACGATCCATGGATGAGGCCAATTGCTCGAGGAACTGCTGCTGTTCTTGCATCTTTGAAGCCAGGCCTGGGATGGCCTGGAGGGCATGCAGCTCCACCTGTTGTGTAGGAGGTGGATTCTTGGGATGAGGTGGGGTTGATGCAACCCATAGGCGAGGGCCTATGGGTCTCCACCATCAGCAGGCAGAGTGGGCTGAAGCTGGAGGCCACTGGAGCTTCACCTATACCAGCCCACGTTCCCCTAGGGTTGAGCCTTCGGGTGCCAGGCCGGCAGAAAGACGGGCCTCGAGGTTGGGTATGAGTATAGCTGGTTCAGCCCAGAGACAGCATCCAGCAGGTGGCATGATCCTATCCCGGACAGTATGTGGCACGGAAACCCAAGCACCAGGGAACAGGAGGATACTGAAGGTGCCTGAGCAAAGGAAGGCTGAAGCCATAATAGTCCGTGTCCAGAAGTTAGGGACAGAGGCGTCACTGTCAACCTTGAGTAGAAGTGGGCGGCACTTGGAAGGTGTACCAAGCAACGTGGAACTCTGGACCCAAGATAGTCTGAGGCGAAGTCGTACATAGCAAAGTTCAAGGCACAGAGAAAACAAGTGTGGTCAGACATATCAATGGTCAGGGCATGGAGAAGGCAGATGTGGTCAGATGTAGCAATGGTCAAGGCACAGAGAAGGCAGGCATGGTCAGACATAGCAATGGTCAAGGCATGGAGACAGGCGTAGCAATGGTCAGGGCATGGAGAAGGCAGGCGTGGTCAGGCGTAGCAGAGGTCAGGTTTGGAGAAGGCAGGTGTGGTCAGGCATAGCAGAGGTCAGGCTCGGAGATGGCAGGCATGGTCAGGCATAGCAATGGTCAGACTTGGAGAAGGCAGGTAGGCGAAGTCAGGCGAAGCAATGGTCAGGCTTGGAGAAGGCAGGGAGGCAAAATCAGGCGAAGCAGTGGTCAGGCTTGGAGAAGGCAGGTAGGTGAAGTCAGGCGAAGCAGTGGTCAAATTCAGGAAGTCAATCAAGCAAAGACGAGATGAACAGTGGATTAGGAACCAGGAACCGGGAACTTGGAGAATCAGGAACACGAACAAACAAGTACTGCAACATCGAGCACTCAGAAACCAGGAACAGGAGACCAAGGAGATCTGTTGCAAAGGCAACACTGGGGAACGCGGCCTGAGTATTTATGTGCTGAAGGATCTGATGTCAGCGTCCGGGTCCGCGGCCAGGTTCCTGCCGTGGGCCCTTTAAACCATTCACTGATGCGTGCGTGCCTAGGGAGGGGCGCGGCTCTGCCGGCGGTGTCTCTCCGCTAGGCCCGCGGAGAGGCCCGAGGAGTGGAGGCATCCTGGCTGGAGGTCCTGGGAAGCGGAACAGGGCCGGAGGTGCTGGCGGGAGTCCGAGGTCAAGACTGGCGGCCCACTGCCACCAGCAACGAGGAGCTGGAGCCTGAAGCTTATGTAGCGAGGTGAGAGGACCGCACCGCGGGGCTGCCACAGGCGGCAAGCGTAACAGAGGACAGAGGTTATATGGACCTATGATTAAGCTTACAGGTCTCTATAGGGTGTAAGTCCCAATTGAGTTTAAAAATCTGTTCTGAGGTCCTTTGATTGGGTTGTGTATACATAGTGGTTCCCATCTTCATTGATTATTTTCCATTCCCTGCCACCATGTTACTGGTGGCAGGGCAAATCTTTGCTTCCCTACCTTAAATTAATTGCAAGTTTATCAACAGCAAAACCACAAAGTAATTGGTGATTTATGATATTGTTCACCCTTTCTACAAACTGAAGTGATACAACAAAATATCTGATTATAATAGAAGCAAAAGATTTGGACATTATAGAAAAAGATCTGGATATTTCATAAGAGGACTGATCATTAGTCCTGGTTCATTGGCTAGGAGTGGAAGTTAACTGATGAAAAGGACATAACACCAGCCACAAGCCAAGACTAATGAAGAACAATTTGCATCTGCGGACTCTGATGTTACTAATCCATCTCCTACAGAGGCTGAGCAAAGGGGCCTAGGGACTATTTTTAAACCACTGACAAAATATAATTAAAGATTAAAAAGCTCCCAAGGGACTGACTTTATTTCTAGTATGGGCCAATGCTGTACTTGTAAATACATGAGCTAGAAAATACTTGAAAAACAAGCAGTATATTTCTGCATAAGAGAATGCAATTGTAGTGAAATTCTTTTACATATTTTGTGGTTTATATAAGATTTTCTTTTGTTTATTATAAGAATTTTAAGGCTACACATCCAACTGGTAACTGGGAAGCTGTTCAAATAATCCTTGTTAAAATGGGACAAGACTGAGCTTTTCATGACCCGCAGAGTCTGGCCATATGAAAATCAAGGTTGGCAGCAGCAGCAGCACAGAAAGCAGAGTAGAGCTCACTTTTTCTACAGAATTAGGACTTCCCACTGCAGCTTTCTAAACTCTGTGCTGTTCAATGGAAAACCAGGCCTGGATTACCAGAAATGGACCCTGATCCAGTGTAAAAGACTTGTACTTTATTAAAGGGGGGATATTGAGTTTATTATTTAATTTCTCCCTTTCCTCAAATTGCACTAAATGGAGCAAAATTGTGTGCAGCCTACTTGACACACAAAATTTTGCTCTATGGGAAAGAGGAAAGATAGCTTTAAAGTTCATACTAACCCTTATCTTTTATGTTTTTATGTTCCCTCGAAGGTTCAGTCCCACTTACTGAATGCTTCCCTGAAACACTTACACAACACCCACATCCCCTGATGACACTACCAGCACATCTTCATAATCTTCCTTGACAATATCAACACAACCCCTTTACATCTCCCCCAACATGTGATTCATATTATGATGTGGTTAATAACACCGTCGTTCACAGTACACAACAGCTGCGTCAGCAGGAAGGAAATGAGCATGCTCCTGCTGGTAGCCGTAGGCGGTGGGGGATTGTTAGACATTGGGAGCTTGTCAGAGAGTGAGAGTTTATGATTATGTGTCAGGAGTGGGAGGCTGAGCTGACACGTTTCCCAACTCCCAATGCATTGTCTTACTGGCCATAAGGTGATGATTTTTCAACTGCAATAAACATCCTTGTTATTTAGCATGGGCTTAGCATAGGGGAAAGCACAAACTAGTGACATACAAGTGAGAAAGAGCAGCGGGCACAATAGAGGATGAAACAACCTGTTTTATTGTATGTATTCCAGATTCATGCAAGAAATGATATCCCCCAACTGTACTAGACAAAATAGCAGACGTGCAGACCTGACATTCTCTTTGTGAGAAACAGTTTCCCCCTTCACTCAGTTCTCTCTGCTCTATCCTATTGCTTAATCTAAGTCAGTCCAAGTAAGTAGCCCTAGCCAGGTTCATAGCAAGCAGTCAAACATAGACCAGAATATGCAGCATTTGTTTGCTAGATCTAGAAAGGACGCATCATACACCATTTGCAAGCTCATCTAGACCAGCAATATAAACTGTTGAGCTCTTTAGTAAGTATTCATGTTCAAAATGTTACATGGTATCCATGAGGAATGTCGAGTAAGTCTATATAAATGTTAAGTAATAGTAGTAGTTAGGGATGTGAATCGTGTGCCAGATCGTTTTAACGATTGGGTTCGGCTGCGGGGGGGGGGGATCTGATCGTTAGAGATGTGAATTGGAATCGGTTCCGATTCCAATTCACATCACTAATTTTTTTTTAGTGAGGCCCGCGCCAATAAAAAAAACCCCACCCGACCCTTTAAAATTACCCCCAGAGCCTCCCCCACTCTCCTGACCCCCCCCAAAAAACTTTTAACACATACCTGGTGGTCCAGGGGGGCCGCGGGGAACGATCTCCCGTTCCCAGGCCATCGGCTGCGCTAAAAAAAAATGGTGCCGATGGCCCTTTGCCCTTACCATGTGACAGGGCAAAGGTAGCGCCGGCGCCATTTTGAATATTGGCAATACGGCCGGAGTGCAGGAGATCGCTCCCGGACCCCCGCTGGACCCCCAGGGACTTTTGGCCAGCTTGGGGGGCTTCCTGACCCCCACAAGACTTGCCAAAAGTCCAGCGGGGGTCGGGGAGTGCCCTCCTGCACTCGGGCCATATTGCCAGCATTCAAAATGGCGCCGGCGCTACCTTTGCCCTCACTATGTCATAGGGGTCGAGTTTCTTCTCCCAGACAGTATCTCCACCTGCACCAAACCCTTGGTGCTACGTACCGGCCTCCTACATCAGGAAGATCCTCTCCTCTCAGTGGGAACACTGAGAGGAGAGGATCACCTTGCTGGTGGCTGAAAGGAATCAGTAAGTTTTTGCTTGGGACATTGTCTTTTTTAAAAGTATTGGGGCAAAGTTAACTATTTGGGAATATTATTTAGTGTGTTTGTGTGTTTGTGCCTTTAATAGTCAGAAAGGCAGTGAATAAATAAGTTAGACTTTGTATTTTTAAATATTTTTAAATAGTCAATAAGGTAGCTAGTAAGCAGTAGGTAGTGTGTTTATTTTTAAAAGTCTGCAGAACTGAGTGTTCTGCAGACTTTTAAACTGAGTGTTTGTATTTAATACAAACTGAGTGTTTGTATTGAAAAAAAACCACAAAAAAAAGTAGCCAGAAGCTAGAAATAAGCTAGGAGCAGTGTATACCTAAGAAAAAAGTTGAATAGTTCAGCTCAGTTACTCACCTTGGAAAGGTGTTGAGGTAGTGTGATTGGGTTTGAATAGGGACCAACCTTTGTTAATCAAGAGAGCAGTGAGTCACTCTGGCTGACTAACTGAAGTTAGTCTAGATGTATTCCACATATTAAGAAAGGTGGAAAGAAGGCAAAACAATTACCGGCTTGGTTAAAAGGGCAGGTGAAAGAAACTATTTTAGCCAAAAGATCTTCATTCAAAAATTGGAAGAAGGATCCAATTGAAGAAAATAGGATAAAGCATAAATGTTGGCAAGTTAAATGTAAGACATTGATAAGACAGGCTAAGAGAGAATTTGAAAAGAATTTGGCTGTAGAGGCAAAAACTCACAGTAAAAACTTTTTAAAATATATCCGAAGCAGAAAGCCTGTGAGGGAGTCAGTTGGACCGTTAGATGATTGAGGGGTTAAAGGGGCAAGGCCATCGAGGAGAGATTAAATGATTTCTTTGCTTCGGTGTTTACTGAAGAGGATGTTGGGGAGGTACCTGTAATGGAGAAGGTTTTCATAGGTAATGATTCAGATGGACTGAATCAAATCACGGTGAACCTAGAAGATGTGGTAGACCTGATTGACAAACTGAAGAGTAGTAAATCACCTGGACCGGATGGTATACACCCCAGAGTTCTGAAGGAACAAAAAATGAAATTTCAGACCTATTAGTAAAAATATGTAACCTATCATTAAAATCATCCATTGCACCTGAAGACTGGAGGATAGCAAATGTATCCACAATATTTAAAAGGGCTCCAGGGGCGATCCAGGAAACTACAGATCGGTTACCCTGACTTCAGTGCCAGGAAAAATAGTGGAAAGTGTTCTAAACATCAAAATCACAGAACATGTAGAAAGACATGGTTTAATGGAACAAAGTCAGCATGGCTTTACCCAGGGCAAGTCTTGCCTCACAAATCTCCTTCACTTTTTTGAAGGAGTTAATAAACATGTGGATAAAGGTGAACCGGAAGATGTAGTATACTTGGATTTTCAGAAGGCATTTGACAAAGTTCCTCATGAGAGGCTTCTAGTAAAAGTAAAAAGTCATGGGATAGGTGGCGATGTCCTTTTGTGGATTGAAAACTGGCTAAAAGACAGGAAACAGAGAGTAGGAAGGGAGTGGACAGTGGAGTGCCTCAGGGATCTGTATTGAGACCCTTACTTTTCAATATATTTATAAATGATCTGGAAAGAAATACGACAAGTGAGATAATCAAATTTGCAGATGACACAAATTTGTTCAGAGTAGTTAAATCACAAGCAGATTGTGATAAATTGCAGGAAGACCTTGTGAGACTGGAAAATTGGGCATCGAAATGGCAGATGAAATTTAATGTGGATACGTGCAAGGTGATGCATATAGGGAAAAATAACCCATGCTATAATTACACAATGTTGGGTTCCATATTAGGTGCTACAACCCAAGAAAGAGATCTAGGCATCATAGTAGATAACACATTGAAATTGTCGGTTCAGTGTGCTGTGGCAGTCAAAAAAGCAAACAGAATGTTGGGAATTATTAGAAAAGGAATGGTGAATAAAACAGAAAATGTCATAATGCCTCTGTATCGCTCCATGGTGAGATCGCACCTTGAATACTGTGTACAATTCTGGTCGCCGTATCTCAAAAAAGATATAATTGCGATGGAGAAGGTACAGAGAAGGGCTACCAAAATGATTAGGGGAATGGAACAGCTCCCCTATGAGGAAAGACTAAAGAGGTTAGGACTTTTCAGCTTAGAGAAGAGATGGCTGAGGGGGGATATGATAGAGATGTTTAAAAGTATGAGAGGTCAAGAATGGGTAGATGTGAAGCGGTTATTTACTCTTTCGGATAGTAGAAAGACTAGGGGGCACTCCATGAAGTTAGCATGGGGCACATTTAAAACTAATCTGAGAAAGTTCTTTTTTACTCAATGCACAATTAAACTCTAGAATTTGTTGCCAGAGGATGTGGTTAGTGCAGTTAGTATAGCTGTGTTTAAAAAAGGATTGGATAAGTTCTTGGAGGAGAAGTCCATTACCTGCTATTAAGTTCACTTAGAGAATAGCCACTGCCATTAGCAATGGTAATATGGAATAGACTTAGTTTTGGGGTACTTGCCAGGTTCTTATGGCCTGGATTGGCCACTGTTTGAAACAGGATGCTGGGCTTGATGGACCCTTGTTCTGACCCAGTATGGCATTTTATTATGTTCTTAGGAAGAGATCTCTTTCCTCATCTTGAAGAAATCCATTCACCCAGTCATCCTGGGTCTACCCTGGCTTCAGAGACACTCCTCGGTCATAAGTTGGGATACCATGCAGATCGCATCTTAGAGCCGGCTTGTTTTGGCTCCTGCCTGGCAACCATTCCTCGTCCTAGCGTGCCTCTCCTGACCACACCCTTGATACTTCCACCACAGTACCAAGATTATGCGGATATCTTCTTGAAGGAGATGGCTGAACTGCTCCCTGAACACCGGCCGTTCGACTGTGCAATAAACCTCCTCCCGGGCAGCACTTGTCGCTCCTGGAGACTCAATCCATGTCCTCATACATTCAGGAGAACTTGCAGAGGGGCTTTATCCGGCCCTCCAACTCCCCCACCGGGGCTGGGTTCTTCTTCGTGGCCAAGAAGGACGGGTCACTCCGACCTTGCATCGACTATCGCTGTCTCAACGCCATCACTCAGCGGGACAGATATCCGTTACCACCGATTCCCGAACTACTGGACAGACTCCAAGGAGCCAAACTATTTACCAATCTGGACCTCAGGGGTGCGTACAATTTGGTACGCACATGATCGGGCGATGAATGGAAGACCACGTTCAATACTAGAGAAGGGCACTACGAGTATTTGGTTATGCCCTTTGGCTTGTGCAACGCCCCTGCGGTTTTTCAAAACCTCATGAATGAGGTTCTAAGGGATATGTTGCATAACTCCATCATAGTCTACCTCGATGTGCTGATCTATTCCAAAGACCTGGCCACGCACTGCATACAAGTGCGGCAAGTATTACAGAAACTACGCGACAATCGTCTGTTTGCTAAGCTGGAAAAGTGCCAGTTCGAGCAGGAATCCTTGCCCTTCCTTGGGTACATAGTCTCATCCACTGGCTTCCATATGGACCCTGAGAAGGTGGCGGCCATTTGGGACTGGCCCCAGCCGGTAGAGGTTAAAGCATTGCAACGATTCCTTGGCTTCGCCAATTTTTATCACCAGTTTATACCACATTATTCTCGGCTGGTGGCGCCCCTCACGGCCCTTACCAGGAAGGGTGCCGACACCAAGAACTGGTCCTCATTGGCATTAGATGCTTTCCAGAGGCTGAAAGAAGCCTTTCTTCTGGATGTCTGTCTCCACCACCCGGACCCGTAGCGTCAGTTTATTGTGGAGGTAGATGCAACCGACCTTGTGGTAGGGGCTGTCTTGAGCCAATTATCCACTAAGGGCAAATCCCTACCATGTTCCTACTTCTCACGGAAGCTCTCTCCGGCTGAAAGAAATTACGGTATTGGCGATAAAGAGTTGCTAGCCATCAAACTGGCGCTGGAAGAATGGCACCAATGGCTGGAGGGGGCCCGATACCCCATGATCGTCTATACCGACTAGAGATGTGCATCGTTTTTCACCCGAATTAGGAAATTGCATGAAATTTCCTAATTCGTTGCGGTTTCGGAGGTCCCGAAACCCGAAATGAAATTTCCCTGAATTTCGGGGAAATTTCGTTTTTCGGGTTTGCTTGCGGAGAGGGGCACAATTTTTTTTTAATTAAAAAAACCACCCCAAACCACCCCAAACATTTAAATTAACTATTATACACCACCCCCCCCCATCCCGATCCCTCCCCAAGACTTACGAAGATCCCTGGTGGTCCAGCGGGGTCCCGGGTTCCATTTGCCCTTCGTGCCCGGTACTGCAAGCCGTGCGCCTCAAAATGGTGCCGAATAGCCTGAACTACCATGTCACAGGGGCTTTCGGCGCTATTGGTCAGCCCCTGTCACATGGCCATCGGCGCCATCTTGTGCTCTTATCATGTGACAGGAGCTGACCAATGGCGCCGAAAGCCTCTGTGACATAGTATGGGCAAAGGCTATCGGCGCCATTTTGGTTACTGGCAGCCGACAACGAAATCGCTCCCGGACCCCTGCTAGACCCCCAGGGATTATTGGCAAGCCTTGGGGGGGGGTCAGGAGGGGGCTCCTGACCCCCCCAAGGCTTGCCAATAATCCCTGGGGGTCCAGCAGGGGTCCAGGAGCGATTTCGTTGTCGGCTGCCAGTAACCAAAATGGCGCCGATAGCCTTTGCCCATACTATGTCACAGAGGCTTTCGGCGCCATTGGTCAGCTCCTGTCACATGATAGGAGCACAAGATGGCACCGATGGCCATGTGACAGGGGCTGACCAATAGCGCCGAAAGCCCCTGTGACATGGTAGTTCAGGCTATTCGGCACCATTTTGAGGCGCACGGCTTGCAGTACCGGGCACGGAGGGCAAATGGAACCCGGGACCCCGCTGGACCACCAGGGATTATTGGCAAGCCTTGGGGGGGGGTCAGGAGGGGGCTCCTGACCCCCCCAAGGCTTGCCAATAATCCCTGGGGGTCTAGCAGGGGTCCAGGAGCGATTTCGTTGTCGGCTGCCAGTAACCAAAATGGCGCCGATAGCCTTTGCCCATACTATGTCACAGAGGCTTTCGGCGCCATTGGTCAGCTCCTGTCACATGATAGGAGCACAAGATGGCACCGATGGCCATGTGACAGGGGCTGACCAATAGCGCCGAAAGCCCCTGTGACATGGTAGTTCAGGCTATTCGGCACCATTTTGAGGCGCACGGCTTGCAGTACCGGGCACGGAGGGCAAATGGAACCCGGGACCCCGCTGGACCACCAGGGATCTTCGTAAGTCTTGGGGAGGGATCGGGATGGGGGGGGTTGTATATATATACGAAAATGCTTCTAAATGTTTTTAAATGCTTGGGGTGGGTTTTTTAAGCTTCGTTTACCAATTCGTTTTTCGGCCCGGTTTCGGGTTTCCTCGTTTCATTTTTCGAAAAAACAAAATGAGAAAACCCGAATTGTACCACGAAGTATCCGAACCGAAAAACGACCCGGTAGAAAAAAACGAAGCACATCTCTAATACCGACCATAAGAACCTGGAGTTCCTGTGCCGAGTCCAACGCCTCAGCCCTCGGCAAGCTCGATAGCCATTGTTCTTTAGCATGTTTAACTTCCTCCTTCGGTACCGACTAACCTCCAAGAACATTAGAGCCGATGCCCTTTCTTGCACAATGGAGAGGGAGGATAACCTTATGCCACTCCAGTATATCCTTGATCCAACCAAAGTCCTACTCGCAGTGTCTGAAACAGTTCCCTTGGGGAAAATGGTTGTCCCAGCCCGCCTGCGCAAGAAGGTGTTGTTATGGGCCCTCTGATTCCTTAACCACGGGCCACCCTGGGGTCGCACGCATGCAGGACCTACTGTCAGAGTATTACTGGTGGCCTCAACTTAAAAGAGATGTCCAACTCTTAGTCAGCTCCTTGCCGACCTGTGCTCAACAGAAGACTCCGAAAGGTCGCCCCTGGGGCCTGCTGCAATTGTTACCTATCCTTACTGAACCGTGGACCCATCTGTCCACTGACTTCATCATGGACCTACCTGCTTCTGAAGGGAAAACCGTAATATGGGTCATGATCGATAGGTTCTCAAAGATGGCCCACTTCGTCCCTCTTGCCAAGTTGCCCACGGCACCTGAGCTTGCGAACCTCTTCACACAACACATCTTTCGCCTTCACGGACTTCCTCTTCATAATGCTTCTGACAGGGGCTCACAATTCACGGTGAAGTACTTGAAGGCTCTCTGCAAGAAATTTGGGGTTCAACTGGACTTCTCGACTGCCTTTCACCCTCAAGCAATGGCCAAGTGGAACGCACAAATCGCACTTTGTTTGTGGGAGACCTACAAAATGATTGGGTGGCTTTACTTCCATGGGCGGAATTCTCCTATAACCACCATAGATACTCTGCCACCGGCAGGTCCCCCTTCCATATCATATATGGGAAGTGTCTTCGACCCCCTCTACCTTTGCTGTTGACGGTACCATCTCCAGCTGTACAACTCACCACCCAATAGCTACGCCATCTCGGGGGCTCTACTCTGGAGAAACTTCAACACACGGCCGTCACACCGAAGAAGTATGCCAACCGCCTAAGACGTCCAGCCCCATCATTTCTCCCAGGGGATAAGGTATGGCTGAGCACGAAACATCTTCACCTACAGCTTCCTTCCATGTGGCTGGCTCCATGCTACATCGGACCATTCACAATCTTGGACTGGGTGGGAGCCATCACCTACCGCCTCCGCCTTCCACTGACACTTAGGGTACATAACGTGTTCCACGTGTCTTTGCTCAAGCCACTGGTCCTGTCTATCTTCCATAACAAAGTCCCTGAACAGACCACACCTGAGGCTCAGGAGGATACCATCTACCAAGTGATAGAGGTACTAGATGTGCGATTCCACCTCCTCTCCTGGGAAGGTTATGGCCCTAAGAAAAATTCCTGGGAACCTGCCTACAACATCCTGGACAAGAACCTCCTTCACCAGTTTCACGAGGATCATCCTGCAAAAGCCAGACCTCCGGGAAGGGGGCGTAGGAGGGGGGTACCTTTACGGTCCCGGGCTGAGCCCGGGTCTTCCCACTCACCTCAAGTCCAGCCTGGGCAGCTGAGCCTCCTCCTCGGTCAGCAAGGCCCGATCCTGGCCCTGCCACAGTGCTCCCTCCTCAAGGGAGACGCCGCCGCCCCATCTGGCCTTGCCCCCTAGGCGAGCATGCGGGGGCTCTAGATTTAAAGGGGCCAGCGTGGGAGAAATAAGGACAGCCCTCCGATGACGTCAGATGCTGCAGGGGTGTTTAAACCCTGCAGCTAGTCCTGTCCAATGCCTTGCAACAAGGTTCACTCTCCTTGAGAGCTTCTAATTGCTGTCTTCATCTTCTGGTTTTTGACCCCGGCTTCTGACCACTGGCTCCTGACCTCGACTTGGACTACTGGCTTCTGATTTTGGCTTCTGTCTTCAACTTCTGACTACTGGCTTCTGACCTCGGCTTGGACTACTGGCTTCTGATTCCGGCTTCCGGCTTCTGGCTTCTCTCTTAGACTTCTTACTGGCTTCTGACCTCGGCTCATCCATGGCTTCTGATTCCAGCTTTGTTCCACTGGTTCCTGACTCCGGCTCTCGTCCAGGAAGCCCTTCATAAGTCCAAGCGGCTCGGGTCCTCACGAGCTCCTCTCAGGGGGACCATGGGTTTCCAGTGGTGAAGCTCCAGCTGGCCTCCTGGCTTCGGCCCTTCTCAATCTTCAGGAACTCCTCTTCTGACCCCAGCCTTCAGGAGACTGCACGTAAGCCCAAGCGGCTCGGGTCCTCACGGGCTCCTCCTGGGGGGACTTTGGGCTTCCACTGGCGAAGATCCCTCCGGTCTCCTGCTCTGTGCTGCCTCCCGGCTTCGACATCCACAGTGGATCTCCCCGCAGTGAGTCTTCATCTGTCTCAGCCAACTCAAGGGTCCACGAATCTAACACATATGGCCACAGGTTTTCACATACTCTCCCCTCTCTCGCTTTCTCTCCCACAGGTACTCTCTCTCACAAACACACAAACACATACACACAGTATCATATCCTCCCTTTTCTTCTAGCCATTTTTTCATGGCCCCAATAGGCCTCCTAGTCTTCTCAGGCCATGGTAAGATGAGCTTTGCTCTTGCTCTGCTGTCTTCTCCATTCACAATGGGAAGGGCTCTGCTACAGGCTGTTCTCAGGCCACAGTGGGATAATTTCTGCCTTGGCCCCACTGGGCTTTGGGCTCTTGTCAGGCTGCAGCAGGATGAGTAAGGTGGCCATGGCTAGGGTAGGTCTGGGGACACGTGCTGCTGCTTCTAGAATTTTGCTGCCTGAGATGGCTGCCTCACCCTGCCTTACATACAATTTTATTTTGGCAAGGCATGGCAGGAAAAATTAAAGCATAAGCTCTCTGGAGTGGGCACTTTCAGCTAAACAATATGCACTGTGGTGCCGTGCATCTAACATTGATGTACTGTTGAGCTATAGGTGCCTCGCCCAGACAGTTTATGCTTTGTTAAGCTTGCATTTGATTTTACTTGCTATTCATTTCCAAAATGGCAATGGATGCAAGAAGTTTTTCTCTGGGGTAGGCACTTACAACTATCCGAACACAAGCTTCTTTCGATGGGCATCTATAGTTAAACAGTATGTTAAAGTAATGATGCAAAGTACCAGTGTAATGTTCAGCCGTAGGCGCCCATCCTGAAAGCTTACACTGGAAATTAAACTCCTGGTTCCAAGGTGGAGTAAACTCATTTTCTGGTGATCAAAATTATTCTTTTCCTGTGCCCAATCTGGTAGAAATAACTTGACACTCCCATGTTGGGCACACAATGGTATAACATGGTCTGCAGAAATTTGAATTAATTTTAACTCCTGCTCTGACCCAGGAGTTATATTTCAAGCAGTAAGAAATTTATTTTAAAGTATCTGCCCTTTAGTAGACCTCCCTTCATTGGTAAGGAATAGCTAATGTCTTCCTTTACATTGGATTTGCATGCTCCCATGCTAATTTTAGTACTGGTTCTTTTTCCTGGTTTAGCATGCATTTGTTAGGATTTTAAACCCTTGTTAAATAGCAGCGTTAATTTAACGCAGAAAAATGTGCACTAAAACAGAAGTTAAAACCTGCGCTAGTGTTAGCGCATCTTATTACATCAGCCCCGTCTTGATTCAGCTTCCTTCCTGCAAAAGTGTATAAAATTCAGCCTGATACACGCGCTGCTGCTGGTAAATGTTGACAGGAGGGATAGGAAAGCTACTAAAACCCAGTACTGAAGGTAAAATTCAAGTAGATTTAAGAAGAAAACAAGGTTCAAATTATGTTTTCTTGAGCAGCCAGAAGAGAGGGTGGAGCTGGAGGTTCAGCAGGATGTGGCAAAGGAGGAAATAACTAGTGAAGAGAATGAGGAGAAATCAGAGCTGGGGACTGCAGAAAGTGTTACAGATGCTTCTGCAAGACCTCACCAATGCATGTCATGCTTCACACAACCTGAAAATAGGGGTGCACATTGGAACATTTTATTTGCTCCATTTTGTTTTTCTGGGACTTTTTGTTGCATTTTTAAATACCTCTTAGCCAATACGCATTTGCTATGTTACTCGTCAATCAAATGATCTCAGACCAATTGGTTAAGAGATATATCAGTCAAACTGTGGAACTCCCAGTAAACTGCTGTATCCGTTGTTGTGGTCCGGAAGTGGATCCTTGGTCCGACCGGCTGAGACGGTATCCCGTGCGGACCGAGAAGGTCGGAAGGCAGGCCACAGCAGACGATGACCAGTCTTCACCCTGGAAGTCCGTGCCCCTCCAGAGATGCTGTGGAGGCCCGGACCGCTGGGGCTTAGGTGGTTTCGCCCTGGAAGCCCGTGATCCCCCCAGGAGGAGCCTGTAGGGACCCGGGCCGCTGGGACTTAGGAGAGCGGCTCAGAACGTGAGTGTGGACTGAGGAGATGAACCAGAATCGGGACAGGCAGCTGAACTCGTGAACGGTGAGGCGGACCAGGGTCAAGGCAGGCAGCAGAACTCGTAAACGGTGAGATGGACCAGGGTCAAGGCAGGCAGCAGAACTTGTAAACGGTGAATCGGACCAGGGTCAGGACACTGGAGCAGGCAGGCAGGATCAGGAACAAGGAACTGACGGGCTGGATCAGGAACACAGGTACTGGCAGGCTGGATCGGAAACACAGGAACTGGCAACTCTTCACTCCGACAGAGCTGACCGCGTTGCAAGGCAATGAGTGAGGATCAGATGCCGAGTTAAATCACCCTCGGCATCTGACGTCACTCCGGGGGTGGATCCAGTCTTTCGCACCAGGGGCCCTTTAAAAGGGTTCCCCTGCGTGCGCGCGAGCCCTAAGGGCGGGGTCAGCAGCGATCGGCGGTGTCTCCCTCGTGGAGGCGCCGCGAGGTAGGCCAGGACCGCATGGAAGTCCTCGGGAACGCACCAGCATCGGACCCGGGGACAGGTAAGGGAACGGTCGGGCGATCGCGACCGGAACCGCAACATCCGTTGTAGAAAAAAAGGATCTGTTTGACTGGTTTCAAATTCCCCTGAAGCAGAAAGTAGACAAAAAAGACTCTTGAAATGCTGTTCTGTTTCGGTTACTGGTCTGGTTTTGCCTGAAACGATAAGTTTGCTAATGATTTTATACGCAATAATTTAAAAAACAACAAAAAGTATATTTACGAGACCGATGCTGAAAGTGTTTCCCCATAGCACGAGATGCTGTTGAGGTGGAATGTTTGAAGGTCTCTTGAAAAAATTTAATTAATGGTTTTTTTTGAGTGATCTTGAATAAGGGATTGTAGTTTTGTTTTTTGTGTAATTACAATATTACATACACAAAGAATGTATACGTGAAAAATAACAAAACAAAAGAAAACACAAGCACATTCATTATTTATTTATTTGTGTATGTTAAATATTTATATTCTGGCCATAACTATTTCTGGGCAGATTACAATATATACAGAAACCCACAGTAGTCACAGATGGAGATACTTTGGATCAGGCATGAAATGGCTTCACTCCACAACATGAAACATGCTTATCTGGGATGCACAACCCATACTTTCAGTCAACATTTATCTTGGAGCACTTGAAAAGACAAGGAATGATCTCAGATGGTATACATTCCAGGCCCATGGGATTATCCCTGTGATGCCAGAAAATAATATGATATCCCTGAGACTGGAGTACAGTGTCATCAGAGCATCATCCCTCTATGACCATCCTAAGGTGTTGGGCAGCAATGGTGTAATTCCACTCTACATGAAGGCTTCAAAGTTGTATAAAAAGACCTACATGTACCTGCAGAAAAGAATAGCCAGAACTGGAAAATTGAAGGCAGTTATTGATGTACAGACAGTAGCTAAAGCAGAAATCTCTGAACACCTACTCTGTTCACTAGACAAACTCACTATAACCGCAGGACTGACAAATTTCACAGAAATTCCAACAGCACACTGTGGCTCAGTCTTGCACGCACAAATAGGACCATACAGTAGAGATGTGAATCGTGTGATCGATCGTCTTAACAATCAATTTCGGCTGGGGGGGGGAGGGAATCGGATCGTCGCAGTTTTGTTTTTTTAAATATCGTGTAAATCGTAAATCGGGGGAGGGCGGGAAAACCGGCACACTAAAACAACCCTAAAACCCACCCCGACCCTTTAAAATAAATCCCCCACCCTCCCGAACCCCCCCAAAATGTCTTAAATTACCTGGGGTCCAGTGGGGGGATCCCGGTGTGATGTTCCACTCTCAGGCCACGGGTGCGTTGATAGAAATGGTGCCGGCCATATGGCCGGCGCCATTTTGCAGTATGGCAATATGGCCATACGGCTGGCGCCATTTTGCATTACGGCAACACGATTCGAGTGCAGGTGGTCGTTCCCGGACCCCCGCTGGACTTTTGGCAAGTCTTGTGGGGGTCAGGAGGCCCCCCCAAGCTGCCAAAAGTCCCTGGGGGTCCAGTGGAGGTCCGGGAGCGATCTCCTATGCTCGTGACATCGAGGGACAGGAACCAAAATGGCGCCGGCGCCATTTCTATCAACGCACCCGTGGCCCGAGAGTGGAAGATCACACCGGGACCCCTCCACTGGACCCCAGGTAATTTAAGACATTTTGGGGGGGTTCGGGAGGGTGGGGGATTTATTTTAAAGGGTCGGGGTGGGTTTTAGGGTTGCTTTAGTGTGCCGGTTTTCCCGCCCTCCCCCTTCCCCTTCCCCTCCCCCTTCCCCCGATTTACGATTTTTGACAATAAATTGGGGGAATTCCTATTATATATCGCCTCTAACGATTTTTGACGATTTAAAATATATCGGACGATATTTTAAATCGTCAAAAAATGATTCACATCCCTACCATACAGTGCATTTACAGAAGTTATTTCAATCCTTTTTACCTTATCCAGAGATGGCGAACTCCAGTCCTCAAGTGCAACAAACAGGCCTGGTTTTCAGGCTATCTACAATGAATACGCATGACAAAGATTTGCATGTACTGTTGTATGCAAATCTTTCTCATGCATATTCAATGTAGATAACCTGAAAACCAGGCCCGTCTGTGGCACTCAAGGACTGGAGTTATCCATCCCTGACCTAATCTATACCTCCTAAGAGCAACTATGTCAGAAGGGTCCAGACCAGAGGTGGGGGATATTCATATCTTGGTGGGAAGAGGCTGCCTAGTGATAATCCCTTCTATTGTTCCTCTCCCCCCAAACCTTTGTGAGGAGCAAACCTCCTACCTGCTGTTTTGTAGACAGTGAGATGCATTCATGACCACACAGAATACGTAAACTTGTACAGAAATATGTTTAAGTAGAACCATGTCAATGGCTAAGGGGTTGCCCTTTATTTCCATTTCTGAAACCATTGTATGTCACATATTTTGAAATATACAATATAAAAAAAATATGTCATTTGTTAAGCTTGTGCATGTAATAAATTTGGGATTTCAAATTAAATGCATATTTCATTTTGAAGTGCTCAAGTGTGTGTTGCAGTGTGCTCTTTGTTGCCTGCTTTCTTCCCGCCAGTTTCTCTCTCTCCTCCATGTTTCTCCTGCCTTGAACTCCACATGCCCAATATGCAGATTGTTGAAGCAGCCACCATCTCCTGTATTTGATGATCTTTTTATTTTCCAAAGAGAAGTGTGGGAAATGCATTATGTCTCAGGGGCCTATGGATAAACTTTTACAATGTTATCTCTTGTACATGACCTTCATCTTTCAGTCAAAAGGCTTATTGGCTGCTGATCCTTTGAAATAACATGCAAGTAAAAAAATGCCTGGTCCAAGGTGGCTGATAAATTATGGCATTATCAAGTGCATGATAAATTGTGTGTGGAAGACAGCATTTATTTTATTTATTTATTTAAGATTTTTTATATACCAACATTCAGGACGATAGTCCCATCATGCTGGTTCACAAGAAACAGGGGTGTAATAATAATAAAACTTTACAATTTGAACAATAGTGCAGAAAAAGCAGTTACATATAACAAGGAAATCAATAACTTGGAGTGAGAAGGAAAATGAAGATCAGATAATTATATATAAGTATAGATAGCATTGAATAAATAACATTTATTAACGTTATTACTAGCGAAACGTGTTGATTGATGGGAGATTAAATAATGTTGGAGTTAGGAAATGCCTGCGTGAACAGCCACGTCTTGAGTTTTTTCTTGAATGTTGAGATGCTGGGTTCCATTCTAAGATCTGGGGGAATGGAGTTCCATAAAGTTGGACCGGCTGTGGAGAATGCCCGATCTCTAAGCGTGATGTGTCTGGTAGTTTTGGCTGGAGGTACTTGAAGTGAACCTTTGTAAGCATCTCTTGTCGGTCTTGTAGAGTGGTG
Source organism: Rhinatrema bivittatum (assembly GCF_901001135.1). Lineage (NCBI taxonomy): Eukaryota > Metazoa > Chordata > Amphibia > Gymnophiona > Rhinatrematidae > Rhinatrema > Rhinatrema bivittatum. The sequence goes on from NC_042617.1 coordinate 496,278,932, forward strand.
TAATCGGAGGGGGATATGGAGATCGATTGGAGCTAATTGATGGATGTTTTTGAAAATGGTGAGAATGGCCTTGTAGATTATTCTGAAGTGTATGGGCAGCCAATGAAGGTCCATCAGGATAGGGGTTATGTGTTCTCTTCTCCTAGTGTTTGTGAGTATACGGGCGGAGGCATTTTGGACCATTTGCAATGGTTTGGTGTGTGATGAGGGGAGACCTAGCATGATGGTGTTACAATAGTCCAGCTTTGCGAAAATGATTGATTGTAGAATCGTTCTAAAGTCATGTGTGTGGAAGAGAGGTCGTATTCTTTTCAGCACTTGGAGCTTATAAAAGCAGTCTCTGGTGGTTTTGTTGATGTTGGCTTTCAGGTTTAGGTGATTGTCAATTAGAACTCCTAGGTCTCTTACTTGTGTAGTATTTGGTACGGTAGGATGGGTGAGTGTGAGGGAGCTGTTTTCTGGTGTGATGAGTAGAAGTTCCGTTTTTGATGAATTTAGTATCAGGTTGAGACTTGTGAGAAGCTGTTTGATATAGCATACTATGCTATTTACCTTTTATATGTTAAAGTCTCATTTGAATTAGGGATGAATATTTGAGAGAAACAAAATAGGAAATGAAAAGAAATTCTCTGTTTCAATTTGGATCATTTTCGAAGTGGAACAAATTAAATTCTGATTAAATATTGATAGACTCTCTTTTTGCTTTGAAAACAAAGTCACTGGTCAGGCCTAGGCTTTAGCCCTAAGCCGGGGCCTCACCTAGGGAATAGGGCAAGACCCAAAGCAGAATTCCAGCCTATGCCTGAAGGCGACTCTGTACCTCAGCATAGGCCTTGCCTAGGCTTAGGCCGTGTCTGAGCGTGATGCAAGGGCGTGATGCCACCGAATCTGATGCGGCATCCTGGTCTGGTCCCGATTCCTAGGCCTTGGCCCAGACCAAGGCCCACCACCAGGGCCCAGTCTGGAGACCAGATCCCGACACCTGGGTCTCGGCCTAGTCACAGGACTGATGCAGGGGCCTGGTTCATAGACCTAGTCCTGATGTCTGGGCCTAGGCCTGGACCTAAGCCTGAGGGTGGGTCTCGATACCTGAGCCTTGGTCTAGGCCAGAACCCAGGCCCAGGTCTGATGCAAGGTCCCAGCCTGGAGCCTGGGACCTTATGCCAGGGCCTCAACCCAGACATATTTATATCTTCCTAAGCAATTTACAATATAAATTCAAACAATTTAAAAATACATTTTCCAAAATGAAAAGAGAAATCAAGTCTTCTCAGTCAACTCTGGTAAATAAATTTCTTTCATCAACCCTGCTGAACAAATTCTTTCATCAAGCAAGTTTTTAAAGCTTTCCTAAATTTTAACAGATCACTTTCTTCTCTCAAACTGGAAGGCAAATTATTCCAAAGTTGGGGAATCATTCCTAAGAAAGATTTTACCTTCAGGCGAGAATGTCAAAACATTTTAACATCTTGAACTCTCAAGTAGTGCCCTTTCAAGGATCTCAAACTTCTACTAGGCTTATACCAGCTGAGACGATTTTTCAATTGCTATGAACCTATTTCTTTTAGACTTTTAAAGGACAGAGCCAAATTCTTAAACTTGCATCTGGTACCCACTGACAGCCAATGCAAATCCAATAATAATGGTCCAGAAAGAGTTCTTCTAGAACTTTCTACCACAATACTAGCTGCTGTATTCTGAATAATCTACAATTTTCGAATAGACCCAGGCCCGACACCAGAAGCTGACCTGTAGGCCGTGTCAAAATGCCTAGACTTCGGCCTTGGCAAGGGCCCAGGTCTCAGCCTGATGCCGGGGCACAGTCCAGAGGCCAGGTCCTGATGATGGGGCCATGGCCTGGATCCAGGCCCAACGCCGGGACCCGACCAGTAGGCTGGGTCCCAATACCTGGGACTCGGTCCAGAGTCAGGGCCCAGGCCCAGAGCCCAGGCCTCAGAAGTCCTCTTCATAGGTCTTCTTTCTTTGATCTTTGTACTTCAAATGGCAGCATCCGTTAGGAGACTCGCCAGAATTAATTAAATCTAGCACATCCTCTCCAGTGGAGGGTACCATTTTGATTTACAGCATACCTATGAAGGTACCGATGAAGGTACCTCTGAGGCCTTGGCTTTTTAACTTTGAATATACCTGAAAAAGTTTTTATTATAAGTTTTTCTTCCATGGCAAACTTCTTTTCAAATTCTCTTTTTGCTTTCCTTATCAGTGCTTTGCATCTAACTTGCCAGTGTAAATGCTATTTCCTCTTTTTTTCATTTGGATCTCTTTGCTATTGTAAGATGCTCTTTTAGCTATTATAGCCTATCTCACCTCACCTTTTAGCCATGCTGGTAATCATTTAGTCTTCTTTCCTCCTTTCTAATGCGTGGAATATATCTGGTCTGAGCTTCCAAGATGTATACTCTTAACTTTTGCAGCTGCACCATTAAGTTTTTCCTAAACATGTTCCTCATTTTATCATAATCACCTTTCTGAATGTTAAATGATGAAGCAATAGAATGATTTAGTGGCCTCCCTCCAGTTACTAAATCAAATTTGATCATGTTGTGATCACTATTACCAAGTGGCTCCAATACTGTTGATTCTCTCGCATCAAATTCTGTGATCCACTAAGAACTAGGTCTAAAATAGTTTCCCATCTTGATGATTCTTGTACAGCTGCTCCATGAATAAGTCATTTATTGCATCTAGGAATGTTTTCTCTCCAGCATGTCCTGATATAACATTCACCCATTCAATTCTGGGGTAATAAATACCTTTCTAATCATCAATTCACCAACTACAATGGCTAACCCAACCCTTCCCTCTTGGGCACATGCCCCTGGAGATATATCCTTGGTGTGGTGATGTTTTCAATCCATGTGACCCTTCTCCTCTAACGTGCTGCCAAATTGGAGGTGGGACTTCTCTACTGTGTCCCTGAAGGTATCCTCTATATACCTCTCTCTCTCTCCCTTAGCTCCTCTATGTTTTCCACTCTAGCCTCCAGAGATTGGATTAATTCTGTGAGGGTAGAAGCTCTTTGCTCATAGTGCACAGATAAGACCACTGTTATGACCGTCGGCCGCGGCCACCCACGGCTGAGCCAACTTACCTCATGTGCTGCCCTGCTCTCCTCTCCAGGTGAACTCGTGGATGTTGCTAGCCACTGCTGCCGCATGCCATCTACCTCCTGAGACTTCTCATGGTGGCTGGTAGGGATGTGAATCGTTTTTCAACGATTAAAATTATCGTCCGATAATGTTTATATCGTCTTAAATCGTTATAGAACACGATACAATAGAAATTCTAACGATTTATCGTTAAAAATCGTTAAATCGTGTTAGTGCGCACTAACTCCCCGTTAGTGCGCACTAACTCCCCGTTAGTGCGCACTAACTCGATTTAGTGTGCATAACTGAAAATGATACAAATAAACACTTTCCAGGTCACTGAAGGTCAGTTAGGAATGAATATGTGTTCCTATTGGCTGGCTGCCCTCTTATCTATTGATGTTACCAAGGTTACCACTGAGGTGATGGTTGGGGGGATGGGAAATGGAACTGGAAACTAACGAACACCAACAGAAAATGAAACAAAGTGTTCACACTTCCCAGGTCAGTAAAGGTCACTTAGGAATGAATATGTATGTATGTATTCCTATTGGCTGGCTGTGCTCTTATCTATTGATGTTACCAATATGGTTGGGGGGATGTGAAATGGAAACAGTTGGAAGCTTGACAAAAAAAGTAATGTAATGATCAGCACTCACCTGACTAGAACTTGTTTGTTTATTATTTTTGTTAGCAGGCACCTGAAATGCTAGTGCATGTTGAATTTGCCAATCACTGTGCATTTTAGAAAGGTGGTCCTGGCTGGAACTGTACACAGTTCAAATATATGTAATTGATTGTTGGTAAGTGTATTTTTTAAGTAGCCACACTGGCACCAGTATGTTTACTTTTCCTCCTACTTAACTCACTAGCTCAGCTTTGTAAGAAGGGCTTCTCTGCTTGTGTGTTGTTTTTGTTTGGTGTGAGGAGAGCAGAAACATCAGATCTTTATTCAATCTACTACAGTCATCTCTTACAGTGCCCTATCCCTATTAATACCAGGAGTGTTGTGATCTTCCTGCACACAGTGCCCTAACCCTGATACCAGTCTGAGACAGCTCCCTCCCTGCATTACTAGTGAGAGGCTGGCTTCACAGACAGGGGGGAGCTGCCTGACCCTCACTCCTGACTTCCCCCATGTCCCAGCTAGTGAATGGTGTGTGGGTGAGGGGGGGGGGGAGGATGGTGAAGTCTGAGACAGCTCCCTCCCTGCATTACTAATGAGAGGCTGGCTTCACAGACAGGGGGGAGCTGCCTGACCCTCACTCCTGACTTCCCCCATGTCCCAGCTAGTGAATGGTGTGTGGGTGAGGGGGGGGGGGGAGGATGGTGAAGTCTGAGACAGCTCCCTCCCTGCATTACTAGTGAGAGGCTGGCTTCACAGACAGGGGGGAGCTGCCTGACCCTCACTCCTGACTTCCCCCATGTCCCAGCTAGTGAATGGTGTGTGGGTGAGGGGGGGGGGGGGAGGATGGTGAAGTCTGAGACAGCTCCCTCCCTGCATTACTAGTGAGAGGCTGGCTTCACAGACAGGGGGGAGCTGCCTGACCCTCACTCCTGACTTCCCCCATGTCCCAGCTAGTGAATGGTGTGTGGGTGAGGGGGGGGGGGGAGGATGGTGAAGTCTGAGACAGCTCCCTCCCTGCATTACTAGTGAGAGGCTGGCTTCACAGACAGGGGGGAGCTGCCTGACCCTCACTCCTGACTTCCCCCATGTCCCAGCTAGTGAATGGTGTGTGGGTGAGGGGGGGGGGGGGAGGATGGTGAAGTCTGAGACAGCTCCCTCCCTGCATTACTAGTGAGAGGCTGGCTTCACAGACAGGGGGGAGCTGCCTGACCCTCACTCCTGACTTCCCCCATGTCCCAGCTAGTGAATGGTGTGTGGGTGAGGGGGGTGGGGGAGGATGGTGAAGTCTGAGACAGCTCCCTCCCTGCATTACTAGTGAGAGGCTGGCTTCACAGACAGGGGGGAGCTGCCTGACCCTCACTCCTGACTTCCCCCATGTCCCAGCTAGTGAATGGTGTGTGGGTGAGGGGGGGGGGGAGGATGGTGAAGTCTGAGACAGCTCTCTCCCTGCATTACTAGTGAGAGGCTGGCTTCACAGACAGGGGGGAGCTGCCTGACCCTCACTCCTGACTTCCCCCATGTCCCAGCTAGTGAATGGTGTGTGGGTGAGGGGGGGGGGGAGGATGGTGAAGTCTGAGACAGCTCCCTCCCTGCATTACTAGTGAGAGGCTGGCTTCACAGACAGGGGGGAGCTGCCTGACCCTCACTCCTGACTTCCCCCATGTCCCAGCTAGTGACTGGTGTGTGGGTGAGGGGGGGGGGGGGAGGATGGTGAAGTCTGAGACAGCTCCCTCCCTGCATTACTAGTGAGAGGCTGGCTTCACAGACAGGGGGGAGCTGCCTGACCCTCACTCCTCCGGGGTATTGTGATCTTCCTGCACACAGTGCCCTATCCCTGATACCAGGGGTGTTGTGATCTTCCTGCATGCAGTGCCCTATCCCTATTAATACCAGGAGTGTTGTGATCTTCCTGCATGCAGTGTCCTATCCCTATTAATACCAGGAGTGTTGTGATCTTCCTGCATGCAGTGCCCTATCCCTGATACCGGGATGTGTGCAAGAAGATCACAACACCCCCGGTATCAGGAATAGGGCACTGTGTGCAGGAAGATCACAACACCCCCAGTATCAGGAATAGGGCACTGTGTGCAGGAAGATCACAACACCCCTGGTATTAGGGATAGGGCACTGTGTGCAGGAAGATCACAACACTCCTGGTATTAATAGGGATAGGGCACTGTGTGCAGGAAGATCACAATACCCCTGGTATCAGGGTTAGGGCACAAGTTCTAGTCACATTGACTGATCACATTACTTGTTTTGTCAAGCTACCAACTGTTTCCATTTCCCATCCCCCATATACTGTCAGTAGGAAACTTGGTAACATGAATAAATAAGAGGGCAGCCAATAGGAATACATATTCATTCCTAAACTGACCTTAACTGACCTGAAAAGTGTCAAATTGTATCATTTTCAGTTAGTGCGCACTAACTCCCAGTTAGTGCGCACTAACTCCCGTTAGTGCGCACTAACTCGAGTTAGTGCGCACTAATCAGAAAAAACAATTTTTAACGATTTTTTAACTAAAAAATCGTGCCTAAGACGATTTTCTTGCCCTGCCACACGATTTCTATCGTTAAGACGATATGGAAAACGATTCACATCCCTAGTGGCTGGGACGCCGGCAACCTCCATACCTCCTTCAGGCCTTCCCAGGTTTGCGCGCGCGCCACCGAGTCTCTCTTTAAAGACGCTATGATGGGAACCTCAGAGATGTCCCCAATTGATGACATCACAAGCTGGGATTTATAAGCACCTCCCTTGGCCTACGCTAATCGACTTGGCAACGAGTTCCTTCACTGCTGGTGCTTGTTCCTGTCTCCTCGGACGTTGGTGCCTGACTCGGATCTCTATCTGTGGTTCTGGACTCTGGCTCGGGTACCCACTCCTTGGGGGCCTGCGTGAGTTTCCTTGGGAGACTTGTCTCCAGGCTTCACCGCTCCTCAGAGTAGTCCCTGCACCTCTCCAGAGGTCCTGCCTGCTGACCACCCCACGCCCTTGGAACTGCCTAGCAGAGACTCCTGCTCTGTGCTCCCCACTCCTCGGGGCAGTGCCTTCGTCTCTACACCAGCGACTTGCTCCACACTTCCCCGCTCCTCGGGGCAGTGCCTACATCTCTACACCAGCGACTTGATCCACACTTCCCCTCTCCTCGGGGCAGTGTATATGTCTCAACACCAGCAACTTGCTCCGCACTCCCCCGCTCCTCAAGGCAGTGCCTACGTCGCTACACGAGTGGCCTGCTCCTGCTTCCCCACTCCTCGGGGAAGCCTATGCCACTACTGCCAAGATTGACTCTGTGCTTCCCAGCTTCTCGGGGCAGCCTACATCACTACTGCCTTGTGCTTCCCCGCTCCTCTAGGCAGCCCCTATGTCATCTTACCAGAGACTCTGTTACTACACTGTCCCACCCCTCGGGACAGTCTCTGCATCTCGCCTATAGTAGACCCTGCTCTTGCGCTCCCCGCTCCTCGGGGTCTGCCTCATGGCACTGCTCTGGTCTAGTCAGTGATTACATGGTAGTGACGCCTGATTTTCTCTCTCTACTGAACTAGTCATGCTTCCTGCTGCAGCTGACCTCACCTCAAGATGGTGTGGACCTGTGGGGCTCCACCCCTCAGGTTGAAACAACCTATACCTACACCTATACCACGAAACCCATGAATCCTAACAGATTGCCAAGTCCATGGACCCGGCAGAGGTCTCAGCTATCCAGGCCATCCCAGGCCTGGCCCAAAGAATCAATGAGCAACAAAAGTTCCTGGAAACACTAGAAGCAGCCATTGATAATTTGAGCACTCGTTTAGATGCCGCAGTGATTACTACCATGACGTCTTCCAAGCTCAACCCTTCTACCTCTATGACGGTTCCTCGGCTTACCGTGCCCTTACCAGCACCTCCATGTTTTTCTGGGAATCCTCTTATGTGCAGGGGGTTCCTGAATCAGTGTAATAAGCACTTCTTCCTGCAATTGGCTTACTTCCCAGATGTGATTACCAAGATTACCTCATTCTGTCTCTCCTGGATGGCAAGGCTTTTGCCTGGGCAACGTCCCTCTGGGAATGAGCATATCCATTTCTTTGTGACCCGCCCAGGTTTCTGGTCCTATTCCACTCTGTCTTCGACGATCCTGGCAGAAGATCCATTTCTGGATCCTCTCTTCTCCACCTCCAACAGGGCACTTGGCCATTAACTGACTATGTCATAGAATTCAGGACTTTTTTGTCAGAACTTCATTGGAACTCAGATTGCTTATGGTCCATTTTTCTCGAAGGACTGAGTTCCCGGATCAACTGCAGGAGCACTCGCGGGAGTCTAGAGCATACAAAAAAATCTACGTCAAGATTATCCTGAATTCAACTCTCGTCTTCACCCAGGCTGAATGTCGCTCCGAGCAAAACTGAAGATGAGCCTATGCAAATGGGCCAGAGCAGACTTTCTCCCAAGGGAAGCCATCGCTGCCAGCAATCTGGTCTCTGCTTATACTGTGGCCAACCCGGACATGCCATAGCCACATGCCCTGTCTGTCTGGGAAAATCCTAGGCCTAGGTTCAGCAGGAGGACTGCTCCTAGGCCTGACTTTGCCTTCTCCTCCATTGGCATTACCCGTCTCCATCAAGCTGGATAACCAGGAGTTCCATACCCTGGCCTTAGTGAACTCTGGGGTTGATGGGAACTTTATTCTTAAACAATTGGCTGAGCACCTCTGGATTCCCACCATCTGCTCCCCAGTGCCTTTTCTTCTCTCATCCATGGAGCAATTGGTTCAGGAACTGACGAGAGAGGGAACAATTTTAGATCTAATTCTCAGTGGAGCACAGGACTTGGTGAGAGAGGTAATGGTGGTGGGGCCGCTTGGCAATAGTGATCATAATATGGTCAAATTTGAACTAATGACTGGAAGAGGAACAGTATGCAAATCCACGGCTCTAGTGCTAAACTTTCAAAAGGGAAACTTTGATAAAATGAGAAAAATTGTTAGAAAAAAACTGAAAGGAGCAGTTACAAAAGTAAAAAATGTGCAAGAGGCATGGTCATTGTTAAAAAATACCATCCTAGAAGCACAATCCAGATGTATTCCACACATTAAGAAAGGTGGAAAGAAGGCAAAATGACTACCGGCATGGTTAAAAGGGAAGGTAAAAGAAGCTATTTTAGCCAAAAGATCTTCATTCAAAAATTGGAAGAAGGATCCAACAGAAGAAAATAGGATAATACATAAACATTGGCAAGTTAAATGTAAGACATTGATAAGACAGGCTAAGAGAGAATTTGAAAAGAAGTTGGCCGTAGAAGCAAAAACATAGTAAAAACTTTTTTAAATATATCCAAAACAGAAAGCCTGTGAGGGAGTCAGCTGGACCGTTAGATGATCGAGGGGTTAAAGGGGCTCTTAGAGAAGATAAGGCCATCGTGGAAAGATTAAATGATTTCTTTGCTTCGGTGTTTACTGAAGAGGATGTTGGGGAGATACCCTTATCAGAGAAGGTTTTCATGGGCAATTATTCAAATCACGGTGAACCTAGAAGGTGTGGTAGACCTGATTGACAAACTGAAGAGTAGTAAATCACCTGGACCGAATGGTATACACCCCAGACTTCTGAAAGAACTAAAAAATGAAATTTCAGACCTATTAGTAAAAATTTGTAACCTATCATTAAAACCATCCATTGTACCTGAAGACTGGAGGATAGCTAATGTAACCCCAATATTTAAAAAGGGCTCCAGGGGCGATCCGGGAAACTACAGACTGGTCAGCCTGACTTCAGTGCCAGGAAAAATAGTGGAAAGTGTTCTAAACATCAAAATCACAGAAGATATAGAAATACATGGTTTAATGGAACAAAGTCAGCATGGCTTTACCCAAGGCAAGTCTTGCCTTACAAATCTGCTTCACTTTTTTGAAGGAGTTAATAAACATGTGGATAAAGGTGAACTGGTAGATGTAGTATACTTGGATTTTCAGAAGGCATTTGACAAAGTTCCTCATGAGAGGCTTCTAGGAAAAGTAAAAAGTCATGGGATAAGTGGTGATGTCCTTTCGTGGATTACAAACTGGCTAAAAGACAGGAAACAAAGAGTAGGATTAAATGGACAATTTTCTCAGAGGAAGGGAGTGGGCAGTGGAGTGCCTCAGGGATCTGTATTGGGACCCTTCCTTTTCAATATATTTATAAATGATCTGGAAAGAAATACGACGAGTGAGATAATCAAATTTGCAGATGTTACAAAACTGTTCAGAGTAGTTAAATCGCAAGCAGATTGTGATAAATTGCAGGAAGACCTTGTAAGACTGGAAAATTGGGCATCAAAATGGCAGATGAAATTTAATATGGATAAGTGCAAGGTGATGCATATAGGGAAAAATAACCCATGCTATAGTTACACAATGTTAGGTTCCATATTAGGTGCTACAACCCAAGAAAGAGATCTAGGCGTCATAGTGGATAACACATTGAAATCATCAGTTCAGTGTGCTGCGGCAGTCAGAAAAGCAAACAGAATGTTGGGAATTATTAGAAAGGGAATGGTGAATAAAATGGAAAATGTCATAATGCCTCTTTATCGCTCCATGGTGAAACCGCACCTTGAATGCTGTGTACAATTCTGGTTGCCACATCTCAAAAAAGATATTATTGCGATGGAGAAGGTACAGAGAAGGGCTACCTAAATGATAAGGGGAATGGAACAGCTCCCCTATGAGGAAAGACTAAAGAGGTTAGGACTTTTCAGCTTGGAGAAGAGACGGCTGAGGGAGGATATGATAGAGGTGTTTAAAATCATGAGAGGTCTAGAACGGGTAGATGTGAATCGATTATTTACTCTTTCGGATAATAGAAAGACTAGAGTGCACTCCATGAAGTTAGCAAGTAGCACATTTAAGACTAATCACATTAAATTCTTTTTCACTCAACGCACAATAAAGCTCTGGAATTTGTTGCCAGAGGACGTAGTTAGTGCCGTTAGTGTAGCTGGGTTTGGATAAGTTCTTGGAAGAGAAGTCCATTAACGGCTATTAATCAAGTTTACTGTGGAGGTGCAGTTGGGGCAGAAAAAGCATTTATGCACATTATTTAGATTTTTAAAAGTATGTAGATAGTTATATTTGCTTTGGAGCAGGTGCAACTTCCTGTGCATATGTCCATGCATGTACCAGCACAATCCAAAGCAAAACTATGTGCATAAGTCTGCTTTGAAAATTTCAGCTAAAGTCTACATATACTTTATACCCACAAACTTTAGACCTACCTTGGTTGCTGAAAATTACCCTCACAAAGTATCTGCAGACTTTAGGCCTGTGCAGGTAAAAATAAAAATATCCTCTCATATACCCACTATTTTTTCCTTGTCATCCTGAGAAAGAAGCCCTATAAGTCTTTTGGAAACATTATAATGTGGAAGTTAGAGTGTTTATTTGTATTATGCTTGTGAATATCTGCCCTGTGCTGAAAAGGTTGTTGCTGGTTGCCAAGAAAGTGCTACATGGATGATTTCTCATCCAGTCGTACTGCATGATACATTCTAGGTATGGGAAGTTAGGTGCTTAGCATGCTTTCGGTAACATGTTGATCTCCTTTTTGTGCAGCTGTAAATGGACACTTGGTATGTGATTGCTGATCTTTGCTTTTCACAGATGACTATGCTTGCCTTAAGAACATAAGAACATAAGAAATTGCCATGCTGGGTCAGACCAAGGGTCCATCAAGCCCAGCATCCCGTTTCCAACAGAGGCCAAAAACCAGGCCACAAGAACCTGGCAATTACCCAAACACTAAGAAGAACCCATGCCACTGATGCAATTAATAGCAGTGGCTATTCCCTAAGTATAATTCATTAATAGCCATTAATGGACTTCTCCTCCAAGAACTTATCCAAACCTTTTTTGAACCCAGCTACACTAACTGCACTAACTACCTTCTCTGGCAACAAATTCCAGAGCTTTATTGTGCGTTGAGTGAAAAAGAATTTTCTCCGATTAGTCTTAAATGTGTTACTTGCTAACTTCATGGAATGCCCCCTAGTCCTTCTATTATTCGAAAGTGTAAATAACCGAGTCACATCTACTCGTTCAAGACCTCTCATGATCTTAAAGACCTCTATCATATCCCCCCTCAGCCGTCTCTTCTCCAAGATGAACAGCCCTAACCTCTTCAGCCTTTCCTCATAGGGGAGCTGTTCCATCCCCTTTATCATTTTGGTTGCCCTTCTCTGTACCTTCTCCATCGCAACTATATCTTTTTTGAGATGCGGCGACCAGAACTGTACACAGTATTCAAGGTGCGGTCTCACCATGGAGCGATACAGAGGCATTATGACATTTTCCGTTCTATTAACCATTCCCTTCCTAATAATTCCTAACATTCTATTTGCTTTTTTGACTGCTGCAGCACACTGAGCCGACGATTTTAAAGTATTATCCACTATGATGCCTAGATCTTTTTCCTGGGTGGTAGCTCCTAACATGGAACCTAACATCATGTAACTACAGCAAGGGTTATTTTTCCCTATGTGCATCACCTTGCACTTGTCCACATTAAATTTCATCTGCCATTTGGATGCCCAATCTTCCAGTCTTGCAAGGTCCTCCTGTAATGTATCACAGTCTGCCTGTGATTTAACTACTCTGAATAATTTTGTACCATCCGCAAATTTGATAACCTCACTCGTCGTATTCTTTTCCAGATCATTTATGTATATATTGAAAAGCACCGGTCCCAATACAGATCCCTGAGGTACTCCACTGTTTACCCGTTTCCACTGAGAATATTGACCATTTAATCCTACTCTCTGTTTCCTGTCTTTTAACCAGTTTGTAATCCACGAAAGGACATCGCCTCCTATCCCATGACTTTTTAGTTTTCGTAGAAGCCTCTCATGAGGGACTTTGTCAAACGCCTTCTGAAAATCCAAATACACTACATCTACCGGTTCACCTTTATCCACATGTTTATTGTTTATTAGGGATGTGCAGACCAAAAGTTTAAGTTCATAAGTCCATAAGTCGAAAGGGGGTCCCGTTTGCGGTCAATATGGACATATAGAGAATTCCATAAGTTGAGTCTATGTCCATATGTGCAAATAAAAATTTAAACCCCTCACCCGCCTTAATCCCCCCCCCCCAAGACTTACCAAAACTCCCTGGTGGTCCAGCGGGGTCAGGACGCCATTCCTGAACTCCTTTGCAAGGAGCACGTGACGTCGGCATCACGTCGGAGTGACGCGGCGTCACGTGATTCCCCTCGGGTTCGCTCCCGGACCCCTCGTTGGGCCCAAAAGGAACTTTTGGCCAACTTGGGGGGGCCTCCTGACCCCCCCCCAAGCTGGCCAAAAGTGCCTTTTGGGCCCAACGAGGGTTCCGGGAGCGGACCCGAGGGGAATCACGTGACGTCGGCGCCACATCAGAGTGACGCGGCGTCACGTGATTCCCCTTGGGTTCGCTCCGGGGCCCCTCGTTGGGCTCAAAAGGAACTTTTGGCCAGCTTGGGGAGTTTTGGTAAGTCTTGGGGGGGGGGGGATTAAGGAGGGTGAGGGGTTTAAATTTTTATTTAGATCAACAATCGCGATTTCCAACGTATTCAACATAGCTATTTTGAATAAGTTGGAAATCCGATCATTTACGCCTCATCATTTTTTTAAGTTAAAAAAAAAAAATAAGTTGAGTTTTCCATTTAAGTTCAAAACGAATGCACACCCCTAATGTTTATTAACCCCTTCAAAAAAATGAAACAGATTTGTTAGGCAAGACTTCCCTTGGGTAAATCCATGTTGACTGTGTCCCATTAAATCATGTCTTTCTATATGCTCTACAATTTTGATCTTGAGAATAGTTTCCACTATTTTTCCCGGTACTGAAGTCAGGCTCACTGGTCTATAATTACCCGGATCGCCCCTGGAGTCTTTTTTAAATATTGGGGTTACATTGGCCACCCTCCAGTCTTCAGGTACAATGGATGATTTTAATGATAGGTTACAAATTTTAACTAATAGATCAGAAATTTCATTTTTGAGTTCCTTCAGAACCCTAGGATGCATACCATCCGGTCCAGGTGATTTGCTACTCTTTAGTTTGTCAATCTGGCCTACTACATCTTCCAGGTTCACAGTTATTTCATTCAGTTCGTCTGAGTCATCACCCCTGAAAACCATCTCCGGAACTGGTATCTCCCCAACATCCTCATTAGTAAACACGGAGGCAAAGAATTCATTTAGTCTTTCTGCAATGGCCTTATCTTCCCTAAGAGCCCCTTTAACCCCTCTGTCATCTAATGGTCCAACCGACTCCCTCACAGGTTTCTTGCTTTGGATATATTTTAAAAAGTTTTTATTATGAGTTTTTGCCTCTATGGCCAACTTCATTTCAAATTCTCTCTTCGCCTGTCTTATCAATGTTTTACACTTACCTTGACAATGCTTATGTTTTATCCTATTTTCTTCAGATGGATCCTTCTTCCAATTTTTGAAGGATGTTTTTTTGGCTAAAATAGCCTCTTTCACCTCACCTTTTAACCATGACGGTAATCGTTTTGCCTTCCTTCCACCTTAGTGAGGTTGCATTGTATAGCTCTCAGTGTTGTGTAATTGCCATTGGAAGCAGGAAAGTTTTTGGTATATCTAGTCAAAATATATCAACGAAAAACCTGATGGAATTCAAACCATGTGTTTCGTGGAGTGGTAGACCCCTGGACCGAGATGAGGTTGGTGTCACCTATAGGAGAGGGGCTCCTATAACCCCTCATCATCAGGAGGTGGATACAGATGGAGGAGACCCAACCGGACCATCACCTATACCAGCCCTCGTTCCCTGCAAGTTGAGCCCTTGGGTGCCGGGGCCAGAAGGACTTAGGATCGGGTCTCCAGATGAAGACAATCTTGGAAGCAGAAGGTGGAAGTGAGGTCAGACGTACCAGAGTTTGGGGCTGGCAGCTAGCAGGAGAGATGGTGAGCAGGCAAGTGGTCAGGGCAGGCGGCAGACAATGCAGAATCCGGGGATGAGGCGAGTTGAGAACCAGAAGAATCAAGCCGAGGGGACAAGGAGCTGGAACAAAAACAAGAGGACAGGGAGCAGGACCAGGAACACACGGAGCAGGATCAGGAACAAGGAACATGGTCATATTATAAGATATATATATATTATAAAGAATATCTTATGTTATTGATGAATATTGAATAATTGGTTTTAGATGTGTGTGTATGTGTGATGGAAGAGTGTGCTAGAGAGAATTTTAATGTTAGATAGGTAATTGGGGTATACATTAATAAATGAGATTAAATGTTTGATATGTCCTCTTCTTGTGTATATTGTATATTACAGTAAGGAAGAGGTAGTTTGTTGTTTTTTGACCCTTGTGTGTCTATACCATAGGTTTCCATTTTTGGGTATAACATTGTCCCACATCGGCGCCACATCAGAGAGAACATGCATTTTTACACCGAGCATGCAGCTCAGGATATTTTGGCTGGGTTTCATTTATTTGATTCTCCCTCATGATGGTAATATAGGAAATTGGGATTCTTATGCAAAAAAAGGCAAAAAGATATTAAGAATGGAATTACATGTGGCAACTTTAGCCAAATATTGTTATGTGAAACGAATCCCTAGAGGTCATAATCAATAAAGAACCGTCATTATTTGTTGAGGATGAGGCATTCATTCATAAGAGGAATGCCATCCTCAACAAATGCTCACACGATTTGATGTTGTTGATTATAGAAAACACTAAAAGCAAGATTATAGAGATCCAAAAGGATCCAAAAGGATATTGAAGTGGAACTAGCCAAGATAAAGGAGGAGTTACCTTTGGAGAAGTTAGATAACCAACTGAAAGAATTACAGAATCAATTAGATGATTACCGACAAGAAACCAAAACGGTTTAAAGTCAATAAATTTAGAAGGGATGAGAGGGATTACACGACTGGCTACGTTTATCATTGGATGCAAGTCAAGAAATCATCAGGGAAGAGAAGAGGAGATTTTTCTTCCTCTGAGGACTTGTCGACGAGTGAAATTTTTATTGGTTATCGCTGGTTATCGCTGAGATCACTCTCACTTCTAATATTTTCAGCTATATGTGGCATATAATGTGGCATGTCTAAATGTCTCCCATTTTGAACAGAGATATATATACTCATCTGGATGGTTCTCATGTGTCGTTTGTTGGAAGCGATACATTGATGACTTGTTTTTTATATGGCGTGGCTTAGAAGAAGAATTAAATCAATTTTTAGTGATATTGAATTCGAGCGATACCAATTTAAAATTCACCACGTTTGTACATCCTCATACAGTGATTTTTTTGGATACTCAGGTTTCCATTCATGGAGGGAAATTGGTCACCACGGTGTACAGAAAAAAGACAGACAAAAATACTTTATTACATTATAAGAGCTTTCACCCGAAAAGGTTAAAAGACAACATTCCTGTTGGGCAATTTTTACGCTATAGGCGTTTATGTAGTTCCACGTTGGACTTTAAGATCCAAGCTCAGAAGCTGTCGGATAGATTTGCAGCCCGGGGGTATTCGAATTCTTGTATAAAGAAGGCATACAAGAGAGCCCTGTATGCCCATAGAGAGAATCTTTTCTTACCAAATAATAGAGATACCCCGTCTAGAATTGTGTGCACCGTTCCTTACTCCATGAAAGTTTCTGAGATAAAAAGTTCCATTTTAAAACATTGGTACATATTATCCCCTTTAAAGATTTTTGATCAACTCCCTATTTTTGCCATAAAAAATGTCAATCTTTGCGTGAAAGGTTGAAGGGATGTACTATTAGGGGTATAGAGAACAATCAAATTCAAGGGCAGATCCCTTGTGGATCTTGTTCAGTCTGTCAACATGTTCTTGAATGTAAAAGCTTTCATCCACCGAATACAAATTATATTTACACTTTACCAGATTTGTTTATGTGCGGGAGCAGTGGAGTTGTGTACATTATTCAATGCCCCTGTGATCTAATATATGTGGGACAAACATGTAGATCGGTTAAAACCCGTATTATAGAGCACCGCAACCAGATTAAGGCATTGAAAGAACATGCCCCTTTGTAGGGATGTGCAGACCAAAAGTTTAAGTTCATAAGTCCATAAGTCGAAAGGGGGGTTCAATTTCGGTCAATATGGACATATGTACAATTCCATAAGTTGAGTCTATGTCCATACGTGCACCGATTCCCTAAATAAAAATTTAAACCCCTCACCCTCCTTAATCCCCCCCCCCCAAGACTTACCAAAACTCCCCAAGCTGGCCAAAAGTTCCATGAGGGTCCGGGAGCGGACGCGCGGGGAATCACGTTGGACCCAAACGGCACTTTTGGCCAGCTGGCCAAAAGTGCCATTTGGGTCCAACGAGGGGTCCGGGAGCGGAACCGCGGTGGACCACGTGACGTCGGCGTCACGTCGGAGTGACGCGACGTCACGTGATTCCCCGCGCGTCCGCTCCCGGACCCTCACGGAACTTTTGGCCAGCTTGGGGAGTTTTGGTAAGTCTTGGGGGGGGGGATTAAGGAGGGTGAGGGGTTTAAATTTTTATTTAGGATCAACAATCGCGATTTCCAACTTATTCAACATAGCTATGTTGAATAAGTTGGAAATCCGATCGTTTTCGCCTCATCACTTTTTTAAGTTAAAAAAAAATATTACGTTGCGTTTTACATATATGTTGAAAACGAATGCACACCCCTACCCCTTTGGTGGACCATTGGAGCAAGCTTAATCACTCATGGGAGGACATTAAGTTCTTTATTATCAAGAATTTATTTGAAGAATGGTGGGGAATTGTCTGCGGCATTGCGGCGAGCAGAACAGGGTTTTATTTTTAAATGGAACACCACAGCCCCACATGGACTCAAAGGTCCGGTCGAGTGGAATGCATTCTTATAGAGATATCTGGGATTCTTAGTGTTGGTCTTAAAATGTGCGCTGATTGGAGAGTGTTCCATTAAATAGTCAGCAGATGTATGTGGGATTTTGTGAGCACATACATAATAGAGGGAAGTTAGTTGGACGTCATTACAGTCCTTTCAAATGTGAAGTACGTGTCACTTCCGGGTAAGTGTTTGTTGAGAGATCGCGTTGGTGAGTGTATGAGTCCTTGTTAGTTACTGTGGGTGTATTGTTCATTCAAAGTAACCTTTGTTGTGTTGTAGATGGTGAATTCCCATTCGGGATTAGATATACCAATATGAATGAACAATACAGATTGATGGAGTAACCATCTGCCGTTTGGAGATTTTTGAAGGTACCGTAAGCTTTACGATCATGGTTAATCCTTATCTGGGTGAATAGTGACACATTGTATCCCTCCTTGGTTTAGATGTGGGAAGTAAGGATGATGTTTTTTATCCTTTGTTATAGATTTGGACATCAGTTGGTGTTATAATCATCAAATGTAGGGTATGACGAGTCAAAAGCTGGTATTCATGCTTTCGAAATAAGAGTAATAACATTTATGATTTTGACGCACATCAAGTAAGTTGGTGGTGAGAAACGTAGTGTTCTGGTTGATGCATGGTAACGTGGTATTTGTCCTTGAGTATTTTATTTATTGTACTTTTATCAATCTTTGTTTAGATTCATGTGAGGATGATGAAGATACCAATGACGTTTGCTGGAAGTAGTTAATTAAGAAGACACAAAATTGATTGGAAAAGCTATTCTAGATGTTTTTTGATGTTTAAGTCCTTCCCTGAGGAAGCCCTTAAGATAAAACGGGTGAAACGAAGATCTTTGTTTGACATTGGGACTAACATCAGTGTTTTTCAAAATTCTTAAAATTTAGAAGTCATATTATAAGATATATATATTATAAAGAATATCTTATGTTATTGATGAATATTGAATAATTGGTTTTAGATGTGTGTGTATGTGTGATGGATGAGTGTGCTAGAGAGAATTTTAATATTAGATAGGTAATACATTAATAAATGAGATTAGATGTTTGATATGTCCTATTCTTGGGGTTTTTTGCTGGGCACAGGTCAGGCAGGAGTCCACAAATGCTTTGACGTCCCTTCCTACCTGGGGCCAATAATAGCATCGTTGTAATAAATTTAGTGTACGTACTCTCCCCGGGTGTCCGGTGGTGAGAGAATCATGAGCCCATCTTAGGACCCTCTGTCTTAGCCAAAGAGGAACCACAGTTTTCCCTGGTGGAATGGGCTGAGTTGTGGCAAGATGTACCCTCACTGGATCAATGATATAGGTTGGCACCTCGGACCCATCCTCCATGTTGTATGCTCTAGAGAGAGCATCAACCTGGATATTTTTAGAGGCTGGTCTATAGCAGAGGGTGAAATTAAAGTGGCTGAAGAGTAAGGACCAATGCGCCTGGCAGGGGTTCAGCAGTTGGGCATGGTGGAGGTACTGAAAATTTTTATGATCCGTGTACATGGTAATGGGGTGTTGTGCACCCTCCAACCACTGCTGCCACTCTTCAAAAGCCATCTTGATGGCAAGTAATTCTTTGTCCCCTATGCCATAATCATTCTTGGCCAGGGTAAAACTTCCACAAGAAGTTGGAGCACGATAGTAAGGCCCCTTTCTCCAAGTGTTGGCTCAGTACCACTCCCACGGCTGTGGAGGAGGTGTCTACCTCCACGATGAATGGGTGAGAGAGGTCTGGGTGTCGAAGGCAGGTGTCTTGAAGGAAGGCTTGCTTTAGCATGTTGGCTATAACAGCCTCGGGTGGTCATTGCTTGGGTTGGCCCCCTTTCTAGTGAGGGCTTTGGGAGTGCCACAATTTGGGAGTAGTGTGGAATAAAATGTCTGTAAAAGACAGCGAACCCCAAGAAGTGCTGCAAGGCCCGTAGCCTGGAAGGTTGTGACCAATTCTGGATGCAGGTGATCTTCTCAGGGTCCATTTGGAACCCAGTACTGGAGATGACGTACCCCAGGAAGGAAAGAGATTCCCACTCAAATAAGCATTTTTCTAGGTTGGCATATAGCTTGCGAGCCCGTAAATGCTGGAAGACTCATCTGATCTCCTGCCGATGGGAATGTAGGTCCTCGGAGAAAATGAGGATATTGTCAAGGTATACTATGATGCTAGTATATAGTAGGTCAAGAAACACTTAGTTCATTAAGTGCTGGAAGACTGCAGGGGCATTGCAGAGGCTGAAGGGCATTGCTAAGTACTTGTAGTAGCCATCCCTGGTATTGAAGGAGGTCTTCCATTGTCTCCCGGTTTGATACAGACCAAGTTGTACACCCCCTAAAGGTGCAGCTTCGTGAATACCTTGGCCCCTTGCAGCCAATCCAGCAGCTCTGGAATGAGTGGTAGTGGAATGTGGTCCCTTTTAGTGATGGTATTCAAACCCCAGTAGTCTATACAGGGCCAGAGTGACCCATCCTTCTTAAGAACATAAGAACATATGAACATAAGAACATGCCATACTGGGTCAGACCAAGGGTCCATCAAGCCCAGCATCCTGTTTCCAACAGTGGCTAATCCAGGCCATACGAACCTGGCAAGTACCCAAAAACTAAGTCTATACCATGTTATTGTTGCTAGTAATAGCTGTGGCTATTTTCTAAGTCAACTTAATTAATAGCAGGTAATGGACTTCTCCTCCAAGAACTTATCCAATCCTTTTTTAAACACAGCTACACTAACTGTACTAACCACATCCTCTAGAAACAAATTCCAGAGTTTAATTGTGCATTGAGTGAAAAAGAACTTTCTCCGATTAGTTTTAAATGTGCCACATGCTAACTTCATGGCATGCCCCCTAGTCTTTCTATTATCTGAAAGAGTAAATAACCGATTCACATCTACCCGTTCCAGACCTCTAAAGATTTTAAACACCTCCAACATATCCCCCCTCAGCCTCCTCTTCTCCAAGCTCTGTTTTTTGTATTTTCTACCTTTAACAGTTATATTGTAAACCGCCATGATGTACCCACGAATGGCGGTATAAAAAAAGTTAATAAATAAATAAAAATAAAATAAAATAGTCTTTCCTCATACGAATAAGAAGACAGCCCCAGCTGGAGAGGTGGAGGGCTGAATAAAGCCCCTTTCCAGTTTCTCCGAGATGTATCCAGACATGGCCTTGGTCTTGGGAAGCGACAAGGGATATACTCGCCCCAGGGGGGCGGCATGGTTCCTGGGAGCAAGTCTATGGTGCAGTCAAAGGGGCAGTGTTTGGGAAGGGTCTCCACCCTCTCCTTGGAGAACACAATCATGTACTCTGCGCACTGAGGAGGTAATGCCAGCAGGGCAGTCGCCACGGTAAGGCTGGGGTGCTGCACCTTGTGAAGACAAGTGGCATGGTAGCGAGGACCCCAGGAGATGAGCTGCAGGGTCTTCCAGTCAATGTAGGGAGAGTGCTGTTGAAACTATGGCAGTCCCAGAACTTCTAGATGGATCGCCCTTTCGAGGACAAAAAAGGAGGGTTCCTCTTCATGAAGGATGCCGGTATGCAGCTGTACAGAGGCCGTAGCCTGGGTTATCTGACCGGGCAGTGGTTCCCCCTAAATGGAGGAGATTATTAGTGGTGGAGTCCTGGGTAAAGTTTGCAGGGCTAGCTGCCTGACCAAGTCCATCAGGATGAAATTTCCCCCTGCGCCGGAGTCAATCAGCACCAGGGTGGTGAAGGTACCACAAGATAGGATAAAGGTCATGGGTACCGTGCATTGGGGTGTAGAGTTGGCATAGCCCAGGGTCATCTCCATATAGACACCTAGGCTTGAGAGTTTCTCGGCCTCTCCGGGCACTGCACCATAATGTGCCACTTTCCTGCACAGTAGAGGCAGAGGCCCAAGGTGTGTCTCCATTGCTTCTCCTCCAGTGAGAGGCAGCTCCAGCCAAGCTGTATGGACTCTTCCAGGCAAGCCTAGGCTGACTCCCCCAGAAGCTGGGACATCATGGGGCAATAGAAAGATGGTGCCAGGGCCTCGGGCCTGTAGGGTGGCTTGACCTCGCGGAGGTGTGCTGGTGACTTCGGTCTATCCGACCCGAGAGGTCGAAGAGAGCTTCCAAGTTGTCCTGGAGTTCACCGGTGGCCAGTTTGTCCTTGATCCTTGATGATAATCCTTCAAGGAAAGTACTCCTTAGGCTATCCTCCCACCAGTCTAGTCTGGAAGGCAGGGTGCAGAACTCGACTGCATATTCTGCCAAGGTTCTGGAACCCTGGCGGAAGTGGAGTAGATCCGACGTGGTAGTTTGTTGGCCTCGTTCATCAAAGACCTGCTTGAAGACGTGTACAAAGTTCTACAGGTCCTGTAGCACTGGATCCCCCCACTCCCACAAGGGAGAAGCCCAGGCCAGGGTCTAGCCATTCAGAAGCGAGAGGATGAACATCGTCTTGATGGTGTCATTGGTGAACTGGGCAGGTTGTAGAGAAAAATGCATAAAGCAGTGGTATAGGAAACCATGGCACTTCTGGGGTTCTCCGGCTCAGCGAGGCGGTGCTGGAAGGTGAAGAGCTGCAGTTGAGGTAGATGGAGTCAGCACCACTGGAGCATGGATGGCAGTGGAGGATGGTGTATCAAGACGGGAGGCCAGGCGCTCAACCGTGGCTGCTACCATGTCCAAACATTGTTGTTTCTGCTGTAACCTCTGGGCTAGGCTGGGGATGGTCTGCAAGCTGGCCAGATATGCTGGGTCCATGGCTTTGGCAAACTGTTGGGTGGAGTGGTGGACCCCTGGACTGAGACGAGGCTGGTGCCACCTATAGGAGAGGGGCTCCTATAGGTCCTCATCTTTGAGAGGAGGATACAGGTGGAGGAGACCCAACCGGACCTTCACCTATACCAGCCCTCGTTCCCCAGGGTTAAGCCCTTCGGTGCCGGGGCTGGCAGGACTTAGGAGCGGGTCTCAGGATGAAGGCGATCTTGGAAGCAGAAGGCGGAAGTGAGTTTGGATGTACCAGAGGTAGGGGCCAGCAGCTAGCAGGAGAGACGGTGAGCAGGCAAGTGGTCAGGGCAGGCAGCAGACAACACAGAATCCAGGGACGAGCAGAGTCGAGAACCAGAAGAATTAAGCCAAGGGGATGAGGAGTTGGAACAGGAATGGGAGGACATGGAGCAGGACCAGGAACACATGGAGCAGGATCAGGAACATGGAACATGGTCAGGAACACATGGAGCAGGATAAAGAACACATAGAGCAGGATCAGGAACACACGGAGCAGAGCGGGTGCTGTTGCCAAGGCAAGGGGAAAATGGCAAGGCAGGGTATATATGCCTGCCTTGCCTGATGTCATCTCTGTGGGCCACGGGGATCTCCCTGCAGCTGGCCCTTTAAATAGGGGCAGAGTTGCCCATGTGCTAGGGGGCCCGGCACTGTCGGCATTGGGTGCGGCGCATTTGGAGGCAGGCTGCGGTGGCAGGGGCCGGCGAAGGGGCCGGTGAAGGGTGGGGCAGGTGCACGTCCTCGGCCCCCTGAGGTAAGGAGAACTGGCCATGGGCCTGCGGCCGGGGCGCCTAACACCATGCATGTATAATGCTATTTATTTGGTTTCAGGAGAAGCACAACAGTGGTAAAAGCTTTGGTTCCTATGCTTTCACAGAGGAATAGCATAAAGGAATATTACCACTGTTTGTACCATTTGAAAAGGAAATGGTGATATTGTGAGACCTTTGAATACAGACAAGAGTTGAGATGTGTTTCTGTCTATTTTGTCAGAAATGGCTTCATATGAGATTTTTTTTGCTTTTTTTTTACAAGATTTTTTTTTGCAATACAATTGAATATTGTAGAAGAGTAAATAGTGTATGTCACTGATTAACTCCCAATATTTTTCTGTGGGAGAAAAGGAAATTTTAAATAGAACAGTTCAAATTTCAATTTTTTCATAAGATTATTCTGAGTCTGCATGCTCTGTAGGGCTTTTCTGGACCACCAATGGATTGGGTGATGAGGGTTTAAAATTTTTTTTTTCTTGCTTCTTTCTCCCCCAATATTTGTTCTGATGAGCAGTTTGCTGCATTTTTCTGTTGTCAATAATTTATTGATGATATATATTCTGAATTATATGAATAGAGTTTTAAAAATATTTTCAATTTTCCTCCACTATGATATAATGGAAACTATGTGGACAAAGGAGAGGCATTTGGATAATTAAATTTACTCTGAGTTTATCGTTGAATTAAACTGGATATTCTGTGACAAAGCCTCACTGCTAAATATACCTAGTTAAATCAAATGTTAGCTTGGAAGTTTATCTTTCCAATTTTAGGGCAACTCTTCAGCACAGCTGGTTATACCAACAGCTTAGCCAGATAGCACTGAATATCAGTGTTATCTGGCTAAGTTATCTGCCTAATTTAGCCTCACCCCAGAATGCCCCCCAAAAGCTTTGGATTTATCTGGGTATGTTTTAGCAATCTAAGCACTTTCCTGAAAAAATCGGAGGTGGTTAATGTAGCCATATTTTTAAATCCTTCAGTTTGTCTGGTTAGGTCCTTTTGAATATGGCGCTTCATGTATCTAGATGGGTGAATAACCATTTATGGACAGGAGTGGAGGCATCAAAGAGTCCAATAATGAATGATGTAAGTGAGCTCCACCTCCTGCTTGCTATTAATATCTTCTTTGGGCCCTTCTGAATATCTTTTTAAGAATTTAAAACCACAGTGAATAGTGGCTGAATATCCTATTTGGGAAAAAAGCCAATATCCAGGCATTATGTATTTTCTGTGAACTGACCCCATAGACTTTGTTTCAACTGATGATACAGTGTGTAAGGTATCAACATTATAGCCAGGTTGATGCACTATGCAGAAAATCTTACTTTTGACCTCTTCTATTTGTTGGCCTTGCAAGTGATTTTATTATGATTATTTTTTTAGAAAACAGAAATAGCCTAGTGGTCAGAGCAGCAGGCTAAGAGCCATAGAAGCCAGGATTCAAATCTCACTGCTGCTCCTTATAACCTTAGGTAAATCACTTTACCATCCATTGCCTGGAGTACTAATAGACCATAAGTTCTTTGTAGACAGATAATTATCTACAGTACCTAAATATGAGGTACCAATGGAAAGGCTTGAGCTAAATAAAATAAATGTAGTATTTCAAAAAAATAAACTATACTCTTTTGGGCTTCCAGCTCAACTGGAATGAGGGCTAGGAATTGGTGAAATTACTTTTCATTCACAACTATCTTGCTACATTTCCATTGTTTTCTTTCCCCTTCCAACTCACCTATCCTAGTCATCAGCAGAGACAGTCCTTTGCCATGGGCCATGCTTGGGTATTCCTTCAGGAGCCCTGCAATCATAGCCTCTAAATCCAGCCATTAGGTGTTGAGGGTAAACAACGATTGAGACTCCTTACTTCAGTGCTGCATTTGTGGAATCCTTGTGCTCGGCCAGCCAAGGGTTCAGAAGGCTTAGCCCATGTTCCCTGCATGGTAGACTGGCCCTATTGACTTGATTTTAATGCCAAAACACAAAATATCAATTGGCAACAATGTCTGAAGGGCAAGATGTATGTAAATTCAATTCTTTTTTATCTTTTGATAAACAAATTATAGCAACTAAAATATAGAGAATGAAAAAGTACAATTTTGGGAAATATGTTTAACTGGAATCTTTGTCAGTTATATAATACCTTTCACATATCCTAGAAGCATTCCATTTTTTCCAGGATTAGTACAATTACTAGAACTCTGCCGAAAAGATCTTTAAAAGTTCTTTACTTTATTTTATGCCCTAAAATAGATGTTTAATAAGCGATTAGTATTTCTTTGTTATATTTAGTTTAGTCTGAACATTTTTTAGATTAAATGAATGCATGAAAAAGTATGCAAAAAACACATCTAAAATCTTTCCAAGGGTCAAGGAGAGAATTTCAAAAGTTGAACTTTCAAGGATTTCTTCAGATTCTTCTAAAACAAGAGAGCCTCTTACTCTTCTTCATAGTTCTTCAATTCCTTTTTTTGGTAACCAAGATCTTTGTTCTCGTTTTTTTAAGTTGCTGTTTAATGGAAGAACTAAAAATTAATTAAGGAACTTTTACACAGAAGAGTTTATAAAGAGCAGACCTAAAGAAGGGAAAAAAGCTAAGGGCCCATTTATCTTATATTGACAGGACAAGCTTGAAAAGATAACCTTGAATCATAATTATTCTAATGAGCTCAAAATATTTCACTTTAACAAGTGAAACTATAATCAAATCAGTTTCTGAAAGCTCCACTAATGAGCATTTCCTTTGATGCAAAACATGGTTGACTATCTTAGTCTGCAGGAGGTGCACTACAGTAAGAGGCCAGCTCATGACAACTGATTAGCTGACCTGGGGAGAGACTAATTTGAATATGTTTGATAACATTTAAAGCCTTTATATTTAAATTACGATTAATGTAGTTTAATACAAATAATGTAATTTTTTTTTAAGTTGGGGCAAACTGCTAGAAAGACTTCAAAGTCATGGAACAAAGTTTGTTTACAATGTTCACTCTGTAAGATCTCCATGGCATTCAGGGTGAATTTGTTTTAGCTAACTGTTGTCAAAATGTATCCAGTCTAAAATCAGTCAATCTCTTTGTTTACTTTGTGCAAATATCTATGCTTTTTCAAACAATGGAAATGACAGAGCATACTGGTAATATTTAAAATCATTAAAAATTAAAATAAATGTGTTGAGGGGGTTCGTCTGTGTAAAACTAGCCTTACACTCAAAAATTTCTGTTGGAATTGCTATAATCCATTCAATTTATTCAGGCTAGCAGGTGAAGCTAATAGAGAGCTGATTACAAAAATCTGTTTTACTACTGTACCTCACAAGAGCTTTCTCATTAAGCGAAATAAAATTAATGTCTGCACTGCTCATTTAAGAAAGAAACAATTTTGTCTCATGCATATTAGCTTGCAAAGGTAAAGTTCAGCCTCTCCAACCCACAAAATCCTCAAATAGTTATTTTTTTAATTTTTTTCTAAAGGAATGCTGTTTTAGAAATTACCCTTCTGTTTGTTTCTAATATTCGGAACTAAGGGATGAAGTTGTAAAGTATACTGGGACTAGCTCTTCTTTTGAGCATGCTGACCACCCTAACACCGCTTCTTAATTGCTTTCACCTTTAAAATCCATCACAGGTATTTCTAGCTATCTCTCATTCTCCTTCTTCCTTATCAGGTCAATTAGGTCCCTCCTTTACCCTATCTCTGTCTCTACATTCTTATCTTCTTTATCTTTCACTCCAGCATAGAAACAAGGAAACTGAAGCCATATTCATTATTTTTTTCAAAAACTTAATTTAATTATGATAAGGACCTGAAGGTCCATTTAAACTGCCTAAAGGCAGAACAAGGGAGTACATGTCCAGTCTGCCTCAACCCAAGTGGGGAGATGGATGAGTGGGTTCTCTTCGAAGGCTACTGAAATGGACTTTGCATATGTCCAGCCCCCACATCCATGTATAGATTTATTTATGCATGAATATCAGTAATACATTCAAAGTATATACTTTTTCAACTTATTTTATAAACATACATACATATATTTTACAAGCAAAAGAACAAAAATTGAACAAGGATTAACATAATAGAAATCACCAGTTAACACAGTGCATTCCCAGTTGATTGAGACCCTCCTAATACTTCACCCTGATCCTTCTCATTTCATCCCCCCTTCCCCCCCGTAGTCCGCTCTTCCCTTCCCCTCCGTAGTCAGCTCCTCCCCCCCCCCTCCAGGTGACCACCCTCTCCTTTATATTAAGGAGATAATCACTGTAAATTGTAAATTTTATTTTCTTGTTATGACTTCTTGTTTTTCTATTCTTCCTACTGCCTTTTGGTTAACCCCCCGCCCAGTTTTACACTCTCCCTGTTGAAATGTATTTTCCAAGCTTTCAGTTAATATGTGAACCGGTATGATGTCCCCACTAATACCGGTATATAAAAGTTTCTAAATAAAATAAATAAATAAATAAAATAATCCAGACCTCTGACCAAACAGTAACAGATAACATATAAATCTGATATTAATTGCTAGAGATGTGAATCGGAACCAGAATCGGTTCCGATTCCTGGTTCGGGGACTATAGTGAAATCTTTTTCGTGCGGTCCGATCGGGTTTTTTTTTATCGGTTGCGCCCAAGCCGATAAACAAAAAACCCACCCATCCCTTTAAAACATATCCTTTAGCTTCCCCCACCCTCCCGACCCCCTCCAAAACTTTTTAAAATTACCTGGTGGTCCAGTGGGGTTCCCGGGAGCCATTTCCTGCTCTCGGGCCATCGGCTGTCACTAATCAAAATGGTGCCGATGGCCCTTTGCCCTTACCATGTGACAGGGTATCCGTGCCATTGGCCAGCCCCTGTCACAAGGCGCGGGCTATCCAATGCTCCTACCAGGGGCTGGCCAATGGCACAGATACCCTGTCACATGGTAAGGGCAAAGGGCCATCAGCGCCACTTTGATTAGTGGCAGCCAATGGCCCGGGAGCGGGAGATGGTCGACGGCCCAGGAGTGGGAGATGGCTCCCGGGACCCCCACTGGACCACCAGGTAATTTTAAAACATTTTTTTTTTTGGGGGGGTGGTCGGGAGGGTGGGGGAAGCTACAGGATATGTTTTAAAGGGTCAGGGTGGGTTTAGGGGTTGTTTTTTGTGTGCTATTTTTCCCATCCTTCCCCAAAACGATAAGAGAACCCCACAAACAATTTTGTGGGTTTTCCTATCGGTTTTGGGGAGCCTCCGATTTCTGATGAGTTTGAAAATATCGTACGATATTTTCAATCATCAGAAAAATGATTCACATCCCTATTAATTGCACTGTCTGCCTGCTCCGACTCTCTCCTGGTGTGCCTGCTCCATCTGCACTGGTGGCTTAACTTGCTGGAATTGAACTGTGATCCTGTTAGCAGTTTTCCTAGGCTTAGTGGTTCATCCACTGTGGTTGGACTTCTGACCTTCCCCCTAGTGACATCATCAGCCAAATAAACCCCTCAGTGACACCAGAGGTGCTGCACTCCAGAGGGGTGTGTGCTTCTGTCATGAGTACAAGGGAGAGTGACAAAGGGACTTGCTCCTTTGTGCACTCCTTTGTGCACCTCCTTTGTGCATGCGACTAAGAAGTGAGAAAACATCATATGACCATGATTTTATGGGTTTTTTTTCTGTCTCTTGATAGTAAGACTCTGCATACAACCTGTCATCCCTGATCTTGAAGAAATCACATTCCAATTGTCCACTATCTCGGTAATCACTGGCCAAGGTCATTACTGCATGTTGGTTCCATTGAGTGATATCTCAACCACCCTACATAAACCCTTGTACCTATCAGTGTTAAATCTGCTACTGCTATGCTTACACTGTCATCAATTGTCTTTCTTTTGCTAAATGTTCAGGCAATGAGAAAGAAGGTTCTTGTGATTTATGACATCTTCTGTACAAAGACATTTGATTGTTTATGTTTAACAGAAACTTGGTTACATGACAGTTATAAAATTTTGATCAATCAATTTTCTCCCTCAATTTATACAGATTTCTCACAGTCCAGACCATCAAAGTGAGGCGGCGGCCTCATGGTTATTATTCAAAAGAAAATCAAACCTCAAATTCTAAAACTAGACATTACCCAACCTTATGAAATAATGGTGGTAAAATCCGCCATCGCTAACTTTTCTCTAGCATCCTGCCCTCCTGGACTTTTGAATTATAATACATCTCCAAGCCACCTATAAAGGGAGAAAGGAGCACAAAGAGTGGCATCAATACACCAACGTACCATGAGAGATGAAAAGCAGCTCCCTGCATTGGCAAGAAGACACTGAGATGTAAAGTCTGGGGTATGACAGCAAGGCAGAATGAAATGAATACTTGCAATGTACAAAATACTGGGTATAACAACAATGCTGAGTGGAAGAAAGACTACAAAGGATAAAGGGTACAGCAGCAAGGCAGAGTGGCATGGGAGACAAGCCACTCCAGTATAAACAAGAGAGAAGCAGGTTGGGAGAACTAGACCAGGAGCCTAGAAGTATTAAAAAATAAAGTAAGGCAAAGAACCAGAAAAAGGTAGGATGGGGGGAGAAACTTGTATTTTTTTCTTTTTTTTTACATTCTATTTTGGGAAATAAAATAGTATAAACAAGAGAAAAGTGCATTGGAAAAACCAGGCAGGGATCCTAGTGGTGTGAATCAAGATTAAGGCAAAGAATCAATAAAGAGGTAGGGTAAGAGGAGAAGCTTGTATTTTTTTTATTTTTTTTTTTTACATTTTATTTTGAGGACAAACCACCCCACTATAACTAAGAAAGAAGTAGGGTGAAAGAACTAGGATGGGATTCAAGCAGAAAACAAAATGCAGACATCCAAATTCCTAAGATTAGGTGTCAAGAGCATGTCAGCTAGGTTTAGTGGTAGCAAGATCCCAATGTGGTATATCAGTGTTATGTCAGCAGGGCAGCATGGCAGCAAAACCCGCAGGATGTAGCAAAAGTGGCATGGATTGGCAGAGTGGCAGCAAGACCCCAAAGGTGTAACATCAGGGATATGTCAGCAAGGTTGTGTGTTAATGTTGCACTTACCAGCTGTGCCAGCTGCGTCGGCTTGGCTCCTCACGGCCCTCGACGTCACACTGCTGGCCTGCCTACCCCCGGATCCTCCATGTTGCTTTCCTGCTGCCCAGCCTCCATTCCTTCCGCGCTGGGTCTCTGTCAGAGTGTGGAATTCCGCCAGTCTCCCCACCTGTCAAGTCCTGTCTCTAGGCACATGCACGTGCCTATGGCCTCCAATTAAAGGGCCAGCGGTGGGAAATTCCCGCGGCCTGCCCGATGACATTACCACCCTTGGCCTATTTAGGCCTGCTCCCACTGCACCTCCTCGACTTGGCAACAAGTCTCCAGCCTTGCAGTGGTGTTTCTGGCGCCTCTTCTCTTCAGTTCCTGCCTTCCATTCCTGGATCCGCTCCTGTCCCTGTCTTCAGCTCTGACTCCCTCCTTCCGCTCCTGTTCCTGCTCCTGGCTCCCGGCTCCTCACTCCTCACTCCTCACTCCTCACTCTTCACTCCTTCACCCCTCGAATGGACCTTTTGGCTTTTGACTTTGGATCGGACCTCACGCTGTTTGCTTGCTGCCTGCCAGGACTTCGGATCGGACCTCATGCTGTTTGCTTGCCCTTTGCCCAGGACCTCGGATCGGACCTCACGCTGTTTGCTTACTGCCTCCCCAGGACGTCAGACCAGGACTTCTTCCTACCTGGCCATGCCACTCCTTGGATCCTGATCTGATACTTCTTTGGAACACCCGCACAGGGGCCCACCTAAGTCCAGCCAGTCCCGGCACCCAAGGGCTCAACCTGCGGGGAACAGGATTGGTAGAGGCGAAGCTCCAGCTGGCCACTGTCTTCCGCCAGTCTCGCCTCCTGTCATTGTGAACCTGCAGCAGGCCTTCCTCCCAGGTTGCATCAATCCCAACACAGGCCAGGAGTCCACATTTCACATCGAGGTCCCAACAGTTAGCAAGACCACTAGGATATAGCATCAGGGCATGGATGGCAGCAAGGCAAGGTGACAGCAAGACCCCCACGGGCAGTGTAAGGGGCTATAAATGTCAGTAAGGAAGAGTAGAAGGTGGGACATTAGAGGTATGGCAGCAAGATGGTGTTCCAGCAAAACCCCAGGGTATAGCATTAGGGGCATGGATGGCAGCAGGCATAATGGCAGCAAGACCCACAATATGTAATATCAGGGATATGTCATCAAGGCATTGGGCCAGCAAGAGCCTCAAGGTGTAGCATCAGTGGCATGAATGGTAGCAAGACAAAGTGGCAGCAAGATCTCCAAGGTGTTTGCCACCATTTTGGCATTCATATGGAAATTCTGGAAAATCCAGCAAAGGAAGATTAATTTTCAAAAAGATCAACTTTTCCATCAATTCTGGCACATACTTGAATTTTGAGGGCGTATGTGAAAATTCACATTCACTGGGAATGCTGGTTTGTGGCTAGGGAACATGACGCTGAGTCACCTTGGCCATGTCTTGCCAGACCATGCATTTGTGTGCCCAATATGCTAGCACATCTGTGTCCATGTTGTCAAAGGGCTCTGTTAGTGTGTCGCAGAAATTTCTGTTGGGGTATCCTTTGCTGGGGTAGGACAAGAGTCTCTGTGGAAACCTGTTTTAGCTATGGCCTGAATCAGGAGAGATGATTTTGTTGGGGCATCATGTCTTCGACTTGTTGAGGTTGGTGAGAAAGTAGTAGCTGACCAGGGGCTGTTCATGCTCATTCTAGTTTCAGGGATGGCCATTTTTCCTGCACTACATTCTCACTGATCCTCTGCTTTGACACTCATATTCATGCACCCTAGATGTCATGAACATTTGAGATGCTGGAATGAGAGGGTGAGAATCTCTTTCCCCCATGGATCTCAAAGTGCGGCAAGCATATATATTTTTTTTCAGTCAGAGGTTTCCAAACTTTCCATGTCTCTTGAAACTGCTGCTGCAAGGAGCCAAAAGATGCAACACTTCTGCTTCAAATCCATCTTCCTCACAGAAACCCTATAGCTTTTCCTCCAGAATATTTACTATGAATATAACACCACCCTGGGTAGTGCTTCTGGTACACAGAAACTCTGTAGCATCCTTGAAGTCTTTATGATTAGTATCAGCTGCCTCATCACTACCCAATCTTGATCCCTTAGGGGGTGAAAAAACTATCCTTGTTTTCAGAGGCAGAGAATGAAGAGTTGTCTGCTGCTTCACTAACCTCTGCAGCATCAGATAGGTGGAATTCCACCCAGTGCATTGATCTTGAATTACACACTTATGAGACATTCCTAATTTTTCCTTCTTCTCACAGACAAACTGCCCACCCTTCACACTATGATGAAAATGCCTCACTATTTTCCTGTCTCTTTCAGGACTGGATCCCATGATCATTGGACCCCAGCCCCAGGATATCCCTCACTGTCAGGTGCAGAAAATGTGCAAAGCAATAGATCTCTTGATAGTCTCCCATCTTACATTGCCTATTGTGGGACAACATACATGAAGACTCTGGCCAATCTGGTCAGTCTTCCAGCCTTCAAGCATATTTCTTATCACTGACAGGATATTACATGAGGAGGCTATCCATCATCACAGTGTGTAGCACAGCAGACCTTGTCTCTGATGCTGCTTGATCCTCATTAGAACAGCTGCAATCCCCTGCCTCAGCCAACTCTCACCAGTATACCATCAAGGAGAGGTAGGCATTAGGGATGTGAATCGTTTTTCAACGATTAAAATTATCGTCCGATAATGTTTATATCGTCTTACATCATTATAGAACACGATACAATAGAAATTCTAACGATTTATCGTTAAAAATCGTTAAATCGTGTTAGTGCGCACTAACTCGAGTTAGTGCGCACTAACTCCCCGTTAGTGCGCACTAACTCGATTTAGTGCGCACTAACTGAAAATGATACAAATAAACACTTTCCAGGTCACTGAAGGTCAGTTAGGAATGAATATGTGTTCCTATTGGCTGGCTGCCCTCTTATCTATTGATGTTACCAAGGTTACCACTGAGCTGATGGTTGGGGGGATGGGAAATGGAACTGGAAACTAACGAACACCAACAGAAAATGAAACAAAGTGTTCACACTTCCCAGGTCAGTAAAGGTCACTTAGGAATGAATATGTATGTATGTATTCCTATTGGCTGGCTGTGCTCTTATCTATTGATGTTACCAATATGGTTGGGGGGATGTGAAATGGAAACAGTTGGAAGCTTGACAAAAAAAGTAATGTAATGATCAGCACTCACGTGACTAGAACTTGTTTGTTTATTATTTTTGTTAGCAGGCACCTGAAATGCTAGTGCATGTTGAATTTGCCAATCACTGTGCATTTTAGAAAGGTGGTCCTGGCTGGAACTGTACACAGTTCAAATATATGTAATTGATTGTTGGTAAGTGTATTTTTTAAGTAGCCACACTGGCACCAGTATGTTTACTTTTCCTCCTACTTAACTCACTAGCTCAGCTTTGTAAGAAGGGCTTCTCTGCTTGTGTGTTGTTTTTGTTTGGTGTGAGGAGAGCAGAAACATCAGATCTTTATTCAATCTACTACAGTCATCTCTTACAGTGCCCTATCCCTATTAATACCAGGAGTGTTGTGATCTTCCTGCACACAGTGCCCTAACCCTGATACCAGTCTGAGACAGCTCCCTCCCTGCATTACTAGTGAGAGGCTGGCTTCACAGACAGGGGGGAGCTGCCTGACCCTCACTCCTGACTTCCCCCATGTCCCAGCTAGTGAATGGTGTGTGGGTAAGGGGGGGGGAGGATGGTGAAGTCTGAGACAGCTCCCTCCCTGCATTACTAGTGAGAGGCTGGCTTCACAGACAGGGGGGAGCTGCCTGACCCTCACTCCTGACTTCCCCCATGTCCCAGCTAGTGAATGGTGTGTGGGTAAAGGGGGGGGGGAGGATGGTGAAGTCTGAGACAGCTCCCTCCCTGCATTACTAGTGAGAGGCTGGCTTCACAGACAGGGGGGAGCTGCCTGACCCTCACTCCTCCGGGGTATTGTGATCTTCCTGCACACAGTGCCCTATCCCTGATACCAGGGGTGTTGTGATCTTCCTGCATGCAGTGCCCTATCCCTATTAATACCAGGAGTGTTGTGATCTTCCTGCATGCAGTGCCCTATCCCTATTAATACCAGGAGTGTTGTGATCTTCCTGCATGCAGTGCCCTATCCCTGATATCGGGATGTGTGCAAGAAGATCACAACACCCCCGGTATCAGGAATAGGGCACTGTGTGCAGGAAGATCACAACACCCCCAGTATCAGGAATAGGGCACTGTGTGCAGGAAGATCACAACACCCCTGGTATTAGGGATAGGGCACTGTGTGCAGGAAGATCACAACACTCCTGGTATTAATAGGGATAGGGCACTGTGTGCAGGAAGATCACAATACCCCTGGTATCAGGGTTAGGGCACAAGTTCTAGTCACATTGACTGATCACATTACTTGTTTTGTCAAGCTACCAACTGTTTCCATTTCCCATCCCCCATATACTGTCAGTAGGAAACTTGGTAACATGAATAAATAAGAGGGCAGCCAATAGGAATACATATTCATTCCTAAACTGACCTTAACTGACCTGAAAAGTGTCAAATTGTATCATTTTCAGTTAGTGCGCACTAACTCCCAGTTAGTGTGCACTAACTCCCGTTAGTGTGCACTAATCGGAAAAAACGATTTTTAACGATTTTTTAACTAAAAAATCGTGCCTAAGACGATTTTCTTGCCCTGCCACACGATTTCTATCGTTAAGACGATATGGAAAACGATTCACATCCCTAGTAGGCATGTGCAGCATTTGCAATGTTCCAAATGTTGCTGGTGAAGTGCATGCCATCCTCTGCCTTAGCCAGCTGCACTGGCAAGTGACTACAGCACAGATTGTACAGTATAGTAATAACCTGCCTACTAAATGTAGTCCTGGAGGACACTTTGTCATTTGGGGATAACAGGTGCAGCAGACACTTAAAGACCAGATTCTCTACTCTATGTAGAGGATGGTCATTCGTGCAATCATTTTCCCTATGCACCTCAATACTACTTTTGATGCCATCTGCCTCTTGCCCCAGGACAGTGATAAAAAAACACCACCCATTTTCTCTATGGCAAGTTGCAGCTGCAGTCACATGGTAAGGGACTGCTGGCCTGCCAATTGACTGGTGAAAGGGGCCATGGGTTCAGCTCTGTGAAAAGGTTTCCCCTTTCCAACCCCTTTCCTATGGTGCCCTTTGTTGCTGTTTTGTTGCCTTGTGGAACACATTAGGGGTGTGCATTCGGATTGACCGCATTAGTAAAACGCAACTCATATTTTTTTTTTACTTAAAAAATTGATTCGACATAAACGATCGGATTTCCCACATATCGAACATAGATATGTTCGATATGTGGGAAATCGCGATTGTTGAGCCAAAATAAAAATATAAACCCCCCCCCCCTCCTTAATCCCCCCCCCCCCCCGACTTACCACAACTCCCTGGTGATGGAGCGAGGAGTGAGGACGCCATTTCTGCAATCCTTGGCGAGAAGCATGTGACGTCGGCGGCACGTCGAGTGACGCCGGCGTCACGTGATTCCCGGCTCGTTCGCGCCGGACGGCTCGTTCGGCCCAAAAAGAACTTTTGGCCAGCTTGGGGGGGTCAGGAGGCCCCCCCAAGCTGGCCAAAAGTTCTTTTTGGGCCGAACGAGCCGTCCGGCGTGAACGAGCCGGGAATCACGTGACGCCGACGTCACGTGATTCCCGGCAAGGAGGCCCCCCCAAGCCCCCCCAAGCTGGCCAAAAGTTCTTTTTGGGCCGAACGAGCCGTCCGGCGCGAACGAGCCGGGAATAACGTGACGCCGCGTCACTCGACGTGCCACCGACGTCACATGCTTCTCGCCAAGGATTGCAGAAATGACATCCTCACTCCTCGCTCGATCACCAGGGAGTTGTGGTAAGTCTGGGGGGGGGGATTAAGGAGGGTGAGGGGGTTTAAATTTTTTTTTTGCACATATGTACATATACCCAACTCATTGGATTTTTTTTATGTCCATATTGGCCGCAAGTGGGACCCCCTCTCGGACATAAAAAATATGAACATAAAATTTTGCTCTGCACATCCCTAGAACACATGCCATTATTATTCTTGTCTTTTGGTGTTCTTTAGTTGCTTTACATAGAAACATAGAAACATAGAAAAGACGGCAGAAGAAGACCAACACGCCCATCCAGTCTGCCCAGCAAGCTCTCACACTTATTTTCCCATACCTTTCTGTTACCCTGACTACTGAGTTCAGGGTCCTTATTGGTAACTTTTTGATTCCAATTTCCTTCCACCCCTACCACTGATGCAGAGAGCAGTGTTGGAGCTGCATCAAAGTGAAGTATAAGGCTTAATGTTTGAGGGTAGTAACCTTCATAACGAGAACTTACCCTGCTGTTTGTAGAATCATACTGCTCAGATAAATGCTTTGTTAGATGTTGTCTGGATGTAAGTCCTCTTTTCCTCATTCCCCTCCTGCAACTGAAGCAGAGAGCCATGCTGGATATACATTCAAGGTGAAGTATCAGGCTTGATTGGTTTAGGGTAGTAACTGCCTCAACAAGCAAGCTACCACCACGTTTATTTATTTAACCAGACTGTGCAATTCAGTCTGTTTAGGTTGTTGTCTGAATGTAAATCCTATTTCATCATCCCCACTGCCATTGAAACAGTGAGCTGTGCTGGATATGCATTCAAAGTGAAGTATCCGGTTTAATTGGTTAGGTGTAGTAACCGCCGCAATAAGCAAGTTACTCCCACGCTTATTTGTTTACCCAGACTGTGCAATTAAGTCCTTTTGGTTGTTGCCTGGGTATAAATCCTCTTTTCTTCATTCCCCCTACCATTGAAGCAGTGAGCTATGTTGGATATGCATTGAAGTGAAGTATCAGGCTTAATTGGTTTGGAGTAGTAACCGCCACAACAAGCAAGCTACTCCCATGCTTATTTGTTTATCCAGACTGTGCAGCCTTGTTGGTTGTTGCCTGAATGCAAATCCTCTTTTCCACATTTCCACTTGCCATTGAAGCATAGAGCAATGTTGGAGTCGCATTAACCATGTGAACATTTATTGAATAATAGTATAAATCACCAGGTTGTAGCTGTCATTCCCACAAGCCACCCCCATGTCTCTTCTCTTCATTCCCATCCTCTAGGCTTTATGAACCTCTAGGCTTTATGGATCCACAGTGTTTATCCTATACCACTTTCAAATCCTTCAAAGTTTTGGTCTTCACCACTTCCTCTGGAAGGGAATTCCAGGCATCCAACACCCTCTCCATGAAGAAATACTTCCTCATATTGGTTCTAAGTCTTCCTCCCTGGAGTTTTAAATCATGGCCCCTGGTTTAGCTGATTTTTTTCAATGGAAAAGGTTTGTCATTGACTTTGGATCATTAAAACCTTTCAAGTATCTGAACATCTGTATCATATCACCCCTGCTCCTCTTTTCCTCCAGGGTATACAAATTTAGATTCTTTAATTTCTCCTCATAAGTCATTCGATGAAGACCATCCCCATTTTTGGTCACCCTTCTCTGGACCACCTCCATCATGTCTATGTCCCTTCGGAGATATGGTCTCCAGAGCTGAACACAGTACTCCAGGTGAGGCCTCACCAAGGATCTGTACAAGGGGATAATCACTTCCCTTTTCTTACTCGATATTCCTCTCTCTATGCAGCCTAGCATTCTTCTGGCATTAGCTATCACCTTGTCACATTGTTTTGCCAACTTCAGATTGTTAGACACTATCACCCCAAGGACTCTCTCCTGCTCCATGCACATCAGCCCTTCACTCCCCATCGAATACATTTCTTTCAGATTTTCACACCCCATATGCATGACTCTGCACTTCTTGGCATTGAATCTCAGCTGCCATATCTTCAACCAGTTTTCCAGCTTCCTTAAATCCCATCTCATTCTCTCTACTCTTTCTGGCATGTCTACTCTGTTGCAGATCTTAGTATCATCCACAAATAGACAAACCTTACCTTCTATCCCATCTGCGATGTCGCTCAGAAAGATATTGAACAGGACTGGTCCCAATACTGACTCTTGCAACAATCCACTCATCACCGCTCTCTCTTTAGAATAAGTTCCATTTACCATACACATTGTCTTCTGTCCTTCAACCAGTAGCTATCTGGGCCATCACCTTGGCACTTACTCCCAAGCTTCTCGTTTTATTCACAAGCTCCTGTGTGGGACCATATCAAAGCTTTGCTAAAATCCAAGTAGATGACATTGAGTGCTCTTCCTCGATCCAATTCCTTAGTCACCCAATCAAAAAAGTTGATCAGATTCGTCTGACAGGACCTTCTTTTGGTGAAACCATGCTGCCTCTGGTCCATCAATTCTGTTGCTTGTAGATAGTTCACTATTCTTTCCTTCAGCAGCCTCTCCAATTCTTTTCCCACCACCGAGGTGAGGCTAACCAGCCTGTAGTTTCCATCCTCCTCTCTGCTCCCACTCTTGTGAAGCGGGACCATCGTCGCTCTTCTCCAATCACTTGGCACCACTCCCGTTACCAGGGATCTATTGAACAGGTCACACAGTGGAGCCGCCAGCATATCTCTGAGCTCCCTCAGTATCCTAGGATGAACCTCATCAGGCCCCATGGTTTTGTCCACTTTCAGTTTTCCTAGCTCTTCCCATACATTCTCTTCCGTAAACGGAGTTTCATCCATTCCACTCCCCTCCAGTTTCTTGTTAACTAGTGAT
Organism: Rhinatrema bivittatum; assembly: GCF_901001135.1. Lineage (NCBI taxonomy): Eukaryota > Metazoa > Chordata > Amphibia > Gymnophiona > Rhinatrematidae > Rhinatrema > Rhinatrema bivittatum. The sequence goes on from NC_042617.1 coordinate 496,317,873, forward strand.
GGTCCTTCTCCAGGGTCTTCTTTAGTGAATACTGAACTGAAGTATTCATTTAATATTTCTGCCATTTATTCATTTGTCTCCACCCATTGATCCTTTTTACCTTTCAATTTCAGTATACCACTTTGGACTTTTCTCCTTTCACTGATGTATCTGAAAATGTTTTGTCACCTCGCTTTACCTCTTTGGCAATCCTTTCTTCCACTTGACTTTTTGTTTTCTTGATTACTTTCTTCATTTCCCTCAGTTCCACCAGATATTCTTCCTTGTGATCCTCCCTTTAGGATCCTTTATATTTCTTAAACGCTGTTCTTTTATCTTTTATTTTATCAGCCACCTCCTTTGTGAACCAGATAGGTTTCATTCTTTTCTTGCTTTTCTTTATTTTTCTAGCATATATATTAGTTGCTTCGGTACTTGCTCCTTTTAGTTTGGCCCACTGTTGTTCCACAATCTATCATTTTCTCCCAGCCTTCTAGTTCTTCCTCCAGATACTTTCCCATGTTTTTGAAACACAAAACCCAGATCTTCGTGCGACTTCTCCATATCCTATTAGTGATATGAAACCATACTATTTAATGATCGCTGGTGCTGAGGTGGGCGCCTACCCGGATATTAGAGACATTATCTCCATTAGTGAGCACTAAATCGAGTACAGCTCCCTCCCTCATAGGCTCCATTTCCATTTGTTTGAACAGATCCCCTTGCAGGGCATCCACTCTCTCTCTCTATGTTGTTAGATTCCACAGAAGGGATTCTCCACTCTCCAGTCTACATCCGGCAGATTAAAATCTCCAACAATCACCACTTCTTCCTTCGTCCCCATCTTTTGGATGGGTCTTCAACCAGATATCTGTCTAGTACTTCTATTTGATGTGTAGGTCTGTAAGCCACTCCAATAAAAATGGATGCTCCATTATCCTTTTTTAGGATGGCCCATAAAGCTTCTTACTTGCCCCATCCTCCTCGCAGCTTGGATGCTTGGATATTGTTTTTGACATAAAGAGCCACTCCTCCCCCTTTTCTGTCCTCTCTGTCCTTCCTTAATAAGTTATATCCCGGTATGGCCGTGTCTCAATCATGTGAATCTGTGAACCACGTCTGCGTGACAGCAACAAAGTCCAAGTCTGCCTCCACCATTAGGGCTTGCAGATCTTGGATTTTATTGCCCAAACTACGAGCATTTGTGCTCATAGCTTTCCAGCTATTCTGGTTCAGGTTACTGGTTTTCATGGACTCCCTTTGTGACTTATTTAGCTGACTTTTATTAAATATCTACTTTGCCCTTTTTCATTGCATTTGTTTTGTATTTGTATTTGGGGGGTGACATTCTAATGTCCTACTGTCACCCCCCATCATCTAGTTTAATGCCTTATGACATAGGATTTGAATTTATCTCTTAGGATCCTTTTTCCCTCCACAGACAGATATAAGCTATCTTTGACAAAGAGCTTTTTTCTGTTCAATGACGGCCCCAGCCCCCAATATATCCAAAACATTTGTCTTTTCACCAGGATTTGAGCCACACATTGAAGTTATCAATATGGCTTAGCCTCTCCTTCCCCTTTCCATGAACAGGTAACACTTCTGAAAAGGTAATGGTTGTCGCCATGTGACTAATCTGCTTTGCTAGAGACTGGAAATCTCTCTGTACCGCTTGGGTGCTGTTACTAGCAAGGTCGTTGATTCCCAAATGGATGATAATATCAGTTTTGGATCTTTGCTTTCTTCTTTGATCGTTTTGACTATCTGAATAGCATTTCTGCTGGTGGATGATCCTGGAAGGCATTTAACAGTAGTGTTTCCCTCTAGAAGAGTTCCCAAATTAGTGCCTCTGATGATAGAGTCACCCAGCACAATGAGCTTTTTTCTTTGGTTATTGATTGTATTTTGGAATTTCTGTATGCATTGGGTTTCTTCTTTCTTTTCAGATACCATATCAATCACTTTCACCAGAGCTTTATTCTTATGTGATACAGAAAAGGCATTTTGTACTTGTGTCCCTTGAGAGAGCATGTGTTTCCGTATCACCGGTCTTACTCTACCGGAGCCCACAGTAATCCTGTTGATTTTTGGGTTCCTTGTCACCCTGTGTAAGTGTGTGTGTGTGGGGGGGAGACGAGACATGTGAGTTGCACAATTGTATAGAATGGGTGTTTGTGGGTCACAGGACTTATCCGCTGTAAACCTCTTTTTCCTTGAGTCCACTATAAACCTCTTTTTTCCTTGAGTTTTGTTTTTTTTGTGGTAATGAGGAATTAATTTTGGAATACTGTGACGTGGGTGAAACTTTCTTTATTGCAGCTAATTCAGATTTAGCTTTAGCCAGCTCCTTTTTGAGGGAAGAGATTTCTGAACAAATGGGGCAAGCCTTAAGTTTCCAGATGATTGCCCTCAATATAAAGGCTCCACAATAATTGCATTGGATAGACCTCATTTTGGTAAATTTGATGGCTAACACCTGAGGAATTATCACATTTCCACCCTCTATTGTTGCCAATTATGTATTCAGGCAGACTATGTCATAAAACTAACAACAGGGGTGGGTGGGTAGAGGGGCAGGAAGGTGCTCATGCCACCTTTAATCCTCTCTAGGTGATTTGGAGATCTTCATATCACTTTTATTGGTGCTCTTTGCCCCTCATTTGGAGCCTTACCGCAGTGGCTGCTTTGGGCTTCTCATGATGCTTTGGGATCTTCATGCCATTGTTTGTGCTGCTTTAACCCTCTATCTGTGTCTTGGGATTTTCCTGCTTATTTTGATGCTTTGTTCGTCCTTCATAGTGCTTTGACTGTTCATGCAACTCTTGGTGACATTTGGCACCTCTTTTAGTGCATTGTGTTCTTCATTCCACTGTTCTGATTGCCCTTTACCACTCTTTTGGAGGCTTGGAGTTTCTTACCACTTTAACTGTTGATTGGCTTTTATAATGGTGTCTTGGGATGTTGCTGCCTCTGTTTGGGTTGCTTTGCCCTGTCTTGATTTCTTGGGCTATTCATGCCACTGTTGGTGCCACTTTGACACAGTCTTTGTGTTATGAAATGTTCTTCCGCTTCACAATCTATACCCAGATGTTTCACTAAAATTCATAAGAAAACCATAATTTTGGAGCTGAAAAAAAGGATGCATTGCTTCTCCTTTGGTGACTCTCCTGTGCACTTGGCAAAAGAAGGTATTCTACTTCATCTGCAAGCAAAGAATGGCTTGAAAAGCAGACACTGCTGATATAATCAATGAAATAAAATTGGTACTCAAATAAACATATCTGTGGCTTTCTGCCAACGAGGGCTCCGGGAGGTCCGCAGCCTGGTTACCATTTTCCTCATTAGATTTCGGAGCAGCTTTTGCATAAGAAAACTGTTGCAAATCTGCATTTTTTTTGTTTTGCAGCCATAGCAATCACAGGAAAAGCTCATATGTACAAAACCAGCCAAATTGGGTGTAGATGGCCAGGCCAGATTCAGTGAGGGTAGAGGAGGAGCTTAGCAGCTAGGCTTCCATTTCAGCTGGTGACATCAGCTCCCCTCCAGTTCATCAGATTTTTAGGGTACAACATTTGGAGAGTGATTACTCTTAAGTCTTCTTATCTGCCCTTCCCTCCTGAGCATTTGCTGAAGATTTTTTCTTCATTCCTTTAATGGATTTTAGAGGATAACATACTCTTGCAGTATCTTGCCCTTATCAACACCAGGTTACCTTTATGCCAGCAAAAGTAAGGATTTGAAATCTATGCATATATCTACTTTTGATGAGTCCAGCAGAGCATCTAGTCTTAAACTAATAAGAGAAAACATATATTTTTTTAAATGCATAATTAAACTCGAATTCATTGCCAGAGAATGTGGTGAAAGATATTAGTGTAGCTGTGTTTAAAAAAGATTTTGGCAAGTTACTGGAGAAAAAGTTCATAAATCATTGTTAAGGTGGAGTTGTAGAAATCTACTTCGTATCCCTAGGATAAGCAGCTTGGAATCAATCTACCCTTTGGAATCCTGCTAGGCACTTGTGACTTGCATTAGCCTCTTTTGGAAACAGTATACATTACTGGCTGGGTTTGATGAACTTTTGGTCTGACTCAAAATGGTAAGTCTTATGTTCTTAGTTAAAAATAGAAACAAAATATGTCAGTGGAAAAGTTATGGAAAGAAAGGCAGGAGGCCTGAAGTCCTTTGAAATTCAATTATCTAGTGTTGATGTGACTACCTCAATAAATGTGCTTTAACTAATCGAAACTGACATCTCTAAGGCAGACATAAAAAGTGAATTAAAGAAGCTTAAGGATAGGATGATTTAAAGCAAATTCAACATACTGGAGCAGATAAATTCCAAAATATGAATCTACAAAAAGATGAAAACAAGAGAAAATAACCAATGACTTGAAAGAAAGGCAGAATAACCTCAAAAAGAAACAAGGAAGATAAAATAAAAGAATTATTGGTGTGCCATCGCAAGATAAAACATAAGGAAGTCAAGAGTATTGATAAAGAGATCTATGCAAGCATCATAGGATATGACAGAAACAAAGCTGTGAAATTTGAGAGAACACGCAAAGTATACAAGAGATATATAGTAACTTCGGAAGAATAATAAATAATTGCCTGTGCCCACTCATTTCAGGAAAAGCAAGAGCTTGTAAGCAAAGTAAAAGGTGAAGAATTTATTATATAAAGGAGAGAAAATCAAAATATTTCAGGATTTATCACAGTACACACTGGCAAGAAGATGTAACATCCATCCTTTGATAACATCACTTTTACGCTAATTTTCATTTTGGTTTATTTTGTTTCATTGGGAAGGATTTTAAGAAGGGATATGCTATTGTTTTTAACAGCATAGCCAATGTCAATGACATATTATTTATAATTTGAAATGACAGAAAATTTGATGAAATGTAATTTTAAAACTTTTATTTAGTGTGCAAATTGCCAGGGAAGAAGCCTTTTGAGATATGCATATTTTGAGTCTGCCAATCCTTCTTCATTATTTTAAGAGGAACATAGTAAGTGGCAAAAGTGTATTTTGAATCTGCCAATCATATTTTTTTTATTTGACTTGAGGGGGGTTCTGTTTGTCTGCTACTTTGCTTTGTGGGGAAATGAGAAAACACAATAGCTCTATTGTTCTTTTGAGAGAGATAGTTATTCCATTTTGAGATTTGAAATTAATTATTGTTTTAATTGGTGATTGAATTGATTTAGTGTCAGTTTTGTGAGGCTTCCGTAGGTCTGGCAAGGCAGAGTATTAGTGCATTGGCACTAAAATCACTCACACTGCTACTTTGTCTCACTGGCTGCATTATTCTTAATATAAGAATTTCATTTTCTTGTCTTTCTGTCATTGATTATTGGAGAATCTCACATACTTTGCTAGCTAAGGTTTCACTGTGCTTGATGGTGCTCCATTGTCTGGCCTCACTGTGTGCTTCAGTTTATAATATCTAGGTCACAGAATTGGTGATGAGGTCCTCATGATTATTATTATTATTTCAATCACAGTCATCGATTACAGATTTCAGACTAAGATTATTTATATTATGTTGACAGTCTATGTGTCTCTTTTTTTAGGCTCTTTTTGTGAAATCATCACTCACTTATTTTGTGTTTTAGGCCATTACCTGAAGCCTTGACTCACTGCAGTGAACACACAGGGCTGGCAGAAAGCTTTAGGTGAACTAGGCGGCCACCTATGGCACCAGAAGAGGGCAGGGTGCTGTGGTCAATGTGAGGGAATGTGAGGTGCAATGCATATATTAGATCACGTAGTAGGGCAATGTCACTGACTAGGGTGGCTGAACATCCTTGCACCAGCATTGTGCACTCACTAGTGCACTACAGACTAAGAACATAAGAACATAAGAAACTGTCATACTGGGTCAGACCAAGGGTCCATCAAGCCCAGCATCCTGTTTCTAACAGTGGCCAAACCAGGATACAAGAACTGGCAAGTACCCAAACACTAAGAAGATCCCATACTACTGATGCCAGTAATAGCAGAGGCCATTCCCTAAGTGAACTTGATTAACAGCAGTTAATGGACTTCTCCTCCTAGAACTTATCCAAACCTTTTTTAAACCCAACTACATTAACTGCACCAACCACATCCTCTGGCAACAAATTCCAGAGCTTATCTGTGCATTTAGTGAAAAAGAATTGTATCCAATTAGTTTTAAATGTGCTACTTGCTAACTTCATGGAGTGCTCCCTAGACCTTCTATTATCTGAAAGTGTAAATAACAGATTCACATCTACTCATTCAAGATCTCTCATTATTTTAAAGACCTCTGTCATATCCCCCCTCAGCTACCTCATAGGGGAGCTGTTCCATCCCATTTATCATTTTGGTCACCCTTCTCTGTACCTTCTCCAGTGCAACTATATCTTTTTTGAGATGCAGTGACCAGAACTGTATACAGTACTCATGGTGTGGTTTCACCATGGAATGATATAGAGGCATTATGACATTTTCCATTTTTTTCACCATTCCTTTCCTAATAAATCCTAACATTCTGTTTGCTTTTTTGACTGCTGCAGCACACTGAGCTGACAATTTCAATGTATTATCCACTATGATGCTTAGACAATTTTCCGGGGTGGTAGCTCCTAATATGGAACCTGGCATCATGTAAAAACTGCATGTGTTTTTTCCTTATATGCAATACCTTCCACTTTTCCACATTACATTTCATCTGCCATTTGGATGCCCAATCTTCCAGTCTTGGAAGGTCCTCCTGCAATTTATCACAATATGCTTATGATTTAACTACTCTGAATAATGTTAATATAATCTGCAAATTTGATAACCTCACTTGTCATATTCCTTTCCAGATCATTTATAAATATATTGAAAAGCACTGTTCCAAGTACAGATCCCTGAGGCACTCCACTGTTTACCCTTTTCCACTGAGAAAATTAACCATTTAATTCTACTCTGTTTCCTGTCTTTTAACCAGTTTGTAATCCACAAAAGGACATCAACTCCTAGCCCATGGCCTTTTAGTTTTCTTAGAAGTCTCTCATGAAGGACTTTGTCAAACACCTTTTGAAAATCCAAATACACTACATCTACCGGTTCACCTTTATCCACATGTTTATTAACCCCTTCAAAATAATGAAGCAGATTTGTGATGCAAGACTTCCCTTGGATAAACCCATGTTGACTGTGTTCCATTAAACCAGTGGTTTTCAACCCTGTCCTGGGGACCCCCCCCCCCCCCAGCCAGTCGGGTTTTCAGGATATCCACAATGAATATGCATGAGATAAAATTTGCATACACTGCCTCCATAACATGCAAATTTTCTCTCATGCATATTCATTGTGGATATCCTGAAAACCCGACTGGCTGCGGGGGGTCCCCAGGACAGGGTTGAGAACCACTGCATTAAACCACGTCTTTCTATATTCTCTGTGATTTTGATCTTTAGAATAGTTTCCACTATTTTTCCCAGCACTGAAGTCAGGCTCACTGGTCTATAGTGTCCCAGATCGCCCCAGAGTCCATTTTAAATATTGGGTTACATTGGCCGCTCTCCAGTCTTCAGGTACAATAGATGATTTTAATGATAGGTTACAAATTTTAATTAATAGACCTGAAATTTCATTTTTTAATTCCTTCAGAACTCTGTGATGCATACCATCCAGTCCAGGTGATTTACTACTCTTTAGTTTGTCAATCTGGCCTACTGTATCTTCCAGGTTCACATTGATTTGGTTCAGTTCATCTGACTCATCACCCTTGAAAACCATCTTCGGAACTGGTATCTTCCCAACATCCTCATTAGTAAACACTGAAGCAAAGAATTAATTTGGTCTTTCTGCAATGGCCTTATCTTCCCCAGGAGCCCCTTTAAGCCCTTGGTCATATAACAGTCCAGCCAACTTCCTCACAGGTTTCTTGATTTGGATATATTTTAAAACATTTTATTATTAGTTTTTGCCTTTATGGCCAACTTTATTTCAAATTTTCTCTTCACCTGTCTTATCAATGCTTTATACTTAACTTGACAATGCTTATGCATTTTCTTATTTTCTTCAGATGGATCCTTCTTCCAATTTTTGAATGAAGATCTTTTGGCTATAATAGCCTCTTTCACCTCACCTTTTAACCATGCCGGTAATTGTTTTGCCTTCCTTCCACCTTTCTTAATGCTTGGAATACATCTGGACTGTGCATCTAAGTGTTGCGACTCCCGGCCGTGGAGACCACAGGGTGGGACCACTTACCCTCCGATGCTGGGTCCCAGACTCGGTCCCTCTCACCCTGGTGGCAACGGGCATCCGCCTGCACAGCCATGCCGCAGCTGCTTCTCTTGGGTCTCCCAGCATGGGATTTCCCCTGCCGTCCTGCACTGTTTCTCTTCTCCTTGCTGCCGCGGCCACGTGGGAGATGCCACCTCCACTGTCCTTCTTGGACACCTGCCCCGAGGCATGTACATTAGCCACATGCTGAGGTTTAAAGGGGTCACTGTGATGATGTCAGCTGCTCTAGGGTATATAAAGCCAAGGGTCCACTTCCGCAACAGGTTGCCAAGGCCATGGACCCAGCAGATACTTCTGCCCTGCAGGCCATCCCAGGCCTGGCTCTCAAGAACAGCAGCAGCAGTATCTCGAGGTGTTGGCTGCCTCCATTGAGCGTCTCAACACACTATTGGACTCTGGTCCTACTCCAGCAACCACATGGGCACCTACATAGGTCTGTCTGCCCAGTCTGCCCCAGATAGCTCTTCTGTTTCCTTGCTGGCACCTCCTCGCTTCAACAGAGACCCGAAGCTGTCCTACCCTTATGCGCACTTCACGGATGTCTTTTCCTAACAGAAGGCAGACATCTAGCCACCCCTGCAGAAATTTGATTGCTCCATTGTTTTCCTGCCTGGGATTTTCCCCCCCAGGGTAGAGTTTATCTGTGCTCCATCTATGAAACAAAGGCAATGACAGAATACATCAAAGAGAATCTGGACAAAGGCTTCTTCTTCGCTGCAGGAGCCAGGTTCTTCTTCATGACTAAGAAGGATGGGACCTTGCACCCATGTATTGACTACAGGGGTCTCAACGCCATTAATCAGAAGGACAAATACCCTCTGCCCCTGATCAATGAACTGTTTGATCGCCTTCAGGGTGCCACCATCTTATTCAAGCTTGATCTAAGAGGTGCTTACAGCCTAGTCTGTATTCACCCCAACGATGTCTGGAAGACAGCCATCAACACCCAGGACAGGCATTATGAATATTTCTTTATGCTGTTTGGCCTTTGTAATGCCCCAGCAGTCTTCAAACATATGATGAATGAGATATTCCATGATCTCCTATAGTCTAAAGTCCTCATCTAGATGACATTCTCATATATTCAAATAATCTGTCGACACATGATCAAGATGCTTGCCAGGTGCTCCAGCACTTGCGTGACAACCATTTGTATGCCAAATTGGACACGTATATTTTTGAAAGAGAACGCTTACCCATCCTTGGGTATATAATTTCCAGCCACGGTTTTGGTATGAACCCCAGCAAGCTCCGCTGCATCCATAATTGGCCTCAACCCTCTGGGTTGCATGCCCTTTAGTGCTTCTTTGGATTCTTCAATTACTATCGCCATTTTATAGCCAATTATTCAGTCATTGCAGCGACTCTTACTGTACTCACATGGAAAGGGGAAGACCTGAAGAACCGGAACCCTGAAGCAGTCACCGCATTTAGGTCCTTGAAGGAAGCCTTTCCTCAGAAACCCTGCCTGCAACACCCAGACCCCAGCCGTCCATTCGTCGTGGAGGTGGACGTCTCCTCGGTCGGTGTCGGAGCCATCTTCAGCCAGTGCTCCCCAAGGGCAAACTACATCCCTGCTCATTTTTTCAGACAAGTTCACTACCACTGAAAGTCATTACAGTATTGGAGACCGTGAGCTACTCACTAGAGATGTGAATCGGAACTGGAATCGGTTCCGATTCACATCGTGCATTTTTTTTCGTGCGGCCTGATCGGGTATTTTTTTATCAGCTGCGCCCGAGCCGATAAACAAAAAACCCACCCCGACACTTCAAAACAGCTCCCTTAGCTTCCCCCACCCTCCCGACCCCCCCCCAAAATATTTTAAATCATCTTTAAAAATGGCACGGGCCATCCAGTGCTCCTACCATGTGACAGGGGCCGGCCAATGGCACGGATACCCTGTCACATGGTAAGGGCAAAGGGCCATTGGCGCCATTTTTATTAGTGGAGCCGACGGCCCGAGAACGGGAGATCGCTCCTGGGACCATCACTGGACCACCAGGTGATTTAAAATGTTTTGGAGGGGGGGGGATCGGGAGGGTGGGGGAAGCTAAGGGAGCTGTTTTGAAGTGTCGGGGTGGGTTTAGGGATTGTTTTTTTGTGCCTTTTTTCCGCCCTCCCCCAAAACGATAAGAGAACCCCACGAACAGTTTCTGACGACTTTGAAAATTTCGTATGATATTTTCAATCGACAGAAATACGATTCACATCCCTACTACTCACCATTAAATTGGTGTTAGAGGAGTGGCATCCTTGGCTTGAGGGAATGCAGCATCAGTTTATCATATTCACTGACCATAAGAACCTAGAGTACCTCAAGAAAGCCCAACGTCTGAATGCTAGACAAGCTGTCTGGTCACTTTTCTTCTCGTGGTCCGATTTCAACCTCAGATACCACCCAGGGGAAAAAAAATGTATGAGCTGACACATTCTCCCACTCATTTGAACCTGAAGATGTCCCGGAGGAGCCCCAACATGTTATTGACCTGGCACATATCTGTTTGCTTGTGTCAGTGACTGTTCCAGTTGGGAAGACAGTGGTTCCCTGCAGGCTTTGCAAGAGAGTGCTAAGATGGGCTCACATCTCCAGAATTGCTGGACACCCCTGACGTGCTCGAACACTAAGCTTTCTCCAGCGGTATTACTGGTAGCCCATCACCCAGGATCGCGGGGCCTACGTGGATTCCTGCCCCACATACGCTCAACATAAGACACTGGTGGAACGACCCTGGGGGCTATTGCAGCCATTACTGGCCCCTTGGAAACCCTGCACCCACCTGTCCATGGATTTCATGGTAGACTTCCCTAGATCCTATGGGAATACTGTGATCTGGGTAGTCATGGACTGCTTTTCCAAAATGGTTAATTTTGTTCCACTCCTTAGTTTACCCTCCGCTACAGAGCTGGGCCCGCCTCTTCTTCATCCATGTCTTCCCATGCACGGACTTCCCAAGTTCATTACATCTGATCGGGGATCTCAGTTCATAGCCTGTTACTGATGGGCACTCTGTCAGAAATTCAGGGTGACCCTGAGCCTGACCACAGCATTCCATCCACAGGCCAATGGCCAAGCTGAACAAACAAACCCTTCTCTCAAGACCTTTCTTCGAGCCTACTCCAATGCCCAACAAGACAACTGGTCCCAGCTCCTCCCAAGGCAGAATTTTCTCATAACTTCCAGTTCTGTGAATCAATGGGAGCATTTCAATTCTCCATTGTCTATGGCAGACAGCTGCAAATTCCTCTGCCGATGCCCCTCTCGGTCCCGTCTCCTGCTGCCCAGGCCATGGCAGAGGCTTACATGCTGTTTGGACTCGCAAAAGTGCCAAGAGAGCCACCGATGCTCACTGTAGGCCCGCTCCTGTGTTCCAACCTGGTGACAAAGTGTGGCCTAGCATGTGCCACATTCACTTAAAGCTCCCTTCACAATGTTTGGCTCACAGATTTATTGGATCATTCTTGGTCACCAGACATGTTGGACCAGTGACCTACCAGCTTCACTTTCCCCATTCACTGGGATTCCATAACATCATTCAAGTCTCCCTCCTCAAGCCTCTGATTATTTCTTGGCCTACCCTCAAGATTACAAAACTTCCTCTTCTCATCTCCAAGACAGATTCTACCTACCAGGTGAGAGAGGTTCTTGATGTCCGTAAGAGAAGTCATAGATGAGAGTACTTCCTTTCCTGGGAAGGATATGGCCTTGAGGAGAATTCCTGGGACCCAGACGCCAATATTCTAGATAAGGAGTTACTTAAGCAGTTCCACGCTAGCCACCCCAGGAAGCCCTGAGCTCCAGTAGGTGGCCATAAGGGGGGATACTATTGTGATTCCCGGCTGTGGAGGCCACAGGCCGTGATCATTTACCCTCTGACACTAGGTCCTGGACTCGGTCTCTCTCCCGCTGGCGGCTGCTCCTCCCAGGTCTCCCAACACAACATTTCCCCTGCTGTCCTGCACTGCCTCTCTTCTCCCTGCTATCATGGACATGTGGGAGACACCACCTCCACTGTCCTTTTTAGGTGCCTGCCCCATAGGCGCATACACCGTGCCACCTGCTGAGATTTAAAGGGGCCATGGCGGTAAAAGCTCCCACTGCCCCTAGTGATGTCAGCCATTCAACAGGTCTTCTCACAGATTCCTGGCAGTGTTCTTGTGTTGCTGTTCCTGCTCCTGAGTTCCACATAAGAACATGCCATACTGGGTCAGACCAAGGGTCCATCAAGCCCAGCATCCTGTTTCCAACAGTGGCCAATCCAGGCCATAAGAACCTAGCAAGTACCCAAAAACTAAGTCTATTCCATGTTACTGTTGCAAGTAATAGCAATGGCTATTTTCTAAGTCAACTTAATTAATAGCAGGTAATGGACTTTTCTTCCAAGAACTTATCCAATCCTTTTTTAAACACAGCTATACCTACTGCACTAATCACATCCTCTGGCAACAAATTCCAGAGTTTAATTGTGCGTTGAATGAAAAAGAACTTTCTCTGACTAGTTTTAAATGTGCCACATGCTAACTTCATGGAGTGCCCCTAGTCTTTCTAATATCTGAAAGAGTAAATAACAGATTCACATCTACCCGTTCTAGACCTCTCATGATTTTAAACACCTCTATCATATCCCCCCTCAGCCGTCTCTTCTCCAAGCTGAAAAGTCCTAACCTCTTTAGATTTTCCTCATAGGGGAGTTGTTCAATTCCCCTTATCATTTTGGTAGCCCTTCTCTGTACCTTCTCTATCGCAATTATATCTTTTTTGAGATGCAGCGACCAGAATTGTACACAGTATTCAAGGTGCGGTCTCACCATTGAGCGATGCAGAGGCATTATGACATTTTCCGTTTTATTCACCATTCCCTTTCTAATAATTCCCAACATTCTGTTTTTTGACTGCCGCAGCACACTGAACCGACGATTTCAATGTGTTATCCACTATGACGCCTAGATCTCTTTCTTGGGTAGTAGCACCTAATATGGAACCTAACATTGTGTAACTAGAGCATGGGTTATTTTTCACTATATGCATCACCTTCCACTTATCCACATTAAATTTCATCTGCTATTTCGATGCCCAATTTTCCAGTCTCACAAGGTCTTCCTGCAATTTATCACAATCTGCTTGTGATTGAACAGTTTTGTATCATCTGCAAATTTGATTACCTCACTTGTCGTATTTCTTTCCAGATCATTTATAAATATATTGAAAAGTAAGGGTCCCAATACAGATCCCTGAGGCACTCCACTGCCCACTCCCTTCCACTGAGAAAATTGTCCATTTAATCCTACTCTCTTTTTACTGTCTTTTAGGCAGTTTGTAATCCACGAAAGGACATCGCCACCTATCCCATGACCTTTTACTTTTCCTAGAAGCCTCTCATGAGGAACTTTGTCAAACGTCTTTTGAAAATCCAAATACACTACATCTATTGGTTCACCTTTATCCACATGTTTATTATCTCCTTCAAAAATGTAAAGCAGATTTGTGAGGTAAGACTTGCCTTGGTTAAAGCCTTGCCGACTTTGTTCCATTAAACCATGTCTTTCTATATGTTCTGTGATTTTGATGTTTAGAACACTTTCCATTATTTTTCCTGGCATTGAAGTCAGGCTAACTGGTCTGTAGTTTCCCGGATCGCCCCTGGAGCCCTTTTTAAATATTGGGGTTACATTAGCTAACCTCCAGGTGCAATGGATGATTTTAATGATAGGTTACACATTTTTACTAATAGGTCTGAAATTTCATTTTTTAGTTCCTTCAGATCCCTGGGGTGTATCCATCTGGTCCAGGTGATTTACTACTCTTCAGTTTGTCAATCAGGTCTACCACATCTTCTAGGTTTACCGTGATTTGGTTCAGTCCATCTGAATCATTACCCATGAAAACCTTTTCCAGTACGGGTACCTCCCCAACATACTCTTCAGTAAACACCAAAGCAAAGAAATCATTTAATATTTCCGCGATGGCCTTATCTTCTCTAAGTGCCCCTTTAACCCCTCGATCATCTAACAGTCCAACGGACTCCTTCACAGGCTTTCTGCTTCGGATATATTTTTAAAAAGTTTTTACTGTGAGTTTTTGCCTCTACGGCCAACTTCTTTTCAAATTCTCTCTTAGCTTGTCTTATCAATGTCTTACATTTAACTTGCCAATGTTTATGAATTATCCTATTTTCTTCTGTTGGATCCTTCTTCCAATTTTTGAATGTAGATCTTTTGGCTAAAATCACTTCTTTCACCTCTCCTTTTAACCATGCCGGTAATCATTTGGCCTTCATTCCACCTTTCTTAATGAATAGAATACATCTGGACTGTGCTTCTAGGATGGTATCTTTTAACAATGACCACGCCTCTTGCACACTTTTTACTATTGTAGCTGCTCCTTTCAGTTTTTTTCTAACTATTTTTCTCATTTTATCAAAGTTTCCCTTTTGAAAGTTTAGCACGGGAGCCGTGGATTTGCTTACTGTCCCCCTTCCAGTCATTAATTCAAATTTGATCATATTATGATCACTATTGCCAAGCGGCCCCACCACCGTTACCTCTCTCACCAAATCCTGCTCTCCACTGAGAATTAGATCTAAAATTGCTCCCTCTCTCATCAGTTCCTGAACCAATTACTCCATAAAGCTATCATTTATTCCATCCAGGAACTTTATTTCTCTAGCGTGTCCTGATGATACATGTACCCAATCAATATTGGGGTTATTGAAGTCTAAGAGAAACCGAAGCAAAAACCTTGCACATCTGCAAGTAACAAAGTACACTGGTGCAGGATCAATTATATCACCACCAAATATTCCAAAAGAACTTTTATTGCAATTCAAAGCAGATTCAGGTGAGTAAATGTAGAAACGGCAACTCCATGAGTTAGATAGCACATAGTTTAGAGCGATCCCCCGACACGGACTGTGTTTCGCTAGGCTGCATCGGGAGGGACCAGCATATACATTTAAGTCTTCTCAAATGTATAACGGAGCGCTGGGGGGAGCTGGGGGGAGGAGGGAATCGGATCGTCACGGTTTTGTTTTTTTAAATATCGTGTAAATCGTAAATCGGGGGAAAGCGGGAAAACCGGCACACTAAAACATCCCTAAAACCCACCCCGACCCTTTAAAATAAATCCCCCACCCTCCCGAACCCCCCCCCCCCCAAATGTCTTAAATTTCCTGGGGTCCAGAGGTTATTGAAGTCTCCCATTATTACCGCACTACCAATTTGGTTAGCATCCCTAATTTCTCTTAGCATTTCACTGTCAGTCTCAGTATCTTGACCAGGTGGACGGTAGTATACTCCTATCACTATAGTCTTCCCTGACACACAAGGGATTTCTACCCATAAAGATTCAATTGTGCATTTAGTCTCATGCAGGATGTTTATCCTGTTTATGCCATCCCAGTCATAAAGCACCACACCGCCTCCCAGGTGCTTCTCTCTGTCATTATGATATAATTTGTACCCCGGTATAGCACTGTCCCATTGGTTGTCCTCCTTCCACCATGTCTCTGAGATGCCAATTAAGTCTATGTCATCATTCACTGCTATACATTCTAATTCTCTCATCTTACTCCTTAGACTTCTAGCATTAGCAATCAAACATTTCAAAGTTTGTTTTTTGTTTGAATTTTCATTCTGCTTTTTAATTGATAGGGATAAGTTAGAATTTTTTAGCTCAGATGAGTTTTTATTTACAGGCACTTGGACTACTTTTCTTATTATTGGAACCTCACTGTCAGGATGCCCTAATTCTAATGCATTGTTAGTATCCTTTGAAGATACCTGTCTCTGAACCATGTGCTGCTGAGCGACTGTCGGCTTTCCCCTTTGTTCTAGTTTAAAAACTGCTCTATCTCCTTTTTAAAGGTTAGCGCCAGTAGTCTGGTTCCATCCTGGTTAAGGTGGAGCCCAACTCTTCGGAAGAGACTCCCCCTTCCCCAAAAGGTTCCCCAGTTCCTAACAAAACTGAATCCTTCTTCCTTGCACCATCGTCTCATCCACGCATTGAGACTCCGGAGCTCTGCCTGCTTCTGGTGACCTGCGCATGGAACAGGGAGCATTTCAGAGAATGCTACCCTGGAGGGTCTGGATTTAAGCTTTCTACCTAAGAGCCAGTGAAGAACATCTATTCTGTTCCAGCTCCTTTGTTCCAGTTCCCACTCCAGCTCCTGTTCCTGCTCCTGAGTTCCAGTCCCAGTTTCTTTTCCTGCCCCTTGCCTTTCAGACGGACCTTGGCATTCGACCCTGATTGTTCCTGACTACGAGATCAGCTGTCTGCCTCTGTTCCCTGGACTGTATTTGACTATATGTTCTGCCGCCTGTTTCAGACCTCTGGACCGGACTTATTTCTGTCTTTCGCTGCCTGTCTTGGACCTCCTTCTCCTGCCAGCCACCTTCCTTGCCTGGCCATACCCCACGGGATCATCCATGCAGATGCCCACCTAAGACCAGCTGGCTCCGGCACCCAAAGGCTCAACCTGCAGGAAACAAGGGCTGGTATTGGTAAAATTCATGCTAGCCTCTGCTTCCCGTCTGGCTTCGCCTCCCAACAGTGGGGACCTGTGGGGGCCTCCCCCACCGGTAATACCAACTCCACCTTTGGCCAAGGGTCCACTTCCGCAATACTATGATTGTATTTTTAAACAATGTCCATGCCTGTTGAACACTTTTAACCTCTGCAGCTGCACCTTGCAGTTTTTTTCTAACTATGTTCCTCATTTTATCAAAGTTTCCCTTTTGAAAATTTAGTGTTAGAGCTGTAGATTTACTTATTGTTCCCCTTCCATTTATTAGTTCAGTTTTGATCATGCTATGATCACTATTGCCAAGTGGCCCCACCACCGTTATGTCTCTCACCAAATCCTGCTTTCCACTAAGCATTAAATCTAAAATAACTCCCTCTCTTCTTGGTTCCTTAACCAATTGCTCCATGAAGCAGTCATTTATTCCATCCAGGAACTTCATATCTCTAACATGTTCTGATGGTACATTTACCCAGTCAATATTGGGGTAATTGAAATCTCCCATTATTACTGCACTGCCAAATTGGTTCGCTTCCCTGATTTCTGTCAGCATTTCATCATCTGTCTGACCATTTTGTCCAGGTGGACGGTAGAATACTCCTATCACCATACTCTTATCCAACACACACGGGATTTCTACCCATATAGATTCCACTGAGCATTTAGTCTTTTGTATGATCTTTATTTACCCTGTTGGACTCTATACTCTTTCGGACATAAAGTGCCACACCCTCACTACAGTGCTACTTTCTTTGTGTGTGTATGTAGGAGTGTGTGTGTGTGTGCTCTCAGCCAGTGCCAGCCCTAGAAATGCAATCTTATTTCTAGAGATGTGAATCGTGTGATTGATCGTCTTAACGATCGATTTAGGCTGGGGGGAGGAGGGAATCGGATCGTCACGGTTTTGTTTTTTTAAATATCGTGTAAATCGTAAATCGGGGGAAAGCGGGAAAACCGGCACACTAAAACATCCCTAAAACCCACCCCGACCCTTTAAAATAAATCCCCCACCCTCCCGAACCCCCCCCCAAATGTCTTAAATTACCTGGGGTCCAGAGGGGGGGTCCCGTTGTGATCTTCCACGCTCGGGCCATGGGTGCGTTGATAGAAATGGCGCCGGCGCTACCTTTGCCCTGTCATATGACAGGGCAAAGGTAGCACCGGCGCCATTTTGCTTCCTGTCCCCCGATGTCTCGAGCATAGGAGATCGCTCCCGGACCCCCGCTGGACCCCCAGGGACTTTTGGCCAGCTTGTGGGGGCCTCCTGACCCCCACAAGACTTGCCAAAAGTCCAGCGGGGGTCCAGGAACGACCTCCTGCACTGGATTCGTGTTGCCATATTGCAAAATGGCCATATGGCCGGCGCCATTTTGCAAAATGGCGCCGGCCGTACGGCAACACGATTCGAGTGCAGGAGGTCGTTCCCGGACCCCCGCTGGACTTTTGGCAAGTCTTGTGGGGGTCAGGAGGCCCCCCAAGCTGGCCAAAGGTCCCTGGGGGTCCAGCGGGGGTCCGGGAGCGATCTCCTACGCTCGTGCCGTCGGGGGGACAGGAGCCAAAATGGCGCCAGCGCTACCTTTGCCCTGTCATATGACAGGGCAAAGGTAGCGCCGGTGCCATTTCTATCAACGCACCCGTGGCCCGAGAGTGGAAGATCACACCGGAATCCCCCCCCACTGGACCCCATGTAATTTAAGACATTTGGGGGGGTGGTTCGGGAGGGTGGGGGATTTATTTTAAAGGGTCGGGATGGGTTTTAGGGTTGTTTTAGTGTGCCGGTTTTCCCGCTCTCCCCCTTCCCCTCCCCCTTCCCCCGATTTACGATTTTTGACGATAAATCGGGGGAATTCCTATTAAATATCGCCTCTAACGATTTTTGACGATTTAAAATATATCGGACGATATTTTAAATCGTCAAAAAACGATTCACATCCCTACTTATTTCTATCAGATGTAAGTTAAAGTTAAGAGCAGTGTTCCCCTAGTCTATAACCTACTAGCAGTGGGGCACTGCAGGCAGATAGTAGTTAATCACTCACACTATTACTTCATCATTTATCATTTGACTAAGTCTCACTGGTTGCATTGTCATTAGTGTGAAATTTTAATTTTCTTAGTTTCTGTTTTGTTGTCAGAGAAATATAGATATTTGGCTACTAATCTGTCACTGTGTATGTGCTTGTGTCAGTGCTCTGTCATCTGGCCAGTGGCCCACTGAGCTCAGTGTGTGCTCCAGTTTATAATATCTCATTTGCAGTGGTAGTATTGCTGGGATCATCATTATTTCTATAATTTCATTCACAGAGCAGTCTGCAGAGTGCAGATCAATTTTCTTCATACTGTTATGGTGACAGTCTGGATATCTCTTTTCTGATTGGCTTTCTGGTAACTAATCACTCTCTCTGTGTTAGGTCAATTTATATTCTGAAGCAATACACTCACTGGATTGCACACACTGCACATAGTGCTGCTGTGTATGTGTGTGTGTGTATATGTGTGTGGTGCTACTGTGTGTGTGTATGTGTGTGTGTGTTTGGTGGGAGGGTTCTCTCTGCTTTCACTCAGTACCAGTCATAGTACTACTCTAACTTAGTAACTTAGTAAGTAAGTAATCTCTTTCCTCAAATGAACATACACAGCAGCACTATGGGGGTCATTTTCAAAGGAGTTACGCATGTAAATGTGACATACTATTGTAGCAATTTTCAAAAGCTATTTACTCGAGTAAAGTGCACTTACTTGAGTAAATCCTATGGACAATTCAATGGCATATATTGTAGCAATTTTGAAAAGCCCACTTACTTGAGTAAAGTGTATTTACTCGAGCAAAAACCAGTTTTGCTCGAGTAAATGCTTTTTAAAATCTACCCCTCAGTGCAGTGTGTGCAATCCAGTGAGTGTATTGCTTCAGAATATAAATTGACCTAACACAGAGAGAGTGATTAGTTACCAAAAAGCCAATCAGAAAAGAGGATGCATATAAAGAGCAGGCAGCAAAACACTGCACGGAGCAGCAGTAGCCACAGAAGCATTCACGGAGTGGGATGCCAGTGGCCAGTGGTTGGTGTTCCACCTTCACGGAGCGGAAGGATGGAGGGCTGCCATCTCCCAATTAAAAAAAGAAAAACAAACAAAAAAAACAAGGATGGGTTCATGGGCTATAGGTATTACCAATTATTAGGCTTATTCAATTACCAATTATTAGGCTTTTCAATATTTGATGATAGTTAATGTGACTTTCAAGGCATACTTCACTTTCAATGCATATCCAGACCAGCATAGCTCCCTGCTTCAACAGCAGGGGAGAAGAAAAACTAATACTTCACGGATGTCTCTGCTTCAACGGCAGAGAGCTATGCTGCCACTTACCCAACTAATCAAACTTAACATTTCACTTGGAAGCAGCTCTGTCACTGCTCTCTACATCAATAGTGGGGGTGAAAGGGAAATAGAACCTAAGGTTACTAAGAGCCAAGAGAAACAGATAAGTATGAGAAAAAAAGAAGTGTGAAGCTTGCTGGGCAGACTGGATGGACTGATTGGTCTTCTTCTGCCGTCATTTCTATGTTTCTATGTTTCTATAATTAATGAGCACTGCTTCTCCATATTGGGTGGGTAGACTAAATTTATACATACTGTAACTGTTACTGTGACACTGTGCTGCCAAACATTTAGAGCCCAATATTCAGTAAGCAGTTTAGTCGATAAGTTATTCAACAAAACTGGCTAAAAGACAGGAAACAGAGAGTAGGATTAAATGGGCAATTTTCTCAGTGGAAGGGAGTGGACAGTGGAGTGCCTCAGGGATCTGTATTGGGACCCTTACTTTTCAATATATTTATAAATGATCTGGAAAGAAATAGAACGAGTGAGATAATCAAATTTGCAGATGACACAAAATTGTTCACAGTAGTTAAATCACAAGCAGATTGTGATAAATTGCAGGAGGACCTTGTGAGTCTGGAAAATTGGGCATCCAAATGGCAGATGAAATTTAATGGGGGATAAGTGCAAGGTGATGCATATAGGGAAAAATAACCCATGCTATAATTACACAATGTTGGGTTCCATATTAGGTGCTACAACCCAAGAAAGAGATCTAGGCATCATAGTGGATAACACATTGAAATCGTCGGTTCAGTGTGCTGCGGCAGTCAAAAAAGCAAACAGAATGTTGGGAATGATTAGAAAGGGAATGGTGAATAAAACGGAAAATGTCATAATGCCTCTGTATCGCTCAATGATGAGACCGCACCTTGAATACTGTGTACAATTCTGGTCGCCGCATCTCAAAAAAGATATAATTGCGATGGAGAAGGTACAGAGAAGGGATACCAAAATGATAAGGGGAATGGAACAACTCCCCTATGAGGAAAGACTAAAGAGGTTAGGACTTTTCAGCTTGGAGAAGAGATGACTGAGGGGGGATATGATAGAGATGTTTAAAATCATGAGAGGTCTAGAATGGGTAGATGTGAATCGGTTATTTACTCTTTCAGATAGTAGAAAGACTAGGGGGCACTCCACGAAGTTAGCATGGGGCACATTTAAAACTAATCGGAGAAAGTTCGTTTTTACTCAACGCACAATTAAACTCTGGAATTTGTTGCCAGAGGATGTGGTTAGTGCAGTTAGTATAGCTGTGTTTAAAAAAGAATTGGATAAGTTCTTGGAGGAGAAGTCCATTACCTGCTATTAATTGAGTTGACTTAGAAAATAGCCACTGCTATTACTAGCAATGGCAACATGGAATAGACTTAGTTTTTGGGTACTTGCCTGGTTCTTGTGGCCTGGATTGGCCACTGTTGGAAACAGGATGCAGGGCTTGATGGACCCTTGGTCTGACCCAGTATGGCATTTTCTTATGTTCTTATGTTCTTGTTCCATGTTTTCAGTGGGATACATGTCCTGCTGAATATACTCGGCTATTGTTATCCAGCTGTATGTAGATTAGTAACTAAAATGTTTAAATATAACGGGTTAGAGTTTTTAGTTATCCGGCCTTATGTGGGCAGGATAACTTTTTATTTAATCAATATCTTAAAAAGATATCTGGTTAAGGAGTGCTGTCATATATAAAAAAAAAAAAAAAAAGTAAAACGGCCTGTGGCCTGATCTCCTTCCTTCTCCTCAAAATTTCTAATAAGGCCCTTTGGGGCCATGCAGTCCCCATCCCCAAACCCTTCCTAAATTCCAGTCTGCAGACCAACCCCCTCCCCCCCCCTTTTCTGGTTCAGTAAAAATAAGAGAATATCGACCAGCCCCGGATCCCCAGACCCGTCAGTGCCTGTCTTGAGCTGTGCCTTGGACCCTTCCCCATTCCCTCCAAAATCGCTAAATCCCTGCAAGGAGTAAGGTAAAAGTGTATCCACTCCTGGCCGTCTAATGTTGGCTCTCATATTGTAAGCACTAAGGGGCGGATTTTCAAAGGCCCGCGCGCGCCGGCGTGCCTATTTTGCATAGGCTGCCAGCGAGCGTAAAGCCCCGGGAAGCGTGTAAGTCCCGGGGCTTTTGTAAGGGGGCGTGTCGGGGCGGGGTCTACTGATGCGGCGTTTCGGGGGCGGGCCGTGGCATTTCAGGGGCGGGCCCGGGGGCATGGCGCCGGCCCGGGGGCGTGGTCGAGGCCTCCGGACCAGCCCCCGGGACCAGAGGACGGAGCGGGGCTGCCGGCCGACGCGCACAAAGTTAAGGGGGGGGTTAGATAGGACCAGGGGGGTGGGTTAGGTAGGGGAAGGGAGGGGAAGGTGCGGGGAGGGCGAAGGAAAGTTCCCTCCGAGGCCGCTCCGAAACTGGAGCGGCCTTGGAGGGAACGGAGGCAGGCTGCGCGGCTCGGCGCGTGCAGGCTGCCGATTTTGCACAGCCTTGTGCGCGCCGACCCCAGATTTTATGAGATACGTGCGTATCTTATAAAATCAGGCGTACTTTTGTTCGCGCCTGCTGCGCCTGCTGCCCCTGCTGCGCGAACAAAAGTACGCGCTCGTGCAACTTTTTAAAATCTGCTCCTATATGCATAAACTACCCACTAGCAAGAGTACTGGTAGTAAGTCAGGAACATGAGGCACTGACAACAGCACCAGGAAGAGCCAGAAGGAAAAGCATGAAGATCATCCTAATAGTTCTGAGGATGAAGATGAAGGTTGCTTGGTGGCTCATGTCAGCAACAAGGAAATAATTCTTGAATATTAGGTACAGTCAAAATCCAAAGCAGTGAAGAACATCTATTCATTGACAAATAATTAGTGCTAGTGAAGTTCTGGGATTCAGAATCAGATGATGATGATATGCAAACTTTAGATATGGAAAACTCAGATGAAAATGCTAGCAAGGTAGCTGAGAAAGTGTTTGAGAGCCTGACTGATAGTAATCTGATTTCTGAAGAGGAGACGAATGGCAATGGCAATGTTGTTGTAGATGGTAGCCAGAGTGCTATGACCAAGTGCAATACCCCTTTATCATTTGATCATCCAACAACTAGTGCCACTTATCAAAGCAGATGCAATATCAGGTGCCAAGCCTAGCACACAGTTAAACGAGCATTTGCACATGCATCTTGGACGTGAGTCCATAACCCCTTATGCAATAAGGGGATCAGTACGTCCAAAATGCATGTCCAAACTCGCACAGAGCTAACAGCACTCATTGCATGTAAATTCCATGTAGATGAGGCTATTAGCTGTTATCCTGTGATGTAAAAATCCCCAGGCAGCAGAGGTGCACTTTATAACCCATCAAATGTATGCCTGCCAGGATCAGGCATAAAGGTTTCCCACGCATTAAGGGCTCAACTTAAAAAAACAGCTTTTCTGTGGTTTCTCTTATTGAGTATCATCACAATACTAAGTAGGAAGAACCACCGAAAGCAGCACCATGCAAAAAAAAAGTCTTGAAGTAAAAAAAAAAAAAAAATTCGGGGCACACAGTATACACCCACAATATACACACTCAGGGCCTTGTATA